>NC_056725.1:1467000467-1467047967 GCF_019279795.1 Protopterus annectens
GAGTAGTATTTGATAAATGAGACCTGAGACAATTTATAATAAGGTATTTTAAAGAGGCTTAAGAGATTATAATATGATTAAAGCCAGTGAGTGGAAATTGAGATAGAGATATTTAAATGTTGTAATGCAATTTATGATCTTATTAATTAATGTTGGCATTATGTTTATTGGGCATATATTGGTGCCTGTGACTATATTTTAATGAAATTATAAAGGATTATGCTTGATTGGTGGGCTTATTAGTTGAGTAAGTAACTGATTTACCCAAATACTATAAACGGGAATGGGGTGTATTATGTTACTGTAGTTCTGATGAGGTCTGTGATTGTTTGGATGAAGGCACTTAACTAAAGTTAATAATAAAAGGTTTTGACTTATTTCTTGATGACCTCAGCTTTCTGTTTCTTCTGGCCTAGATGTGCTAAATTTTGTTGTTGCATTTCCTTGTTGTAATATTTTTCCAAGGTCTGCTTTACTTTAACATAAAGAACACAGAAACATAGGAGTAATGCTAGTTAAATAATCACAGAGCCATAAGATGCTCAGCCATATACACATTTAAGTAGACAGCCTCAAAAGGTCTTCCCATCCTTGTCAAGCACTTAATACTTCTTACTTCCAAAATTGACCAGGGCCTTACATGTTAAGCTTGGTGTAAATTTGTGTATCCATCCAGCCACCAAAGTAGTACTTTATTTGACCTGTAGTGGCAAGTTATTCTATAAGCTGGGAGTATGCTGTATTAGGAACCTATCCCTCCAGTGAGTCGTGTTAGTGTTTTAGTGCATATTTAAATCTGTAGTGTGGGTGTTTGTAGAGGCACTGGTTATGTAAAAAAATTAAAGGTCAAATAGGATTATGGCTTTCATGCCTCATCACCTTTGAGCAACCAGTCAACTACTGACTATAAGGGGAATGAAGCTAATCTTTTAGGATAGTTGAAGCATTCAAAACCTGAAATTTTCTAGGATAGAAATCTTGGGGGCATTTCCAGTTGAACAATATGATAGGATTTATACATATGAAATGATGTATTGTATTTTATGATGGGTCTGATTAAGGGAAGAATACAGGAATAGAATAACGTCTTTGGCTATTCAAGATATTTCCTTGGTAATTTACTAAACCAGATAGAAGGATTTCTTGACTACAATGGAAACGTAATAACTGAATAAGAGAGAGCTGTCCACATAAGTATTCATAATGCTTATGACCATACATATCTGAAGAGGAGTACTATTTATAATGACTACTCCAAAAGATGTGCTTATCCACCACCTCTCCTTGCTGGGAATTCACCTCTGAGTAATAATAGCAATGCTCAGTTGGACCATTTGGGCCACAATGACAACGCCAATGGCAATGCCATGGCTAATAATGACATTGCAGACATAGTTCAACCTATTTGTCGCAGTGAAAGAATTAAAAATAATCAACAACCTCAGGCAGCCCAACATTCAGGACAACAGCATGAAATACCTTTGAAGGTTAATTTCCACCAGGGTTTTTGGGAACCCAATCGGCCACAAACCCTTCATTCGAACAAATCTACCAACATCAGGAGACAGCCCCAGAACAGGAAACGCTACAACAGGAAGAGGAGATGAGTTTGGAATCTCTTATCATCCTTTCCAGTTCGGAAGGTGACTTTAAAATCTATAATTTTAGTTCCCTACATATTGAGAAAGCTATGGTGGACTTTTTTTTCAAAAGGCTTAACATTTATACCCGATAGGAGGGCCAGTATGGTCAAACTTATCATTGATTTAAAACTTTTCGTTCATAAACTTAATCTACGATTACTCATGGGTGCCAACTCACTTCTCACAGAGGGTCTCAGGGTGTCCAGCCTCTTCAATCCTCCTATGCATGAATCTCTAGCACTCTTTGAGAAAACTTGTGAAACTGATTTTCGGAGAATGTTCACAAGCAATCATCACATCAGTAACAGCCATAAAAATATCACTCCAGATTAATTTGATTTCATCAATTTATTGAATATTTGTCAAGTGCCTGTCATGCAATCTGACAAAGGTGGAGGTTTAGTGTTCATGGATCAACACGACTACAACTGTAGGATGAACTTGGTCCTAGACAGTACAACATACGAAAAAGTCAGTCGTAACCAGATCAATGGAGCATACAAGTCTATCAATGGGATTCTTTCTGACTTGTTCCTGGAAGGGAGTATAGACATTGATACATACCATTATTTGTCTATGCCTGCTCCAGTTATACCAACATTTTTTGGAACCCCAAAGATACATAAAAATCTAACTAACCCACCGTTTAGACCTATTGTGGATGGTCGTGGTTCCATATCATATGCTTGTGCTAAATACGTTGACTCCAAGCTTAAACCAATACTCAAGTTGGAACAACAAATTTGTCAGGACTCATGGCACTTTCTTAAGTCCATTAATAACTTGGACTTTAATGACAATTTAGTGTTTCTTACAGTGGACATTAAGGATTTGTATACTGTAATCCCTTGACTAGTTGGTATTGAGTGGGTTAGGGATTTTTTGCACGAGAGGCATGGACAACCAAGAGGTGCATGTCATTGAAACTCTCCTTGAGATTGTGCTACTTAACAATTTCCTGTTTTTTAACAATGAATTTTACCTCCAGACAAGTGGCGTTGCTATGGGAGCTGCATGTGGCAGCAGGTTTGCCAGCACTGTCATAGCTTACTGGGAAAGGTCCTATTTGTTTGATTCCCATACCTTTAAGAACAATGTGGTCTGGTACACTAGGTACCAGGATGACATGTTCTTTCTATGGAAGGGTGAAGTAAACTTGATAGATGGATTCATCAGTGAGATTAAAACTTATACTACCTTTTTGGATTTTACCTTCCAAATAGGCACAGACTACATTGATTTTTTGGATATTCATCTAGCAAAGGACCTTGTTAACCACAGATTTAGAGCCACTATATACCATAAGACAACCTATTCCAACGCCTTTCTGCATTTTTCTACTTGTCACCCTTTACACCAGAAAAAAGCAGTGGTGAAGGGACAAGCAGTAAGGGCTGCCAGAATGGTTAATGACTTCAATTATTTTATTACTGAATGTGACTTGTTAAGATCCATGTTTAATAGGAGAGGGTATCCAATGGCCTTTGTGGCCACTGTGTTTGAAGAAGTCATTAGTAAAAGGTCATCAGGCCACTTTACCCCCCTGTTACACAAAGGTTATAACATGCCAGAGTCACACACTAACATTTTAGCATCTCCTGCTTCAACAAACATACAGGAGGGAGACAAATCAACTAGACTGTTAACAACTTACTCACTTGACTGTAGAGTCGTTAGAGAAATTGTCAACAAGAACTGGGCATTTATTTCGGAAGATCCCCACCTTAGAAGTTCTTTAGGTTTGACACCCCAACTAACTTTTAGGAGGTGCATAAACCTTATTGGTTCGGTTGAAATGCTGAAAAGGACTTCTAAATTTAATACAGGCATGAGAAAATGTGGGAGATGTCGTCAATGCAAGTTCATTAAATTAACTGACAGAGTAAAAATCAGAAATAAAGTATATTACATCCATGATAGATACAACTGTGATTCTCTAGGGGTTGTTTATGGAGCTTTCTGTGATGGTTGCGAAGCATTTTATATTGGGAAAACAGAGAAGAAATGAAAACAGAGGATTTATGAGCACCAGTACAGCATTATGAACAAAACTAGTACTAGTGCTTTAGCCAGCCACACCCTTATTTTCCCCAAGTCACAATTTCTTATTTGTGGTTTTACAACAAGTAGAACATAACAAAAGAAGGGGGCCCTGGGAACTCAAATTAGAAGAGGCTGAAGTGGAATGGCAAATTGCAACTGCTTCTTACTCTTTTCCAGGGTTAAATGAAGCCTTATCTAGCAAAAGCTTGTTGAAGGTTAAAGTCCTGGCAAGATAGGGGTGGCAGCTTGTTTGCTTCACACAAAAATGTTTAAAACATCTAACTGACTTTTCTTATTTTTATATTTGCTTATGAGTAAGACTTTCTATGGTTTTATATGTTTTTACATGTATAACACCACAAGGCAGGGTGCACGAGTCTTGTATGATGTATTTACATGTTGTTTTTTTACATTAACATAATGTAACTCAATTTAATAACATAACATAATATATTTCTGTGCTACACATTTTCACAGTACACACTTAATTTATTATCATTATTTTTTATTTTTTATATAACAATGGCCTATTTTTAAGCATCATTTACCATCCCAATTGTATTAGTATTTATTTTTTGTCTTGGGTTGGAAATGGTAAACTTTTTTATTAACTTTTTTAGATGCTTAAGACTATCATTTGGGCAACATGGTTTAATTAGTCAATGTTGCTTTAAATGTTTAATGCTGCATGACATCATGTACTTGGGCTGGCCCAGCCCACTGACTCAGCAGGTTTGTGTCAGGTTTTTAAACTGGGAAGTGAATACGAGGTAAGAGTAGCTTTTTTGTTGAATGCTTAGTGCCCTGCACATTTTGTATTTAACTTTAGACTGCTTTTAATACACCAGTTATGTACATAATCCAACTGTTGCTAGAGCTATTTAGTGGATATCTGGACAACAGTACCCAACCTGCAGTCATCAGAAAACTTGATCAACCATACTTTTAGGATATGGCTATGACTACTGCTTCTGCAAGTTCCCACCAAGAAAAGATTGTTAAGAAGTGCTAACATGGCTTTTATTATCTCTTGTACTTACTTTGTTTATACTTCTATTGGCATGCCATCACTACCAGGTATTCCCTTGTATTTTGTTTTTTCGTTGCCTCTTTAATTTCAGCGTCCTTTATTTTTCATGGTAATACCCCACTTTAGACTTCTGATAAATGTACTATTTCCTGTGTGGTGCTCTTAACATCTACATCTTGTCTATATAGTATACTATAATAATTCACCATTACATTCATATTTTTTCGGGGATTACCGTCTACCATACCATTCTTATAAGTCTTGATTTTTAGTTATTGTCCTTTTACCCTTTTATTGCCTTAGATATTGAGCCAACAGTTTGGTTACTCTAGGGTTATTATAAAAAATAGTTGTTTTAAAAACATTGCTTTGTGGAATTCATATTTTCTAAATACTATTTCATAAACATTCTAGCTTTTTTTCATTTGCCTTTTAACCTATTCCATGTATTCTTTTTGTAAATCCGTTATGGTTAAAGCTCTTTAGATACCTACTGTGACTATTATTCCATATGTAATTTGCTTACATTGGAACCACATGTCTAATATTCGGTTTACATTCATCCCAATTCTTTGCAATTTCTTTTATACCTTGGTTCAAATTTAATAACATTTATGTTCATTTTTGATCTAACCAATCGTTAAATGGCTTTCTTTTCAGAAGAAATACTGGGAAATGCAAGTGAGTAAATAGACTTCTACTTACTTTCTAAACTTAATCTGTATAGGTGCATGATCTGACACTTTCACAAGATGGTTTTCATGTTTTGGGCCATGGGACAACAATTTTCCTATACTAAATTTATATAATCCTACTGAGCAAAACATATTTTGCTGAAAATGTATATAATCCAGTTATTTCATCCATAAACTCAAATACATGCATATGTTTCTCTAAATATCTGGCATATGATGTCTTGGACCTCCAGAAACATTGTTCCTGTTTCCTATAGTCTTCCAATCTCATTTTACTACCATACACCCTTGCTGAAAGAATATAACTTCTCTGATAATATTGTTTGTATCTTGTCTCGCTGTTTTTGGTGGAATACATAGTGCAGCCAATGTAATTCTTACACCCTGCCAACAATACCCCTCACTGTTGTAAATCATCTTTGCCTGTCCTTCATTTTTTCCCTCACTCTTTATTCAGTATTATAATATCAAGACGCCTACTTTCCAGCAAAGAAAGCTTCCTTCACACTTGTCTTTACAAAACTTTCACATTTATTATGGCTTAGGTTTCCTGTAACAGTATTACATGTGCATTACTATTGTAAATATAAGTCAGTATCATAATTTTTTCTTCTTGTCAACTACACCATTATTATTCCAAAACAATAAGTCCAAGTGTGTTACAGAAAGCTTATTTTTTATGCTGGTTAACTTAACAATCCTTGTCTTTCTTTTGTAGTTTTTATATCATATGCTGTGTCCCTTTATATACTTTTGTGTACTGTAGTCCTGACTGAAAATAATCTCTATTAGAACACATGATTGCCTCCCTACCCAAGAAATAGCATATTAACTGCATGCATATTTTCACAGGCCAGCAGAACTGACACTCAGTACAAACAGCAGCATAAAGCTTCTTCTAGTCATCTCTAACATCACCCTCCTTTACTTCCAGCTAGAGAACAGCAAAAATAAAACACCAATCTACTTAGTACCTTTACCTACAGCATTTTATTTCTGAAGCTGTCCCTCTATCCTTGTTAGGTTATCTGAATTCTTTCATATTAATTTCTATAGGTTGATTAACACACACACACACACACACACACTCACACTCACACTCACACTCACACACAGAAATGCACAGAAAGTCTTCTGCTTAGGCTATATTATAATTAAAAAGCAATATAGCCCTAATTTAGGATACACATGCAAGGCATTCCTGCAGCCAGTGCATATTTTTAAAACATATCCGCTTTAACTTTCATTTGTTTTATCAATTGCTTCAGCTATTTTCCAAAGGTCAGACAAAACTCTGCTGATCCAGTGATTCCACCCTCTTGCAATGAAACCGTGTTTAGCAAGAAGGCAAGGTGCATTCCATCAACACTGTGGATAAGCCAGTCTGAAGACTGAGAACCTCTAATAACAAATATTTTTATTTATTTTATTTATTTATTTATTTATTTGAAAACTGGGAAAGTCTGACTGAGCCAATGGCCCATTTTCAGAAGGAGCCCAGGGAGAAAAGCTTCACAACAGATTCAAAAATATTTAAGCGTTGAATAACAATATATAAGAGGAGAAAGCCCCACAACAAATTAATATTTTACAATGAGTTGGGTAGAAAGACTGAACAAAAACACACATAAAAACATTTTATAGTAGCTAATAATTATATACAAGGGGAGAAATTCACCACAACACATAAAACACAGACTGAAATTCATTTACAGAAATATTAAGAATACAGTATGTACTGCAAGTAGGAAGACATACTGCAGAAGTGGATAACCTATGTCAAGCAAACTAATTCATAGCTATTCAAAATATTGGCTATATTATAATCATATTATATATGATATATAGATAGATAAATATGAATTTAACCAAACGTCATACCAAAGGAAATTAAGCAGTTATTTTCTCCCAAATAATTTTAATCAGTGATTTTAAAACATCTTTCAGTGTTTCTCTTTTACATTTTAATGATAATTCACCTCCTTTCCCATATGTACAATTCCTTGCATTTAAACAGGATCCCTCAGTATTATTTTTGTGAATTTTCCTTTATGTCTTTATAGACTACTTTCAGTCAACATATATCTTGCATTAATTTTGAGCACATTCTTATTAAACCTAGTGCATGCATTACCAGAAATAATGTTATACAATATGGTCTGCTGGTTTTCATCACATAAAATACTGGTTTACTTTTTTTTCAGATGGTAACTACCAGACAGAATGTAGTGACAGCAAAATTATATTAAATAGTTATTTTCACACTGGTAGTTATTGATCACATAATTTGAAAACATTCCTTTAGTTTTCAGTGCATCATTTTTATGAACCTTGCTATCTGTTCTGTTTTCAGCCAACATACTTATCTCATTAATTTTGTACAAATTCATAGATCTAGTACAAGTATTACCTGAACTATGCTTTATACAATATTGTCTACTGGATTCCATCACATAATATATTAGTTTATTTTTTCATTCATCAGTCATTTACTTCTCTCCCATACTCTTCTGCAGTATTATAATACCTTTATTAAAGGAAAACTCCACCCTTTCCTACAGTTTAACTCAATCTTTAGATTTCTTTTCTCCCTATAGTATGGTCTCTGCATTGTGTAGGTATCAGAAACCTACTTGTACTTTTTAAAACTTGTATTTCCTTGTATTGGAGTCAAAGGAAGGGAAAGCCCACTTTTTTTTTTTTTTAACCTCAACTTCTCACATACAATGCAGAAAAGTTTGCCTCCACCTGCATGACATACTATAGACACAGTTACATCTGTAGTTTACCCTGTTGGGTGCTGCTGTCAATCTTATATGGGCAATTAATCCTGCTAATATCAGGAACACAGCAGCTGATATAAAAAAGACAGAAAGCTATGGAATTGTTTTCCACTGTTTTTATTGCAGAGAGGAAGAAAATATAACACTCCCCTTTCATAGCAAAACAAAGCAATTAGATCAGTCAGGGGTTTAAAGGCAATCATCAGCTCTTCTGATAAATTTATATAAGCAGCAACACAGTATTGAAATGGTAAGCTTTAATTGTTATTTATAATAGTTTATATGTTAAAGGGACAATTCCAGCTTTTTAAATTCGGGCACAAATTCAATATGACCAAATTAATGCCCACCTTAACAACATCACGCATTTCCTGCCCACAGGGTCGTTTCATTTAAATTATTTTGTGCATCCCCTTCACCAGTCTCTCATTGTGAATAAAGTCTTTCAATTTGGGTTCCTATCACCAGTAATGCAAGTCTCATTTAATGTTTTCATAGCAAAGCTCCCCATGAAAATGAAGGAGATTGCATTAAAGTACAGCCATTGAGTCTGGACTGAATGAAAGCTAATGGCTGTGTTTATTTTATGCTCACTAAGCAGCACTGTAGAGAGTTTAAAAAAAAAAAAAAAAAAGAATAAAATAGAACTCTGTGTGTATGTATGTGTACATGACAGTGCGGGTGAGATTGATCGAGACGTTATTTTACACTTACTAAGCAGCGCTTTTGCTGTTTAGTGAGTGTAATAGTAAAAAAAAAAGTGTGTCGTGTGTGCATTTGTGTATATGTGTTTATGTTTCTGTCTATGTGAGCTTGCTTGAATGAGATCAAAAGAGCGTGTGCGTGTGTGTGTGTGTGTGTGCGTGCGTGCGTGTGTGTGTATGTGTGTGTGTGTGTGTGTGTGTGTGTGTGTGTGTGCGTGTATGTAAGTCTGTGCAGAGTGAAAGCAATTGAGCAGTGCTTCGGATGTGAAAGTAAAGATCAACAGACCTTTTCATAGGATGCAAAGTGACATATTTTTGCATCTAATAATTCCAAACATGCTGTTTAAATGTGCAACACTTCCATTCTTATCAATCTACATGCAAAATTCACAAGCTTAGTTTACAGATGAACCCCAAACCAACAATGAGAGCACAGAAATTTGTATAACCATTATGCTTGTAAGGCCTTCTACTTCAAGGTCCTGCTTGATGGCAATGAAGGTGTGAAGTTTATGTCTTAACTTGTGCTGTACCAGCCATCCTGATGTAAGAGTAGGTTTAGATCGCTTAGAAGTAGCAGGAAAAAGGAAAATACTGAAAAACAAGAAATAAGCTCCATAAGGCAGACAGTTTAAATTCTTTCATAATTTCCAACAAAAAGTGACAGGTAATTAATGGGCGGTAGGAGGACAGATGTATCAGTGGATGTCTCAGTAGCTGAATGTGAAAGCATTTACGACCACTTTATTGCTCAGCTGCACAAGTGTGCATACTGAAAGACACAATAATGTGGCAAGACTGCTACATCGGAAACTGTGCAAATATTACTGTTTACAGTTAGCTGAGAAGTACTTAGAAACATGGACCACAAACTGCAAAGTTACATTCAATCTTTTATAATAGCAAAGTGTGAAATTTCACTGTAATGTAATAACATTTTTTTTTTTTTGCAGAGTCATGCCTTCCTGCAATCCCAAGTGTGGGGGCTGCATCACTCATGTTTGCACTGGGCAAGCCTCATTGCACCCACTGATACAGAAAGTACACCCACCCACACACACCCACTAGTTTGCTAACTCTAAAATCACTGACCCTAGAAGAAGAGGAGAGAATATTCCAATATAAAACAATGTCAAACTTGAATACATTTCCCTGTGGTTGCACTTCATAATCTTGTATGTCCAAAGATCATACTTAAGGATATAAAACCTATAACAGAATCCCCTAAAATAGCAATACATACTAACTATGTTGTCCTCACTACTGAAAATATAAAATTTAAATTATAAACTATAAAGATAGGGAACCAGAAGCTAGAACAATGTAGAACAAAAATATCTAGACAGTTCCTGTAGCACTGGAAACAGCTGGTCTGATAAAGAATTTCCAAGCATACTTAAATAAGGTACTACTACAGGTTAGCCTCATGGGAACTATAAAAGAAGACAAATCTGGATACATTGCAAGACAAGCAATTCTGACAAACACCAAACATGGCAACAATACTGGAAGCATGTATTTATCAATGACCAGACATGGAATGCAGTCTATACCTGCCACAGCCTTAAACACTATAAACATTTGAAGAAATTAAGAAAAGAGATTATATACCGGAACATCGAACAAAAGATGTACTATGTGAGAAGAGTTAGAGGATCAGCGATACACCACAAATAATTGAGAACAAAACTTAGTAGGGAATATATCAGAGGGCTGAAGCTAATATTAAAAACTAGCTAGACATCTAGGAATAAAGTTTAAGCTCTCTGTAGTTTATCTTGTATATTGATGTGAACGACTAGTCCCAAAAAGTATATGATCTGTTAAGTAAAAGAGCAAAAAAAAAACTGCTTTATGCCTATGAGATGATATTAAAAAGTCAAATTTATGGAAAGATAATATATCCTTCAAACAACCATATGTGTAGGTCTGCAGTTATAAGGCTGCATACATATTTGTAGAAAAATCTGAAATTCAAACATGGTAAACGTTCTGAACCAGAAGCAAAGAAATTTAAGATAGCATCCATTCTTAGAATGGTTTACTCACATGACAGTTGATAGTCTACAGAAAAAGTGGGGCATACAGACAAATACAAGTGGCTGTAATATAGAACTAGAACTGTGCATGTTATATCTAAAATTGTAAAAAAATTAAGAACTTCTACAGTAAAGGCTATAACGATGCTGTAATGCTGATATGCTGCAAACTCTGAAGACATGCAATATGTAAGTAGTTAAGAAACACTAGCTATAGAAACCACCGAAATTACTCTGAAAGTATGGAAGTAACAGTTGTGAAATAAGTCAGTCCAAATGTACTATAACTGAACTAAAAATGAGTAAGTACTTATATAGCTGCCCTTGTTGTCCACAGTGTCCTCTGCCGTATGGGCAGATATTGAGAACATCCAAATAGTTTGAATATTCTTTGATCACATGGGCTAAAAAAGAAAGCTTCACTTCCCATTGATTACCAATAGAATGCACCACAAAACAATTTCATAGGATTCTCAAATAGTGTTTAAAAGAAAATCAAATGAAGCAGTAGTTTTTATCTAGGCTGTGAAACGCTCCACTATATAAGTTCTACCTAGCCATAATTTACCTGCACTTTATGTGACAAACAATATGGAAAATGTTATGACCTTTAATATGTTAAGAGAAGAAATGTATTTCCTCACTTTCTTTAGTATTCTCTGTGATACATACATATTCCTCCAACATGACCTGTTTATGTTGCAAAAGAGATTCAGACACAACAACTGAAATGCCCACTAAGGTACCTTCCTAAAAAGATACAAGGCTTAAACAACTTAGCCTACACAGACCATCTCAAAACCCTGTCAGTATACTCCCGCAGACGGCTAAGAGGTGACCTGTGTCTGGCATACAAGGCATTCTCCAACCCATTACTGATGGATTTACTGCATATCAGCAAGTGAAATTACATCAGACATACTTGGTTTAGGGATGTAAACCTCTTTGCAACATCAACAGAATGGTTTGGAGGGACAGGTATATTTCTCAGAGGATACTGTTGCTCTGGAGCAGACTGCCCATCCATATAAAACAAAGTTCATCCCTGTCCATATTCAAGTGCATCTTTGATCTCTGGATGGGAAACAGGAAATTTTTCCAAGGACTGCCTTCTGTACTACCAGTGGACAAAGGCAGCTGGTAAATGTTTTATCCCTTGCACAGGTCCCCTTAAAGTATCCATAGTAAGATCCCAGTTATTCTCATTAGCGGTAATATATAGTTATTGACCATGGGATGGGTAAAGCCAGTCTCTAACCAACTGAGAAAGGTTAATTCAAGCACAAAAGGGAAATTTGTTAAATTTAAAATAGCACACAAGGGCATCTACTCTAGTACTTACCTATCGACCCGTGAGACAAACCCCATGCCTGAATGTACCAGTAAAGACTTAAAAAGTGAAAAGTCATGGGCATTCAGAAATCATGTCACTGAAACACTGGTATGCCCTTGAAGGGTCATTTGCATATATCCTATGGGCATCTACTATAGGAGTTTTAAAGGGAGAATCCCAACACTTTAAATTCGGGCACAAATTCAATATGACCAAAGTAACCCCCATCTTAGCAACATCACACATTTCCTGCCTACAGGGTCGCTTCATTTAAATTATTTTGTACAGCCCCTTCTCCAGTCTCTTTCTAGTTCTCATTGTGAATAAAACCTTTTAATTTGCATTCCTGTCACCAGTACTGCAAGTCTCATGTAATACTGACATAGCAATGATCCCCATAAAAATGAAGGCGATTGCATTAAAGTTCAGCTGTTGAGTTTGGACTGAATGAAAGCTAATGGCTGCCATTATTTTACACTTGCTAAGCAGCTCTGTTTAGCGAGTGTAAAATAAATAGAAGTGTGTGTGTGTGTGTGTGTGTGTGTGTGTGTGTGTGTGTGTGTGTGTGTGTGTGTGTGTGTGTGTGTGTGTGAATGTATGTGTGCATGACAGTGCGACTGAGATTGAGCGAGCCATTATTTTACACTCACTAACAGCATAAAGTGCGTCTGGGTGTGTATGTGTGTTTGTTTCTGTCTTTGTGTTAGTGTATGTGATCTTGCTTGAATGAGATCAAAAGTGCGTGTGTGTGTGTGTGTGTGTGTGTATGTGTGTGTGTGTGTGTATATATATATATATATATATATATATATATATATATATATATATATATATAACTGTGCAGAGTGAAAGCGATTGAGCAGTGGCAGCAGCAGTTAAGAGGTTTGCATACCTCTCGACCTCTTAGCTCAAGATCCCAAATGTAACAGGTGTTTGCTTGCTAAATAATGCAGTTTGTTGGCCTGGGAACTCAAAACCTAACTGTCAAAATGATGTAATTTGGGAGGGCCTTAGCAGAGCTGTTTGTTAGTGTTTTTAAAAACTATTGTTCATTGACAGACTGTAAGCATTTATCTTGTCCCCAGCACTGCTTATGCTCTATATATGAATGTAAGTAGGATTGTAGCACTGTGTTTTCTCTTAAGAATAGCTGAAGATTAGAATGTTAGATTGTGTTTTTCTTTGACATCAGACCTGTCCTACTGTATTATTTTAAGTCTCTTTGTGATCTCTGAACTCTTAGATATATTTGTGGTGTAGTAGTATTGTCTTGTGTTGTAATTATTTATTATTAAATATTTTAAAAACTTTTACATGTGGCTGGTTTGTGCAGAGACAAAGTAAGCTCTTGAGTACATTGCATATTTATAGAGTATTGTAATAAGCCACTCTAATAAGCCTTAGATTGAATAGTCGCATTACAAATTGGATAATAATATTGCACAGTAATAATTGGACACCCTTTTAAGGGCCTTTGGGTAGCTGATAATTATTAGCTGGTGGTGGCAGAAATTACTACCATATAGTCTGGGTAAACGGGCACAGCTGGGGAATCTATGTCAGCCTTTCCCAGGAGTGTCTGTGAAGTTGTATAAATACTTATCTCAAAGTGTGTGTGGTGTGTCAGCTACCTGGGTAGGGGCATGAAGCACTGGTGGGACAGAGAGGGTACTGGAGGTTAGCTTTCCAGCTAGGCTGAGATCTGGACCCTATAGCTGTGCCAGTGGGGAGTCTTATTGGGGACCTGGAGAGCAAGGGAGCAACCAGCCCCCGACTAACTGTGATTTCTGTGTGCACTTAAGGGAAATTGTACTTTACTGTGTGTATTTGTTATTCTTTCCTCTTCTATGAGACAACCTCCCTGGTGTTAGTGGTGAGGATTGAGGCTCCTTGATTGCTGGGCCAGGGCACGGTCGTCACAAGTACCATCAAAAAGACACAGGAAATTATAAATAAGGCTGGAGATAGTAAAGTTTAAAACACAAGTTATACTTGAAAGCCTTGTTGAAATGAATATTCATGAGGCTGAGAAACATGTGACAATGCTTATTCATGACCACTGTTTAATGTCAACCTGTTGCTGGGTGTTAGGAGGGTTTGGGTGACGCTTACTACATGCATCTGGTGAGACAGTACAGTACAACATTGCCAGAAAGCCATTACAGTTGGTGGTAATCTCCAAGTGTAGTACCTCGCAGCCAGTTCTGCGCAGCTTTGGGCGTGGAGTGGGCGTGGCTTACATGATTGACAGGGAAAAGTCGAGTATGAGTGACAGTCATGCTAATTAACACAGACTAAAAACATTACATTAACTAAGTACCGTCACATGCATATGAAACCGCACAAATGATAAAACGGTCCTATAACATAATAACACATTCGAATCAATAAATTGGTCCCAGTCACACATTTGATGTTAATATTATAAGCATAATCACACATGTTTAATAATAACACATTCAAATCAATAAAGCGGTCCCAGTCACACATTTGACGTTAACATTATAAGCATAATCACACCTGTTTAATACACCCCTCAGCATATGAAACTGCAAACATAATAAAACAGTGCCAGTCACACTTTTGACTGTAACATAATAACATGCTCGAATCAAACAGAATAGCCACAACAATAATAAAGGGTTCCCAGTCACACATTTGACTGTAACATAATAAGCATTATCACACCTGTCTGATACACCCCTCAGTGCTACAAAAAATATGTTTAACTGCTGCTGGTTTAATTCTAACATGCCCATCAGCAGAATAAAAGGGTTGTACTTACACCTGCTTTTACACATTATTAACATTATTATCACCTTCTAAATCTCCGGATAGCATAATGCACTCTTTAGCTATAAAAGGATTGGTTGCCATTGCAAATCTCTTTGGTAATTTCAGCTTAACTACACGGACATTGCCAAAATGAACAGAATGGATGACAGCTACCTGTCCTGCATAACATCTTCTCTGCCATCTGCCATTGGCTTCCTCCAGTCGGTTAGCATTGTGCACAAGGAGAGACGCTGCCACCTGTGTGGCTCTAGGGCCTCTCTGGTTCACCATCAAGTGTCCTTCACTTGGAGATGCACTGCCAGAATGTGTAGGAGCAAGTCAGGAATGCTTTCTGGCACATTTTTCCATAATAGCAGGCTGCCTCTGGACATCCTGATCAAAATCCTCTACTGGTGGTCAAGAAAGCTACCCATCTGCAGACTTGCAGGGCACTTGGCAGTCTCCAGCAACTCCCTGCTGGACTGGTATCAGTTTCTATGGGATGTCTGCAGCTGGAAACTTCTGCAGGACCCGATGCTGCTGGATGGCCCAGGTAAGGAGGTTTGCTTGTGAAAGCAAAATATAACAGCGGTCGCGCCTTGGTCAAAATGGACCGTTTTAGTATTTGGCATATACGACTGCACTCTGAAAAGTGGGTACCTGGCCTTTGTTGCCAAAAGGGATGCAGCTACTTTAATCCCAGTTATCAAACAGCATGTCTTACCAGGGACAGTGATAGTGTCTGATGAATGGGCTGCATACAGGGGCATTCCTGAACTCTCCGGGATGAAGTACACCCACCTTACTGTAAACCACAGTAAGAATTTTGCTGACCCTCAGACTGGAGCACATACAAATGCTGTTGAGGGCATGTGGTCCCGATGCAAGAAGCAATTGAGGTAGATGAATGGGACTCTCAGGCATATGGTGGACAGCCACTTAGATGAGTTTGTGTGAGAAATACAGCAAGCAGGATGAAGATTTATCCCTGTGCCTACTTGGGCATATGAAAGAGTACCAGGATTTGCATGAGTAGGAACTGGGTGGCCGTGCAAATGGTTGAAATTTTGATGGCAGGACTTGAATAGAAAGACTGACTGATATGGTTTTATGACTTAAATGGTATGGTTTATGTGTATACCATTATTTTTACTGTCTGAGTTGCTATTTGCAATGGTTTTCATGAATAGAATTAATGCTACGATGCAAGGAATTCTGTGTGTGCATTTTTATGATTTGACTCTATTTGCAATGGTTGTCATGAATAAAATTAACGGTATGACTACTTATGTAAAATGCTTTACTTGTGCTTAGCTATGGCAGGAGCAAAATATTTTTAATGTCTGAGCTGCTATTTGCAATGGTTGTAATGGTTTTCATGAATAAAATTAGTGGTATGATTCAAGGAATCTTGTTATGATTTGACTCATCTTTGAAATGGTTTTCCATTAACGGTATGATTGTGTGCATTGCTATGATTTGACTCATCATACGGCAGGAGCAAAATAAATATTCATGGTGGCGTGAGCCGGAGGCATGTTTGGGGCAAGATTTGCTACTGCGCATTCTGCGAGGTACTACACTTGGAGAATACCCAGTTGGCTAGTGTTTAGAAATGAAAAATAATAAAGCATAAAAAAAAAGAGAAAACTGTTTGTAGTACTGTTTGAACCTTGCATCATTCATATGCTTTCTAGACAGATAGTGATAGTCATGCCATAAAATCACTGCACTTAGCTAACATTCAGAAGTCAGTGCAGAATAAAATATGAACTCAAATGAGCTGAAAACTTTGCTTATTAATGTTTTAGCTTTTGCATTATTCATATGCTTTCCTGTAAGGCAGTAGCAAGGCAGGTCATTACATTCCTGAAAGGCTAATTTTCTCTGAGGATAAAAAGCACAAGTGAAACTTAATGACTCACAAAGCTGTTGTGAGTATAACTGCAATTTGAGATGGAGTCCGGCTAAGACCTTATCACACACACACACACACACACACACACACACACATACACACACACACACACACACACACACACACACACACACACACACACACACACACACACACACACACACACACACACTCTCACACACACACACACACACACACACACACACACACACACACACACACACACACACACGCTCTCTCACACACACACACACACACACACACACAGCCAAAGCTGAGACATGCTCAGAAGGGTACACTAAAAATGTAAACAAAGACGGAATCAAAACAAAAAATTTCTGGGATTTCCCCTGTAAGATCACTTAAATGTACTATCAAAGATTTCTGTGATATTTAAAGTCAGAAAATATTTTTTTCTTGTAAAGTATCAATGCATTTACCATTTTCAAGCCCCCCACCCACACACACACAAACACACACACACACACACACAGGCCAGAAATACAGAAAGAGACACAGGTGGCAACCCTATCAACTAGGAGCACTGATACTGTTTATAAAAATGTCTTTTATGCTTTTTGTGACATCCTTCCAGAGGAGGATGCATGTCTGGTACACGCAGATGCAATGTAAGTCAGTCCTTAGATTGTTAGAGTGCATGAGCATTTTGTAGTCCACAGAGGAAATGTGACCATTGATGACAACCATAATATACAGCTGAATTTACTTTACCATATGTTTACTATGTGCTCTTGCATTAAAAACACTAAGAAGAGAAATCAGAAGTACTTAACTGTGTTTAAATGCACATGCATGCGTATACACACACACACACACACACACACACACACACACACACACACACACAGTCTGACATGCATTTAAACACAGTACTGCATCCCACATATAGTACTCCACATGCTATACACACAGACACACACCAACACGCATATATATATATATATATATATATATATATATATATATATATATATATATATATATATATATATATCTGTGTGTGTGTCTTTATGTGTAGACACCATAGGCACCACAAGCTGTTGAAGACTGGGGGGATAGAGGGTGAGAGAGGGACTTAGTAATTGAAATAAAATAACACAAACACTGAGGTATTGCTTGTTTAGCAAATGTTTAGAAAACAGACTTAGCATGAGCAGTAAACTTCTGTGTCCTTGAAACTCACATTCATTGAAAGGGCATGAAAATTCACATTCATTTTGCATCTGGCCAGTGGAGGTTAAGACTAAGCTTACCTCTGGGTTGTTTTCAAACCATAGGCTCATTACACATTTTTAGGGCCATGCATACATATATGCGTTTTTTGATTTACCTTCCTGATAGCATTAAATTATATTCCTTGTATAATAAAGCACCATTTGTTAGAATGTGTTTTAAATTTATAGTTTTGAACAGTGTTCTAGTAAGCAATGAAACAAAATGTATGAGGCAATAATGACAAAATTACCAATTTCAGAAAATTTCAGCATTAAAAGGCCATTCAGACTTCTCTCATTGCAATCCACCAGTATCAGTAAACTAATGTCTTTCAGCTTTTCCTGGTTAGGGGTCGCCACAGTGGATCTCCAGTCCGCTAATGATTGGTAGTGGATTTTTATGGTGCTGAGTTGCTAGCCCAATGCCCAACCTTCAAAGAAGGCACACCCATTCTCGCATGCACTTACCTGCATGTCTTTAAACGTCAACTCGACCACAGGGAGGACATGCAAACTCCACAGAGAAGGTGCTCCAGCCGAGAATTGAATGGGAGAACCTCTTGCGGTGAGGCAACAACACTAACCACTGCACCACCGTGGCCCTCTGCAATCCACCAGTATCAGTAAATATGCAAAATCTCTGCAGAAGTAAAGTCAGCTAAATAATTCCACATTAAAGGGATCTGTAACTAATGAAGAGATTGCTGCTAGCAAACAACTTTATATTTAATTGTTTCATCTACAAATAAAGTGCCACAAGTTTACTTCTAAAGCCTCTTTTGTGGTAGGAATACAAGTTACCAAACTGGCTACTCTGTAACAGATTCCTTCTATTAATTGGTCCTACATGCCCAATAATCTTAAATGTACTACTTTAAAAAAAGAGAAATACTGTTAACACACTTTAAAGTGTGAATGGGAACCCTCCCAGATGAAACCACCTGACAATGCACTACACTTTCAGGTTTTGTCTCTCCCTGCAATCACAAAAAGGTAATTTTAGACACTCATTTTTAAGTTTAACCATGTGGTGAACCTGTGCTGCAAACACTGTTTAGCTACTTCTACATGCTCTATGAGCCAAAATGCCAGGAAGACTTGCTCAAGTGGAATAAAGTCTTCATTTGATTACACACCAAGGGTCATACCTCTCAACCTCTTAGAGCAAGAAATCTGGGCAAAGGCACAAATAATGGGGGTACAAAGGCCCAAAATAGGGACACTTTTTAAATATTGCTCTTACAAAAGTTGACAGAATAACAAGTGTTGCATTAGCATGAATTTTCTGAAGGGTATGAAATCTGAAACTCAAACGCCTGCCATTATTTTCTTACTTCAGTCTTCAATGATTTGTCAGTGTTTTGCCAGGAAAACACAATTTTATGAGAAACATATGAAAAACATAGAAGCACAAGTCTGGGCATTCTGGGAAAATCTGTGCAGTTGAGATGTATGCCAAAGATGTAGCTAGGCATACTATTTGTACTCTCACGAGTACAATTTTTTAAATATTACTTTAGTATGACATAAAAAGCCATGGATTCTCTATGTTCACAACTGTCTAAATTAATGCTAGTGGTTCAGACCTCTCAACCTCTTAGAGCAAAAAATCTGGACAAAGTCTAAAATGATGAGGGGACAAACAGCGACAGATTTTAGATATTGCTCTTACAAACTTAGAAAGTTGATAGAATAACAGATTTTGCATTAATATGAATTTTCTGAAGGATGTGGCGTCTTAAACTCAAATGTTTGTCATTTAATTAATTCAGTCCTCAGCTATTTGTCAGAAAGGTACAGATTTTAGGAGGAACACACCAAAAACCTGGACATTCTGCGAAAATCTGTACAGTTGAGAGGTATGCAATGGTTTTAGAAGGAAAGTGATGTAAGCATTTGTTAAAGTGTGGGGAGGGATAATGTGTCATTTTTTTAACTGTTAGGTGGTTGGGGGAGGCAGCAATAAAAGTGTATGAGTACACAAATTCTCTGGCTATACTCCTGTTACACACCGGTATATCAGGCTTTACACTCAAGATTTATACTGAAGAAAACTGAAATGTGTTATTACGGTTAGTATCTGTAATAAGACAAATGTACAAAACAAATGCATTTAAAAATTCTCAGTATTTAGTAACCAAAGAGCACTGCACAGCAAACATAAGTTGCCAAAATAAAGCTTATGTAAATGATCGACTGTATTCCTATTAACACAGGCTGACAAATTTCCCCAAAAAGTGCGGACAACTGACTTACAATCACCCTGCATGTGAATAAACAGTGCACCACCTGATGGGGGGTGCAGTTGCTAGGTAATAAAAAGAGTGTCGAGAGTGTGGAATAAGTTAAACATTGTGGGATCTTGTTAACAAAATGCAGTAGTACAAGTTAAACACTAAGCAAGGAGTGAAAAAAAAAACACACCAACAGAAAACTGTACCTGAAACATTGCATAAAACACTCGGGCAACAACAAAATCAAAACTCTCCTTACATGGAAGCAAAGCATGACTCTGACTCTTGGGGGGTGGGGGCAGCATAACTCTCTGGCAGCAAAGACCAGCAAAAACACTCACGGAATGCTAGTTTAAATTCCGCGCACACGTCAGAATGCTAGTTTAAATTCGAGTGGCATCAACTTCCACGTTGGCATGCGAAGCACGCGTGGAAAAAGCTTCCGTCATGGAGTTTGGATTTTTTTTTAATTGTTGAAGCTTCATGGCCAATTAGCTGTAAAAGTGAAGCCTCATTGCCAATTAGCTGTATAAGTGGGGGGCTCCCTCCCGCTTGCTCTATGGTTCCAGCGCCCTTGGTAGACACACACATGCAGTTATACAAAATTTCCATTTTGATTTGTTATTCTTGAAAGGACATGAAGTACATACACAGGCATATAATCTAGTTCTCCATTACACACACACACACACACATGTTTTTTTACACATGTACTTTATACACATACATGCATACTATGTGTATATGTATATGTGTGTGTATGTATATATATATATATATATATATATATATATATATATATAGATATAGATATATATATATATATATATATATATATATATATATATATATATATATATATATAGATATATATAGAGATATAGATATATATATATATAGATAGATATATATATAGGTGTATATATATATATATATATATATATATAGATATATATATATAGGTATATATATATATATATATATATATATATATATATAGATAGATATATATATATATGTGTGTTTGCAATATGGGTGCATACAATTCATTATTTATAATAAACAACATAGTAGAGTTAAGCATTATTAATGTATACATTCTAGTAAATGTTTTACTTGGTCACTGTCACACATTGGGTATGTGTTGCACATGCAATATTGGTCAGTGTTTTTATATTAGTATTTTCTTTCTTTGTATTGCTAAGTGCATTTAATACTTGTTATTATCTTTGCCAATGTATCCCAAGTCGTGTCCGAAAAGGGTCCTGGGACCAGTTCATTTTTCTGGTTACCAAAGTATAAATAAATAGGAAATAGAAGAAAAAGAGGGTGAACATGACAGAAGTTTTCACACCTCAGCATGAAAGTGTGGGGGAAGTTATGTCAAGTCTTTTAAGACTGCAAAAGATGCCCTTTACAAAAACCTGTTATTTACTTACTTTCTTCTGCTCAAAGTAGCTAATAGCTATTTATAGCATAGAACAAGCTTTGACAGACACATAAATGTGGCCTAGTCAGGGGAAAAATAGAAGTAGCTCTGTTACAGAAGGTGCGTTTAGATGACAGTGCTTCACAGTCCTACCATTCTATCTTAATAGCATGAGAAAACAACACAACATCCTTATGTCTAACATGATTCATATAAAGAGGACTTCAAATGTATTCTGGGAAGAAGGAATGAAAGCACGAAATCAAGATTACGTTGCCAAGGCAGGCCCCATCATCCTCCATTTTTAGGGAAACATTAAAATTGTAAAATATGCACTTGGAGTGATTTTGAGGCATTAAAATCGATCAAAAACAAAGATACAATGAAAAAAATATGTTTTTTGAGTTCTAAGGTGGAGTTTTCCTTTAAAAACAACTTAAATGCAGTTTGTAGTCTGAGAGCAGGAATTGTAATCCCACACATTTTCATTTTTAAGTAAAATATTTCACATATAATATTTTACATTTATATTAATCAAATAGTTATTTCTGTTGAATACATACTGATTTTAATTGTTTTAAAAAATCTTTCAGACTGCAGCTTGCATTTTGATTATATCAAAGTCTTTACCATGTAAACTTTTATCTAATTTAAGTAGTTTCCTCAGTTTATAAGTGGTTCAGTTCAGTATAGGTTCAGTTCCTATTTTGTTGGATCCTTCCCTTCCCCTTGGTGCCTCAGTTCTGAACAGCTCAGGTCCATTTCTCTTTGGAGGGCATAGATCCAGGGTTGGCCCTGGCCTTCTTCTTTGGCTGCTTCGGCTCTGAGGAAGGGGGAGAGGTTTTCCGGGGTCCATCAGCTTTCCCGGTAGTATAGAGGGCTTCCTCTGTAGTCTTGGATCCCATCCTTTGCTATTCATCAGGTCTGAGCTCTGAGCCCATCATCTCTGTCCTCAGGGAAGCCTCCACACATGTTCACCAGAGGGATTCCCCCCTCTTCCAACACCTCTCCAGAGCACCCCGCAGAAGAGAATCCTGGGACTAGAATATGTAAGGGGAGGCACATAGACTCCCCTTTGGAGTCTCTCACAGAAGACACCAATTTTGATGAGGGAGAAGGATCCCCCCGATCACCACCTGATGACGTAGTGGTTAGAATCACAGCTTGGCATGTAGTAGGTGCACGGTTTGAATACCAAGACAGGCCATTTAACACAGCTCCCTTAGCTTAGCTTAGTGGTTAGAATGCCTCCTTCGGGGACAGCCTGGAAATCCTCAAACAGAAAGGTGGTTGGTCTTACCAAACTCCTCCTTCTGAGGAATCAAGTGATCCTCGAGGATTTCAGGGCTGGAAGACTTACCTGTTTTCCCACTGAGCTTGGAAGGAACTGGACACTGTTGAGACCATCCCCAATCCCTTGGATAAGGTTTTGGTTCCCCCTTCAGACAGATTTCACTGAAGCAAGGGAATCCCAGTTAATGCCATGGTTGTGGCAGGGGGCACTAAGAAGAAACTAGTGGAGCAAAGCTCCTCTGTCCATCCCCCCAACAGGGAGCCCAGAGCGATGGGCAGATTTGGAAGGCACATATACGCCTCATCCACATTCGCATAGAGGTTGTTATATTATATTTTACTAATCTACAGACAGATTTGATCAAGGAGCTTTCAAACTCTGTCTCTTAATCCATGTCTGTGGAGGATCTCAAGAACATTAATCCTTAGCTGGCTACTCTCTAGTCCATTGTCAATTCATATATGTGGCTGATCTCCCATACAGCAGAAGGCACCTCACAAGTAGCTGGTTCAGGCATAGCTGTTAGGAGACATGCCTGGATGATGCTATGTGACTTCATGGAACCATTTAAAGAGTCTTTTGTTAATGCACCCTTTGGCTTCTCCTTGTTTGGGCCATCTGTGAAAGATATGCAGCAAGCAGGAAAGAAATACCCTGTCTGCTGTGGGAGTCTAGCTTTCTACTCCTCAATGTACCTTTTCTAGGAATTAACGAGGGGGTAATAAAATGTGGTTCCAGAAATCTCAGGGACCTTTCCAGGACTTGCGCAGGGATACTTCCTTCAGAGGCAGAGTAGGAAGCCTTGATGGCAGATGTCACCCCAGAGGCAGAGGAGGTCTGCAAAACAAGGGCTTCAGAGACTCCTTCTCTGATAGGCCCTGTCATGGCTCCTAAATCACTGCCCAATTGTCCACCTCTGGAGGCAGTCTGGGGTTGTTTTTCCCTGCACCTGGACACCTGGACAAGTATCACAAAAAATCCATGTGTACTAAGTATACTATCCAGAGGTTGCAACATACCCTTTTCCCTTCTACCTGCTGTCCCAAGGAAGAAACTCCCTGACATGCCTCCCATTCAGAGGGAATATGCAGCCCAAGAGATTCAAACACTGCTATGAAAAAGAGACATCCAGGAGGTTCCACACAGACAAATAGGATTTGGAACTTACTGCTGCTTCTTTTTAGTGCCAAAGAAAACAAGGAACCTGAGACCAATGCTGGATATAAGCAATCTGAATCAGTACAGTTCTGAATGGTTACAGTTCAGTCCATCCTGCCTCTTCTACACAAGGGCAACTAGATGTGATCTGTATATCTCCAGGATGCATTCTATCATATCAAAATTGACAGTTGATCCAGGAGACACCTGCACTTTTGGCTAGGAGCCAGTCAATACCAATTCAGAGCATTGCCCTTTGAACTCACCACAGCCCCCAGGGTGTTCGCCAAATGAATGGCAGTTGTGGCAGCTCACTTGAGACTCAAAGGATTCCAGGTGTTTCCCTTTCTTGAGATTTGGCTCCTCACTGCCCCAACCAGGCATGAACTTCAACAAGCCAGGGATTACTTGCTTTGGATCTCCAGCTCCCTAGGCTTTATAATAAACCTTGTCAAATCAAAGCTGACTCCTGTGCAGACTCTGGAATTTATAAGACCTCAATTGGATACTATGACTCAACTGGCATCATTACCTCTTCATCATATCACATCATTGAGAAATCAGGTGAGGGACATACTGTCTCATCCATACCCTCCAACAAAACTAGTGCTACAAGCTCTTGGGTCAATGTTAGCTGCCATTCTTGTAGTTCCTCTAGCAAGATACTTTGTGACTCCTTCAATGGACACTGGAAGTTCAGTGGTCCATTCTTTACCAGCCTCTATCATTTCCCATAAAACTCACTCGAATTTGCAAACATCATGTTTGCTGGTAGATCCAGTCAGATGACCTCTTTCTGGGCAGACTGTTCTCTCTCTCTCTTCCCCCATAGCCACAGTGACCACGGAAGCTTCCCAACTGTGGTGGGAGGTATTTCATGGGAAAGATGGTCCAAGGCACATGGTTCACTCGGAGACCAAGTTGCATATCAGTGTTTTAGAGATGAGAGCAGTCTTCCTAATACTGCAAGCCTTTCAGGACTTTCTCCCTCTAGGGACTATTGCAATCCATATGGACAACATGTCAGTAGTCTGGTACATCAACAAAAGGAGGAACCTGTTCCTACTCGTTGTGTAGAGAGGCCATGAGGATCTGGGGATGGGCAATCTGTTCAGACTGCTTTCTTACTGCAAGTCACATACCGGTGAAAACCAACATGCTGGCAGACAGACTCAGCAGGTCCACTCTGATTCCTCACGTGTGGCCCCTCAGTCAAACAGTAGTGAATATGATCTTCAGCCGGTGAGGCCAGCCTTGCTGTAACCTGTTTGCTTCTCCCCAAAATAGCAAGCGCAACAACCATTCTCCCCTACTCCTATCCCCCTTTTCCTCTGATTCCGAGGTTCCTACAGAAAGCAAGCAGTCTAAAGAGCTTAATCATCCTCATTGCCATCTTCTAGCCTTGACAGGTTTGGTTCCTCTTCCTCTGGTCTCACTTGAGATATCCTTCAGGGATCCTGGAACCCACTCAGGATCTCCTACCTCATCCACCAGGAATTCAACATCCCAGTCTGCACTCTCTCAAATTGCATGGTTTCTCCACGTCCAGTGATAATCAGATGGTCCAGGCTTGCTTCCTCAGTCTGTGACATTATCTTAGCTTCTTGGAAAGCATCCACCAAGAAAGTTTACAGAAGCAAATGGAAAAGATTTTCTGTTTGAACTTCCAGTCAAGAACATTGACCCCTTTTCAGCCCCTACATCAGGCATTCTCCTCCTCTTCATTGTTCTTTTTAAGGAAGAGGCAAGTTTTTCTACTATTAAACTTCAGTTGGCAGCTGTTTCCAACTTCCATGCGGGAACTGAATCATTATCTGCGGCGTCTTCCAGATTGTGTAAAGCTTTCATGAAGGGAGTCTTCCTCCTTATACCTCTGATAAAAGATCCATCTCCTCCTTGGGATTTGATGCTGGTTCTTCAAGGGTTAACTCAAAATCCCTTTGAAGTAGCAAACAAGTGCATTATGAAGTTTCTTTCTTGGAAGACAATATTTTTAGTAGCTATCACTTCCACAAAAAGAATTTCTGAGTTCCAGGCCTTATTGGCCAAGCCTCCTTACATCATTTTCCATAAGGATAGGGGGTCTCTTCGAACCAACCCTTCATTTCTCCCGAACGTGGCTACTGAGACTAACATTAACCAGTCCATTCAGTTACCGTTTTTTTTTTTTTCTAAATTTTGCTAATCAACTGTGTGATACCTTAAACCTCTTATATACCCCTTAAGGATATCAGGTAATTTGCATAGATCCCACATTGCCTCTAATATAAGAGGTTTAAAGTATCACAAAGTGGAAAGTCTAGCTTTCCTAGATTTTTCTTTTTGGTTTTTAACCGATTGTTTTTTCTGTGTGACCTTTTTACTTATTCTTTTAGTTTGTTAGTTGGGATATTTTGCAGTTGCCCTAATTTTTATGGATATCAGTTGGGCACGACTACCCTGTGTTTCCAAATGTTAGCCAGACAACCTATTTATGCTGTGTTGATGATACTATAAGAAGGCAGAAACATGCATGTCTACAGCTCATGGAGTTTGGTTTTATTGGCCTGAAGTTGTCCAGAAATAGACTTAAAAGAAAAAATCATGAATATCTAGAATTGCTATTTAATTGAAACACCTGATATTCTTAAGGGGTTATTTGCCTATATCCCATCTCATCTCTAATATAAGAGGTTTAAGGTATCACACAGTGGAAAGTTTAGCTTTGCTAGATTTTTCTTTTTGATTTTTTAACTGATTGTTTTTTCTGCGTGACCTTTTTGTTTATTTATTGTTTTAAATTTTACTAATAAAGGCGAATATATGCTGCACCTCTTTGATGTTTACAGACAATTACAATTTTATCTTCAGAGAACAAAATAGTTCAGGACGTCTGATTAGCTGTTTGTGTCCTTTTCGCCTAATTGCTTGGGTCAAGCAGTTTCCAAAATTACTTTAGCCAAATGGATCACTGATTGTATTTCACTGATTTATTCTCAAAAATGTTTGGAGTTGCCTCGTCCTCCTAGAGCTCACTCCACTAGATCAAAGGCTACTTCATATGCCTTTTCCTCAAGAGCCTCCACTGGCGACATGTGCGCTGCAGTCATTTGGTCCAAAAGTCATACCTTTGTTATGCATTACAAGTCAGACATTGTTTCCATAACCACAGCTTCCTTTGGTATGACAGTGCTCTGGCATGCCCTTCCTTGAGGGCCTCCCGAGAGTTACTTAGCTGGGGACTCTGATCCATTCGTGAGGAAGAATAAGAAGGACAACATCAGATTTAGAAGTTATGTACTTACCATAATCTGACATCTGTGTTGCCAACTTCCATTCTTCCTCACCTCATCTCCCAGCCATCCCCAGGCCCTGTCATTCCTAGACAGATCTTTGGATGATATGGGAACCATCATGTTCCTGGTTTGAGACCAAGTCTTTCTTTGTGTCTGTTTTGTCTCTATATCACAGTAGGGGCAAGGCAGCAAACTCCATCTGAGGAGTTGGGGATGGAATTAGGCATTATGGGTAGAGGGAGGAAACCGAGGTTCAGATCCAAAGTCTTGAAGTTGTGGCCGAGTCAGATCCTACGTATTTGTGAGGAAGAATGAAAATGGACAACACAGATGCCAAGTTATGGTAACTACATAACTTCTAATTTAATTTATAGATTTCTTTTTCTTTTATAACACACAAAAGATCCAGATTCATCCAAACATGAAAAAAGTAGGGTTGGGAGGTTGGCATAATAGTTAAGGTATTTACCTTGCAGGTAAAAGGGGCAAGGTTTGATTCTCATGTGGAATATTTGGCTAGGCTTAAAATGACCCACAAGGACAGTTAGCCTATAAACAACTCTCATATATGGTTGGCAAAATATATAAGAGCCCTGCCCGCAATAAAGATATTTTCACTTTCTCCTCTACAATATGATTACCTTACATTTTAGACTTGTATGTCATAGTAGCCATCGGTTCCAAATACAATGCAAAAAGAAGTAGTGACAATGGGTAAGCCTAATGAGTTTCATGTAGCAATTTAAAGAGTAGCAAAAGAGCTCTGTGCATTTTAATACATCCTACAGTATCAGAATACACTAACATGAACAATTTGCCAAAACTATCCAAAAATCCAGAAACTAATAATATTCTCATTACATATCACTCAACAAGCAGATTTACTATTGCCAATGGTTTCTCACTGCCTTGTGCAGCTTTTTTCTAGGTTTTGGTTTTCAAAATATTATCACATGTCTGCCTCCGCCTCCAAAATAAGATTTATAATTTATTATAATATCTGGTATACATATCACCAGATGAACTGCAGTAATAAGTATAAATAACTTGTTATCTTTATTAAGTGGTTGTACTGGAATATTGGAGGAGGGCAATGCCTGATCCTTCCCTATTTCTACTACTACTGCTTGCATGCAAGGTGGAAGAATATACTTAATACAGTAACCTCATTAATCAGCTTTGCTAAATAAGAAACACCCTTCCATACTTAATCTCTACATTTTCTTTATTTATTTATCATTTTGTTACAAGAAAGGATGAACAGTGATCATTATGGACCATTTTCATGTTTAGCTCAGGAGTATACAGAAAGTAAAGAAAAGTAAAAATACATTGTAGGGTATAGCATACCTTGTAAACAATTCCTTACATTATTTGGCTTAACAACATAGTATTAGTAGAATTACTAACTATAGGAAGCCCATCACTGAGCTTGATCGAAGGAAGGACACTGAGGAAACTCGGAGCTATAATATATAACATTAAGTATCCTGTTTTTTGTTTATTTTGTTTTTTATTTCTTTGTTATTTATAGCACTTTGTGTACTGTGTATCTTTCTAGCTAGTTTCACTGTGTGTGAGGTATTAACTGGAAATTGTCCACTTTTATTAAGCATCTGTTGGGTTGTTTGTTTCTAATAACTTGTTGCAGTTAAACTCTTTTTTCTAGAGGCTCCTTTAGCTATTTAAAACTTTCATTTAAAGGCTCACTGCTGCTTTTCAGCTGTGAGAAACATTTCTGCAGTTTGTTTCCCATCCTCCCTCCCTGTCGGTATAGTATTTTTATAGTTGGTGGCTTTGCAGTTGCCCGCCCCTAGTGTAAATTTGATCTGGGACCCTCCTCCCAGTCTAGTGTCATTACCTCATTCTACCCAGTACAGGGAGAACATTTGAGAAGGCCAATCAGCTTAGTTTCTGCTACTCCTTTCTCTCTTTCCTTTCTCTCTTTCCACTTAAAAAAAATGTATCTGCTTTTACGGTATTTGTGTTTCATCCTAGTTTATTTTGCTGTTGCATCATCTTAAAAGTACTCAATTGTATTTATTACTGCTTGGTGTAACTCATTCTAAGCCTTTTAGTTTAAGCACTTGGGGTTCAGACCAGTTGTTTTACATTAAGAAGGTTTGTGGTCTGCACTGTAGTGGCAGAACAGGTAGCTTACATCCTTCTAAGTTGGGAAATGCTGATTGAGGGCTCAGTGTCTGTTATTCTAAAAGTGTATTAATTCTGGTTTAAGCACTTGGGCTTCAAGCCAGTTATTTTACATTAAGAGGGTTCATGGTCTGCACTATTGTGGGAGGAGAGGCTGGACTCTGCCCTTCTGAGCTGGGAATTTCTGGTTAAAGGCTTATAATGCCTGCATATTTGAACTGCTTCTTACTGAAATTGGGACACCTTGTTTGCTGTAGCATAGACTAGATCCAGGCCTGCTGAATCTAGCTTTGTTTGTATAACTTGAGCACTAATCCAGGCATTCTTTAAAGTATTTAATTGTATTTATTACTGCTTGGTAGTAACTTGATTAAAGTGTAGCTATCATTCTAAGTCTTTTGGATTAAGCACTTGGTCTTCAGACCAGTTGTTTTACATTAGGAAGGTTTGTGGCCTGCACTGTGGTGGCAGGACAGGTGGCTTACATCCTTCTAAGTTGGGAACTGCTGATTGAGGGCTCAGTGTCTGTTATTCTAAAAGTGTATCAGTTCTGGTTTAAGCACTTGGGCTTCAGGCCAGTTATTTTACATTAAGAAGGTTCATGGTCTGCACTCTTGTGGGAGGAGAGGCTGGACTCTGCGCTTCTGAGCTGGGAATTTCTGGTTAAAGGCTTATAGTGCCTGCATATTTGAACTGTTTATTACTGAAATTGGTACACCTTGTTTGCTGTAGCATAGACTAGATCCAGGCCTGCTGAATCTAGCTTTGTTTGTATGCTTGTTATTTCCCTGAAACGCTAATTTCACCTAAAACACGGCTTTTCAGTGCTTCTGTGGATCCCTAGTGATATCTGCATTGCTTACTGTATTTATTTACTTGTTTCACTTGAAAGAAAGTTACTGTTTGTCATTTTTGCATTTAAGTTATCTGTAAAATATTGCATTTAAGTTACCTGGCACTTGCTCACTAAGTCAGCACTAAAAAATTAAAAGCACTACACCCTCACAAACTTCCCTTGAGTACCTTGTTCCCCATTGGCCCTTTCTTTCAATTATAAAGGAATTCCCAATACTATTCTAGCATGTCCAAAGGTCAGTTGTCAATCTCCTCTCCGGTCCAGCTGGTGAATCTGGGAATCTTGAGGCAATGTTACAACTGCCTCATGTACACAGACAACCCTCTCCTCCTCCCAACAAATTCCAACACATGTGAGAGATGCAACCATATAGCCAAACTGGAGACTAAGCTCACTCAACTCAGTACTGGTGTAACCAGTCAGGAGGAGAAGGAAACCACACTCACTACAATTCCAGTCTCACATAGACCTACCACGACAGCAAACCAAACACATAAACACACAAAAACATACTCGGATGCTCTAAATAAAAATCTGCCTAAGCAGCAGAGACCTCCAAAGCAGACATCCAAGCAAACGCTACCCCAAAACAAAACACATGCAACACATAACTCACAAAGCCAGTGTGCTGAACAGTCACAGCCCTTAAGGCTAAACACACCTGATACACTTGTAATAGGTGACTCTATCATCAGGCACACTGACGTCCCGCTCACCAGGCTGAACAAGGAGAAGGTCACGGTGAGCTGCCTGTTGGGTGCTAGGATCCACCGCATAACACAAGCACTCGGGTCACTCCAAGGTAAGTACAAATATGATTCAGTCATTGTCCATGCTGGTGTGAATGACCTGAGACGTACCTCCCTGGACTACATGAAAAGAGACATAGAGGAGCTCTCTGAGCATGTAGCCCAGGCTGGTATGACCCTGACCTTGAGTAGCATCTTACCCTCACCAAGAATGATGCCACAATATGAAGACAAGATGATCAATTTCAACAATTGGCTTAAGTATTGGTGTCATTCAAAGGGGATCCAATGCCTGTCAGCCTGGGATGACATGCTCGACAAGCCACGATGCTTCGCTAGGGACGGCTTGCACCTGTCACCTCTGGGCTTTCGGATATTGGCAAAGGCTCTTGCTACCCCCATAGTGCCTTTTTTAGGCAAGACTCAAAATCAAACCCACCTCCATAGGTATCACAAGGGATAAGAAACTAAGAGTAATGCTACTCAACGCCAGAAGTCTAAACCTCAAGATGCATGCACTTGAAACTCTCCTTAGCATGGAGAACATCGATATCTGTGCAGTAACAGAAACCTGATTCAAGGCTCCCGAGAGCACCCCAGCACTACCAGGTTATACCTCATACCATGCTTTTCAGCCCCAAAACTTGGACCGAACCACAAAAGAAGGGGGAGTATCAATATTCGTCAAAGATACCCACACCTCCAGGTTGGTGGCACAGCACGAAGCATCAGAGACTATCTATGTGCAACTAACAGTGGGTAAAACTGCCTTCCAATTTATAGCCTGCTACAGACCACCCTCCCAAACCCAGGAACCCCACTCAGCCTTCCTGAGAACACTGAAATATGAGGATCTCTCCAAACACCATTATATTGGGTGACTTCAACTACCCAAACATAGACTGGGAGCATTACTCTAGCTCCAACACCCTACCCCAAAGGTTCCTAGAATTTATAAACTCAAATGCTATGGAACAACTTGTTACCACTCCCACAAGAGGGGAAAACATACTGGACCTGATCATCACCAACATGGGGACTCTATGCTCCAGACCAGAAGTGTATCCCTCACTGGTAAGATCAGACCATAAACTAATCACACTGGATATTCACATCCCGACCCCACCCCCTGCCCAGAAAACCACAGTGAAAAATTTCTCTAAAGCAAATTTCACACTCCTTAAAACTGAGGTGGAATACTTCAAAGCCCCCGGGCCTATGGAAAATACAGCCCAGACCGCAGAATCCTTTATAAACACATTCTATGATCACCTTTAGGAATGCATGGATCATGCAATCCCCAAATAAAACCAAGACTCAATCCTCCAAAGGCAGACGTTCTGTCTGGTGGACCCCAGCCATAAACAAACTATACAATAGAAGGAGGAAGCTACTACATGATAGAGCAAAATCCCAAAAAGGGAAGGCATCTCTGATCAGTATTAGCAAAAAACTACGGGCACTCATAAAATCGTCTAAGGCCAGCTTCGAGAGAAAAATTGCACAGGACACTAAAGATAATCACAAGGCTTTCTTTAGTTATGTTAGGAACCTGGGTGGGAATTCCCAGATATGCTCAGAATTTGTCCAAAATGACAAAAAATACACCAAACCCACACACATTGCCAACATCCTAGCTGACAGGTTCAGAGCAAACTCCCCCCCCCCACCAAAAGGGCAAATATCTATCCCAGCAGAGTGCTGCCCCCCTGACATCTCAGATGCTCAGGTAAGAGCCGCCCTCTCCAAAGCAAAAAACACAGCATCAATGGGACCAGACGGTGTCCTCTGCTGCGTCCTACATGAACTCCAAGAAGAGCTAAACCCAAACATAAAACTACTGTTCAATCTCAGCCTTACTACTGGATATGTACCCAAAGAGTGGCGTACAGCAACAGTGGCCCTTCTCCACAAAGGTGGTGCTGCAACAGATCCTGGAAACTATCGCCCCATAAGCCTGACTAGCTTGGTCTGCAAAGCTATGGAAAGGATCATCATGGACCTCATAAATAAAGATATTGGGGACCTACAGACACTGGATCCTACCCAGTTCGGCTTTGTTAAGGGCAGATCCTGCCTCTTAAACCTGGTCAATTTCTTTGAAACAGTCACCAAGGCCATTGACGAGGGGAAGGTGGTCCACACAGCCTACCTGGACCTCGCAAAAGCCTTCGATACAATACCCCACTCGGGCATTATAGATAAGCTCACCAACTTAAATATAAACCCCCATGTCACTAGATGGGTTGCAAACTGGCTCAAGGACAGAACCCACATGGTTAGAATTGCTGGAGCCATGTCGGACTCCAAACCAGTTACAAGTGGCGTCCCACAAGGCTCAGTCCTGGGACCTCTCTTGTTCGGTATATATTTCTCGGAGGTATAGGCCAACACGGAAGGACTGTGGCTGACCAAGTTCGCAGATGACTGCAAACTGGGCACCATAATCGACTCTCCAGCTGACACAAGCATCCTCCAAAAGGGCCTCATAGAAACAGACAACTGGTGCCAGAGCCATGGCCTCAAGCTAATCGCCAAAAAGTGTATAGTCATCCCCTTTTGCAAAAACAAAGTGCCCACAAATTACCACATAGGTGGTAATCCATTAAGTACAGAAGAAGTAATTAGGGACCTGGGGACCCAAGTTGATAGCAATCTCTCATTCGACAACCACGTGGCAAAAGTGGTTAGAAGAACATTTTATATAGCCCACCTAATCATGAAGGGATTCACATCTAGATCAGGGGAGGTCATCGTGCCTCTTTACCCATCCCTCATCAGGCCCATAATTGAGTACAAAGTCCCTTTTGGGATGTACCTTACCAGACACCTGCAGCAACTGGAAAGACCCCAAAAGTACCTCACCAAGTGGATCAAAGGGCTCAAACAGATGTTATATGCTGCCCGGTTAAAGAAACTCCAGCTCTACTCAGTGGCATACCGCCTGCTCAGAGGCGATCTGTGCCTGACGTTTAAAGCCATGTCCAACCCGGAATTAATGGACATGCTGCACCTCAGAAAATCCAAATCCCATCGAGCTACGCGCTCGAGAGACTTGATCCTCAGCACTGAAATAAATAGGACATGCTGGAGGGACAGATTCATAACCCAGAGGCTCCCTTCACTCTGGAATAAAATCCCAGTCCAGGTTAGGCAGAGTCCCTCACTGACTCTCTTCAAGAGGAATCTTGATGAGTGGATGGGAGATCATAGGTTTACCCCGGGTATCACTTCTGTGTCACTGTTAGACAGAGGCTCAGTATACTAACCTCAAAAAAGGGCATAGCAAAATTAATTTAAAATGGGTGGCAAAAGCAAAATACACTCTGGCTAGGTTTATAAATGCCCTAGGGCAGATAGCCTAGTATGAACCTTTGAACATCTTCAGCATTTGTCCAGTTTTGACCTTGGATCACCTTCCAGATTGTCTGCAGTTTTTGTAGGGGCAATGAAGACATCTGCCTGGTCTCCCATTATTTTGGGCAACTCCACTGCAAAACAAGGAGCATAGTCTTGAAAATTTGCTGAATGAATATTTAGAAAAAAACAGTTTAAGACACAGAAAATATCTCTAACATTTACAAAAAAACACTCAAAATTTACCTGATGCTTCAACCACAGGAAAAGGCACATAAAAAATAATGTATGCTGTCATCAGAAACCATGCTGTTAGGTGCCTATAAATTAATTAAGCCATTAACAAGGAGAGTGTCCTATGCACAGATGGAATATTGTAAATTAAACTATTTCAGATACCTTTAATTTCTTATAAAGAAAGAAAATTTTAGCAGATATTTTCATGCAGACCCATTTCTAAAGGTATATGCAAAGTTCAACAAAGACAAAAAATAACACTAGGAAAAGTTAAAAAGACAACAGTGTTTGTGAGTATGTGCAAGATATATTAAATTCACCCTAAGGGCAATACCAGTAAATGGCAGCAAAGGTACAACACACAGTGTGGGTACAACACACAGTGTGACATATGTGCATTTCAGTTATTGTATACAAGCAAGTAATGCATATACATGGTCTGAGCCTCTCAAAGGAAAATAGTCTGCCCAGAGTACACAGGATGGCATAAATAGCACACCAGGATATCACTCGTACAACACAAGACTGGCAGCCACAGTAGAAGAATGCTACATACTTTCCTATGAATAATAAGAATACCATATAATTTCCTGAGCACATTACAAAGTAACCGATTGCTGGTATGAAAAGAATCACAACAGTATAGGCCCAGATACTGCAGACATGACTTCACAGTATATAAAGCCATGTGTCTGAAACTACACATAGTGCACATATTCATAAAGAAAGCCACAAACATGGCACAAATGTTAAGTCTTCTCCAAAGTCATTCAGAACAGTACATGTCATAACACAAATCACAAAGATGCCACATCCTCTATGAATAAAGCAGTAAGGTGGAGCCCATGAAGTGTATATGATAATTCCAAGGGACACCAGTGCATAAGAAGACAAGAGACAATTGAGCAGCAACCATGTCATTACACAACACAGCTGTACCCATGTCACATGTGACCTATATGGAGAAGAACATTCATGTCTGTGGCGTGCTGACTTAGTGACAGCATCTGTTCCTCACAGCTGTAGGGACTGAAATTCAGTGTTGAAGCTGTGTGAAGGTTGTCCCAACAACTTGATTTCTTCCCCGTCTTAAAAACAAGCTTGTTTACTATGTCTATATATACATTTATATGAGTGTGCACGGGTGCGCACGTGTGTGTATGTGGATGTGTGTGAGTATGTATGTGTGTGATATGTATATGTATGCATACATATATTATTATTATTTATTTATTTTACATTTGTTGACTGGGAAAATCCGACTGGACACAGGTCCTTTTTCAGCGGAGGCCTGGAGAGAAAAGCTCCACAATAAAAACAACAATTAATTACAAGTTTCAAGAAGTATAGGTAGGTTTTGTTTAACAGTAGTAGTAAACAGTTATAGTTCAAAATGAAATTAAGTATTTAGTTTAATGGTACAACACCTATATCATTGGTGCCATAAAGATTAGCAAGTATTTTAATAGCTGAGCTAGCAGCTATTACCCTTGAATAACAGTGGCTAAGATTACAGCTGAGATATAGGTTTACAAGCAATGTATTTGGCTGCAATCCGAGGTAGTTAGAGGGGTGGAAGAAAGGGATTAGAGTTTGGGGTAGAGATGTTAAGAGAGGTTTCTTACAGGGGCATGCTCGGTGCTCTTTTTAATGAGATTTTAGAGCAGCTTTGAAGTTAGTGCGTGATGACACAGAAGTTATAGTGTGAGGAAGGGTATTCCATAATTTTGCTATGGAGTAGGAGAAGAGAGCTTCTCCAGCAGAGTTCCTGGTTCTAGTTATCTGTATGATTTTTGTTGCTGGAGCATAGTGGTCTGGTGGTATGATCGGGTTGGAGTAGATTTTGGAGGATGGCGACTTTTAGAGGATGATTTTAGTAGTCTGTGGGTGAGTGAGAGTTGGTACCATTGAAGGAGGTGAGGGAGTTCTAGTCAGCCTAGTTCAGTAAGTGAGGTGCAGTGGTGGCTACGGTAGTTTGCACCAGTAGCAAACCTTGCTATATTGTTGTAGCAAGCTTCGAGTTTACCTAACTCACTTTGCCATAGGTTGGTAAATACTGGAGAGGCGTTGAGTAGGCTGGAGATAAGGTGGCTATTTGCAACTGAAATCTTGTCTGTTTTGGTGAGGAATTGCTTATTTCTGTATTAAGCTCCTATTTTTTGTGTATTTTTTAAATGGTTACTGAGATGTGGATGCCACTTGAGGTTATTGTCAATTTCAACTCCAAGTAGTTTGGTGTGGTCTGTTGGAGGGATAATGGTGTTGTCATTGGCTTTAATATTAAATTGGTGGGTGTTTAGATTGTGTTTGGTGGGTTGGAAGATGAGTAGTTTTGTTTTGTTTGGGTTAAGTATTAATTGTGCATCTGAAAGCCAAGTTTCAACTGAGGAAAAGGCTTCCTTTGTGGTCTTTTGAAGTTCAGGTAGGGAGTGAGCTGAGCAGATGATGGTGGAATCATCTACGTACTGTTTGAGAGTGGCTTGTTTGGCAGCAGAGGCTAGATTATTGGTGAATATGGAGAAGAGTAAGGATCCAAGGATGGATCCTTGGGGAACACCTATTGAGACAGGGAGTTGGGGGGATATATCATTATGCCAAACAACTGATTGATGGCGGTCAGTCAGGTAGCTCTGGCACCAGTTTGTGACAGATTGAGGGAAGGATAGAGTATTGAGGACAGTGATGAGTTGTTTATGAGAGACCATGTCGAATGCTTTAGATAGGTCTAGGAAAGTTGCAGAGATGAAATAACCATTGTTTGAAGGATTGTATTAGTGAAAGCAAGTAAGGCAGTGGTTGTGCTGTGGTATAGTCAGAAACCATGTTGTGTGTTAGATATGAGGTTGTTAGCAAGGAGGTAGTTTAAAACTTGAGAGTGAATGCATCTTTTAAGTATTTTTGATAGAGAAGACAGAAAAGCTATGGGCTGGTAGCTGGTGAATTCTGTGGCAGGCCCACCTTTGTGGAGGGGGGATAACGTGGGATATTTTCCATTGTGAAGGGGCATAGCTTTCAGATAAAGATTGGTTAATGAGGATTGCAACTAGGTAGGCTAGGGCTTCAGCTGCATTTTTAAGGTACACAGCTGGGAGGTTGTCAGCTGCTAGTTTTGTGGGCTTTAGGTTCGATAAGAGTTTTTTCATGTTGGAGGTAGGAATAGGAGAGAAAGTGAATGCAGTAGGCAGGTTACTAGGTGTAGTTGGAGAGGGTAGGGAAGAGGGGTTGTGTTGTTTTGCTAGTGATAGAATGGTTTGTGTGAAGTGAGTACTGAAAGAGGTGGCAATGTTTTCAGAGGAGTTTGTTTTGTTTGGTGGACGGGTCCCTACTTTTCCTGGGTGGAGGATGGAGTTGATGGCTGACCAGAATAGTTTAGGGTTGTTTTGGGTGGAGTTCAGGGCAGACAGGTAATATAGGATTTTGTCATGTTTTATTAATTTTTTTACTTTGTTACGTAATTCACACAATTTCTGTCTATCAGTGGGGTTTTTTGTCTTGCACCCAGGGGCGGCTCGTGGCATCGGACTGCCGGACTGCAGCCCCCTCAGCTAAATAGTAGTAATTGTTTATGTTTTAAAAAATTATGTAAAAAAAAAAAAAAAACTTTTTTTGTACTTTAAAAAGAAATTTCGAGTCCGCGACTCGGAAGTACGCGCATGCGCATTGCGCACTTTAACCTCCTCGGGCTGCGGCGGTTTTAAACAGCTTTTTTTTTTTGTTTGTTTTTTTTTGTTTTCATTGCAGCCCGGAGGAGTAATGAAGGCATCATTGTGATGCCCAGAAGTCTATGCGGTTCCAAACCGCATAGAATTGGAAGGGGCTCGGACTGCGACGTCCGCAGGCACGTCATGACGTGCTTGCTGGGCTAAATGCTGCTGATTGGTTGTCGCTCTCTTCCCGGGCTTTATGCGCTGGGAAAAGAGCGAGAATCAGTCAGTCAGTTGTCGGCTAGTTTGTGGATTTACCTTTTTTGTTTTGGCATTAATTGGATTGGAATCGGACGGGATTTTACTTATTTGGGTGTGCTAGAGAGAGAAGGAAGAACAGAAGAACAAGAAGAAAGAAGAAGAAAAAAGAAAGAAAAGAAGAAAAGAACAGAGTGAAGGTGCAGAATTAAAGTAAGTATTGTATATATTCATTGTGCTATTCGTGTCCGGTCAGTGTTGATGTTGAAATTGGAGTGGGTTAGGTGTTACCCATGCTGCAATACCAAATCTCTGAAGAGATAGAAAAACTGTACCAAGTTTTCAGTCAGCAACAAACGTGGTGAGCAAAACATTGCAGTCAATTCAAATATTTGTGAAGAAGATGCCAAAATGGAGAGTGCCAATTACAGAGCCCTGTGGGATTCCTCTGGTTACATTAACTGGTGCGGAGAATTGGACCATTCACAATTACCATTTGGGTTCTTCCTGAAAACCAGTTGGCAATCCAGCAAATCATGATGTAAGTATTAAATCTGAGCTCAAATAGTTTTTGCTTGATTCTTGTGTCGGGATAGTGACACATGCCTTTGAAAGACTGCAGTGAGCTGTGTGCACTGGCAGCCTGTTGTATATTGCAGCTCTAGGTTTTTCTGAAGAAACTTACTGGGCTTAAAAGCCATGATATCCTCTTCATAACCTTACAGACAATACAGGCAAGGCTAATGGCATAATATTTTCCAGAGTAGATGAAAGTCCATCATTATGGACAGGGGCCATGGTGACCTGTCTTCATATGTTGTGGTCAAAATCTGTTGAAAGGCATTTGTTAAATAGGCTATAAAGGAATTTTGCAATATTTTCCTTGAAACTAATGTGTTAACAAAGGGAGATATTGGAGCAGATATTGTGGATCTTCACCAAAGTTGCTGCTGCTTGATCATAGGTTATTTTTTAGTGGCCAGTTCATGGAATATAATAACGAACTGATCACTTGCAATGGACTGCTAAAACTATTGCTAAAGTTATTTGCAAGGATGTTGGTGATATCTTGTCATTCAAAGTGTACTTGTACCATTGACTTCAAGGGGACTGCAGTTTTGGAACTTACACCTAATTTCCTTATATGAAAGGCATTAACATTATCTTCAGATTTGATAGTGAGCTGTAGTTCTTAGGAGGTGCTGCATTTATTAATTAATTATGAATAGTCTTTTTCTGCTCATCTGAATGTGGTTTTGTTTTAAGAAGAAAGGAAACTTCTATATTTTGAAAAAAACACGTTCTTTTTACTCTGTAATTTGCCTGTTTTTAAAATTCCACCACTAAAGTTTGTTATAATGAATATTTCACTATATTTCATTTCTATGTGGATATGTTTGCTGATATACTTGGGAGTGAGTTAATGAATCAATGGCAGTTTAGCTGGCTGTTGTTTCATCAAAAATGTTTCACCGAAAGCACTTTCAGTGATACCGGAAAATTTCCTTTTCCCCTGTTGTTCAGACTCAGAGTAGGTATATTAATGTTCAGTGGTGTGGGATGTGCAGGGAATGTGCCCCCTGCAAAAAATAATTTACTCCAAGTTTCACCTAAAGTGATTTTGTTTCAAAGATTTTACTTTTTACACGTACTTATGAAGGATGCCATTAATTTGTTCAAAGGTGTCTCTTGTTGTCATGGCAAGGTTATTTAGGGTATGGTCCAAGTTTGCTAAACTTATTTTATGGTATGTACTTTTCTCAAAGTCTCTAAAAGTGGTGGTATTGTTCAGTAGGTTGACCCCTGTTTTGATGGATAATATTATTATGCAATGGTCTGATTTTGGAAGATAGGGTATGATGGTCTTAAATGTATTTCCATTGTATTAGATATTAGAAACAAACACTGAGACAACCATGGCCAACCTTAGCCATAGGTGAACTAGAAGTCACCTATGTTACCATTCATTCTGGATCACTTTTCCAATTTTGTTTATTTATTCTTTAATTTATTTATTTTAAGGGGAGAATGTTGCTGGCATGACTCACCTTTTCAAAGGAGCTACAATTGTGGTGTCATATGTGGAGGTAAATTCTCACGCCACCTATGATCTAGACAACCAGTCAGAGAGCTTCAAAGGATCTCAAGTTGGTTGTTTAGATTGTGAGTGGGACAGCAAAACGGATAAGCCCACACATTTTGAACTGGGAAGTGGATGTGGTGTCCATAATAAAAATATCAGTGAGAATTCATAGTCAATGGCAAAGTTGTGGTCTGCAAAATGCTGTAGCCAGGGTATAACTTACACAGGATCTGAATTGTAATTGATAGGTATTGTTTATCCTGGCAGACAACTAGATATTATCAGCAGTAATCATGGCTTTGCAGGACTAATTTGTATATGAGTAAAACAAGTCAGAATAATTAATTGTGGCTACTACTTGTGCAAAATTTAGTTAAAATTTGTCACTATGGCCATTTTTATCAGAATCAGACCTCAGAGGTCTACACAGTCAATAGAGTGATTATTAATGCCAGTCATAAGGATGGTCTATAGACAAACGTGACTGACCTTTCTAACACTTGCTCTGGGTAAACAGTTATTAATCACACTTTGCTGAACTAATGGACATTTTATGAAGATGGAATACTTGTGATGATATATATTCATGTAAGATTAAACAAATTTGATATATATTACTGTCATTATTTTACTTCAGTCAAACATCTGAGCTGTACACAGACAACAAAGTAGTATAATCAGTGGGTGCAGGGACTGTCTTTAAATGAAAATGACTGAACCTGCTATTCTGATCAATTAAATTGCCATTAATCTGGCTTTTGAGGATTAGTATGTAAAGTAAGTTGGAATAGTTTATGCTGACTGTTGTGAGTTTGTGGGAAACAAACATGAAACACATTGCTGTCACCATTATATTATTAACCACAACCATATGTTTGAAGTATATACAGTCAACAATGTGGCTCTAATTGCTGGGTATGGGATTGTCTGAAATTAAATTAATGGCAATGTTATTGTGGTCAATTCAAATAGTCATAAATTTGGTTTAACAGCCCTTGTAAGCATTTGTGTGGAGCAAGTTGAAATACTTTACTGCATATATTTTTTAATCACATCCAGGCTTTGGATATGTCCACGGTGAGTATATTGGCAGTAGTTTATGGGTACAATGGTTGCCTGTGGATAAAAGAGATGCACACTGCTATTGCTTGATGACATTTAAATAGTTACTGATCCTGCTTGGCATCAACAGTATTACTCACTGATTTACCAAAATCAGTATAAAACTATAACTGTTATGGGTAATGCTTGCATTTATAAGTGTCTGATTAGGTGTGTGTGTGTGTGTTGTGTGTGTGTGTGTGTGTGTGTTGTGTGTGTGTGTGTGTGTGAAAATGCCCCAGGTGCAATATACTGGTGGTTAGGCTCATGGTGGTGTGGTAGGGAATACCTCAGGCTTGAACTCTGTACCTTGTATGCAGGTGTTAAAGACCTGGATTCCCTACCCACCACCATTTGTAAAAAAAATTGCAGATTTTGCCTCATATTTGATCTGATCTGTTCCTCATAATATCTGTGGTTTGTAAATGTTGCACTGCTTGATATTTGATGGTGCAGTAGTAGCATTGTTGCCTCACAGCTGCAGGTTTTCAGGTTTGATTCTTGGCTGGGGTGCCTTCTTTGTGGGTCTGTATCTTCTCCCTGTGTTTGTGTGGGTTTGCTTTTGTGTCTTCCCATGTTGCAAAGACATGTCTGCATTATTTCTTCCTGGGCCTCTGCTGAAAATTGTTTTTTTGTTCCAAGTCAGACTGTCCTGATTAACAAATGTTAAATAAAATTGACAGGCATTTGAATTTCAGACTTAAGGTTTCTGAATGCTTGATTCCTTACATATTTGATGGTGCAGTGGCAGTATTGTTGCCTCACAGGTATAGGTTTTCTGGTTTGATTCTTGGCTGGGGTGCCTTCTGTGTGGAGTCTGCATCTTATCCCTGTGTTTGTGTGGATTTTCTCTGGTGTCCTGCCATTTTACAAAGACATGTAGCTACAGTATTTCTCCCTGGGCCTCTGCTGAAAATTGTTTTTGTTCTGTCAGAAGTAAAATTGACAGGCATTTGAATTTCAGACTTCATATTCTTCAGAAAATGCATAGTAAAACAACTTTTTATTCTAGCAATAAATATATAGTAACACAACCTTTTATTATAGCAATTTTCTAAGTTTATAAGATGACTATTTGAAATTTGTCCTTATGTTTGGGACTGTATTACCTTGTTATTGGCTTTGTCCAGGTTTTTTGTGCTAAGGTTGACAGCTATGGCAAGAACTGAATTCAGTGAATATGTTTGAGGGCTGTATTCCCTCATTACTGGGCTTGTCCAGGTGTTTTGTGCTAAGAGGTTGACAGCTATGGTGAGAACTGAATTCATTAAATGATAGCCATTTAAGTTTCAGTCTTCCTCTCTTTCACAAAGCAGCTGATTTGGTGTAGTGGTATGTTGTTCTGACTCTTTTGCACAGGGACCTTGGCAGTAAAATGTATGGTGGTAACACAGCATTTTATTCTAGCAGCTTTCCAAGATTATACAAGCAATGTTTAATGTGTCCCTGGTTTTTGCCCTATTGACCCACCCCAATAAATTTGGCTTTTTCCAGATTTCTTGTGCTGTGAAGTTGAGATTCAGTTGAGTATTGAGTAGATTTTACAAGGAGCTGAGAGCTGCAGTGGAAGAGAAGTTTAGTGCTGATTATGCTAAGTCAGCTCGCATTGCTAATAGCACAACAGGTTGAGGTTGTGTACTTGCTTTTGATGCAGAAGGTTGTTGGTTCTACTCCCATAAGGGGTGAATGCTGCTGTACTGAAAGTTAAGATACTAACTATGAGCCTGTTATCAGTTTGCCATCCATTTCCTATTGCAATATTACTAGCTTATTTTTCATGTAATTTAGGCAATTTATTCCTCAGGGGCATCAGACATTTTATTCTTCGATGAAACCATGAAATATAAAGGTGATTGCTAGCAGCAACCTCTTCATTACAGATTTATTTAACGTGGAATTATTTAGATGACTTTTTTACTACTTCAGAGATTGTGCATATTTACTGATAATGGTGGACTGTACAATTGTGCATATTTACTGATAATAGTGGACTGTAGAAGTTTGAGTAGACTTTTATGATGGAAATGTTCTGAATTGGGCAGTTTTGTCATTGGTGCATGCATTTTGTTTCACTGTTTACTGGAAAAATGTTCAAAGCAATAGGAAGGTGTATCAAAGAGCACATGTATGTTTCATATGCAAGGGGCCTATGATTTGAAAACAGCCCAGAATTAATCTTTATCTGCCATGGGTAAAATGTATTTTCTTTGAATGTGGGTTTCAATGTTGTTTCAATGAATGTGAGTTTCAATGGCAGAAAAATTTTAATGCCAAGTTTGTTTAGCAGATGTCTTAGTGTTTGTGCTGTAAAATGCAAAATAAAACTTACAAATGAAGTTCAAATCATCATAGAAGTAAATCAGTATGCACATTAGTGTTTATGGTAAATGGAATGAAATAGCCAAGTAATGGATCATTGGAATGGCTGCAGGGGGAGGCTCCATTTGACCATAATTTTGTGAGGGAGAAGGGCAGCAAACTTAAAGACAGCCCCAGCTGAACTATATCTCCCAACTGTCCAGATTTTCAAAGAATTAATAGATTTTTGCTTCTTATTTTTGGTTTGTTCCTCATAAAATTTGTGGTTTTCTGGCAAATCATTTAGGAATTAAGTCACTAAATAATGACACACTGAGTGTCAGACTTCATAACCTTCAGAAAAATGCATGCTAAAGTAAGACCTGTTGTTCTATCAACTGTCTCAGTTTATACAAGAGCAATTTTTAGTACTGTTTATATGTTCCCCCAATATATTTGGCCTTGTCCAGATTTATTGCATTAACAGGTTGAGAGGTACATGCAAATAAATTGCTTTATAGAATTAGGCATAGCCAAACCTCTCAACTGTCCCTGATTTTGGCTCAAAATGTTGCTCTTCCTCTAATAATCCCTCTGCAAAATAGCAATTTTGGATGAAAACATGGAGGGTTTACAATTAAGAAATAACTGTAATAATCAGAGTTATAGATTACTTTTATTTCAGAAATGCATGTAGATTCTTTTATTTTGTCAGCTGCTCAAGTTAGCAGTACTAATATTAAAGTGTCCCTTTTTTGACAGGTTCCCAGCTGTATTGTGTGGCTATTTTATATTTTTACATCACATTTTTGGTCCATTTTTCATAAAATTGTGGGTTTTTTTTTTTGGCAAATTAGTGACAAATCATTAAAGACTGAAGTTAGAAAATAATGACAGACATTTGAGTTTCAGATTTCATACCATTCAGAAAATTCACACTAATGCAGTACCTATTCTATTATCTTTCTAAGTTTATAAGAGCAATATTTAAAAATTGTCCTTATTTTTGGGCCTTTGTCCCGCTTCTTTGTTTGGCTTTGTCCAGATTTCTTGCTCTGAGGTTGAGAGGTATGACAAATGTGTCAGGGCCATCACAGTCAGCCAGAGACATTTCAAATTGTGACATACTTGTTGCACACCACTCCCCAATGTAGTGACTCTGGATGTGTCAAAGCAAGGCAAGGAGTAGTTATGCAATGTAAATGTGCAGAGTATCCCCCCCATCCAAGGTAGACACAAGTACTAGAGTGGCTTTTATCTGTCCTTGATTTTTGCAGATTGGTCTGGTTTCTGTCATATTTTTTGTTCTGTTGATTAATGCTTATTACTCAAAGATGCAAGTAAGCTTTAATAAGCATACTGTTAAAGAATTGCCAACATTGAAAGCCTTTCTTTTGTTGCCATGTAGAGAATACTTAACTAGATAATGTATAAGCCTTGGGTATTGAAATGCATATGACAGTATTTGTAATAAAGGACAGGATTACATTATTTTAAGAAGCTCATTACACTTAGAGACTTCCAATCATCTCTGCAGGCTTTACCAATAAACTAAACAGAATGCCAATCATGTGGTCCATAACCTGTACAGTAATCCTTTAAAGCAATGTATTTTGAGCTTATTTCTTGTTTGCTTTTCATTTTTTACTTTGATCATGTTTTTCCCATGAAACAAGTAGATAGTTGTCAGGCAGCAGGCCTTTTTTGGATAAGAAACATTTTTACAAGTGGGGGCATCAGAGATTTCTACTTTCAGCATGTTACTTGGTACTTTAATAAAGCTGAATATAAATTATAATTAGAAGTGTAGTGCAAGGAGAAGTGGTCTGAGTTGAGTGCTGCTTGTTTTTCTTATACTTGATTTTGACTGGCATTCCATTAATGTATTTAAAAAGTAATTTATTTTTTCATGCCTCACAACCTTTTTGTTTCCATCTAGATATTAAGTAAGCTGTCATGCAGCCAATGCATTGAAATATTTTTATTCTTCTACACTTCATTTTGTCTTGATTGGACTCTCATAATGACAGTTTGGCACCCAGGGCAGTGTATTTAGTTAGTTTTTGTGGTTTTGAGCATAGCCCCTCCCCTTTCTATTTGGCCACACCCCTTCCCATTGACCCCACCCATTCAGCTGACTCCTGCAGCCCCCCTTTGATTTGAAGTCACCAGACGCCACTGCTTGCACCAGTGACTCCAGGCTCTATCTTGTTTTTTTTAATTCTGATCTAGTGGCTTTTTGTAGCCATGGGGAGGACTGGGCTTTATCTCTAGTAAATCTTGTGGGAGCATGGGTGCTTAGGACTTTAAGGAAGGTGATATTGAAAAATTGGAAGGCTTCATTAAGGGTGAGGTATTTTAGTGGAGTGCAGTTGCAATTTTTTAGGGTTGAGATGAAGTTGTCAGGGTTAAAATTTACTTTATTGCATATTTGCTGAGAGGTAATGGGTTTAGCCTGATATATGTGTTTTTTTTGAGTAAGAAAGTTGGGGTATGACCATTGAGGCTATCTGGTAGACAGCCAGCTGAGTATGATTGGGGGCTCTTGCTGACTAGTATCCAGTCAAGAGTAGAATGCTTGTTGGAATTCTTATTTATTCTGGTGGATGTCTGGATAATTTGGAAAAAACATGAAGATTTAGATGGTGGTTGGAACAGGATAGCCAGTCTATATTAAAATCACCTAATATTATGGTTTCTTGTGGAAGGTGATGATTTACCCAGCTGTGGAGGTTTTCTAGTGGAGGAATATTGTTGCCAGGTGTGAAGTAGCATCCTATTATGTTAATGGTCTTGTCTTGGTTTACTTTTAGGTTGGCATAGATTATTTCTTCTTTGCCAATTAGGGGGGCCGATATGTTTAGGATTTGAATATTAAGATTCTGTTTATACATTACAGCTACACCACCCCCTTTTTTGTGCAACCGATCTTGTCTTAGGATATTGTAGCCTGAAGGGAGAATTTGCTCACTGGTAATGTGAGGTTTGAGCCAGGTTTCTGTTAGAATGATAATATCAGGAGAGTATAAGTCTATGGCGTTCATGGATTTTATTGGTTATACTTCTGATATTTAGGCTTAAGATAAGGAGGTCAGTTGGTTTCCTATTGGATATAATTTACTCTGGTCCTTGTGGTTTGTGTTATGGCAAAAAAGAATCCAAGAAGGGCCAGTTTACT
>NC_056725.1:1467052967-1467135467 GCF_019279795.1 Protopterus annectens
TACAAACAGGTTGATTATCTTAATTGACCACAGAGGGGCTCATACTGTACTAACTTTCAGTCATGCATTGTAAGGGACTGTCACATGTTCAGTAAAAGTTTTAGGTTGGCAGCAGTATTCATTATACTTGCATCATTTGTAGCATCCCTTACACTTTACATGATATCCAGCAGCCTCATACATATGGAAGAGTAAGTGCTCCATGTCCACAGTTTATTACCCACACTCTGTTTTTCTATAGCACCGTGGACGTATTGGTATTTGTTCTAAACTAACTGTCACAATATGGTCTAAGGCAAAGATTCACCGCATTTTGCAATAACATTTGAAATATCATTAAGCATCACATAGTACACTTGATTGTAACCAGACCTCATGCAAATGTTGAGGACCACAACTGATGAAACATAAGGAGGGTTGACAGATACATAGGCAAGACATACACATGAAAGAGACTTATAAAAACAGGCAGTAAGATGGTCACCTAATGCTGCATTCAAACCATTGTCAAGGTGAACAATTTAAATGTTCACACTTGATCATTATCTGAACATGCCACAATGACCTCTGACTGCATATATACCAAGGGACAGTGGCAATGTGTTCATCCACTGGAAGATGTAGGTATTAATCTGCAGCAAAGCTGACAGTATGAAAATGCGATACAATGACATTTCTATCCATCAGTGTAATGAATAGTCAACAGTACAAAGGGGTAAGAGAAAAGGGGTAAAGTCAGAGACCGATGGGCAGATGTATCAAAGCTTTGTGTTATGGGTCATTAATGCACATCTTTATGGTGTGTCCACATTATTCATCTGTCATGTATCATTAACTGATGGCTCTGGGGATCAAAAAGCTGTAGGAAAGGTAAAACATGATTAAGACATGAACAAAATAAGGATGGTTTAATTATTCTTCCTTCTGGGAATGGATGTTTTTGCAAATGCTTTTTTGTAGCAGTATTCAAGATCTGTCATTAAAGGTTGTAACTGCATAAAAATTAAGATGTATGTCATGAAACATATAGAAGTACAACATCACAGTGAGAAATGATGTGACATACATCAGGATTCAAACCCTTGATACTATGGCCAAAAGTCAAATTTCAGACGAGTGATTTACATCAAACTCCACAGAAGAAGATGCCTTTCATTGCATCCAGTAGTCATAGAACTTTTACAGTAACTGTTTCCAAGTATTGGCTTTATTTTACCTTTACTCTACATTCAGATACTGCAGTATGTTTAAGCACCTTTGTGTGAAGATAACCAGACTATTGTGGGTGATGGCAACAAAATGCCAAACTCTACACAAATGCTGAGGACAAAAAGTGAAAGCTTTCTTATGTGTTATTTTTGGCCATGTGTGTTGTGTATGATTCTTTTTTTTTACTAGATTAAACGTATGAAAAAAGGGTTGATAGGAAAGTGATTAAATGGGAGTGGTGGTAGGGGGCAGGACACAAGGGAAATAATGGAGGAATCTGCAGGAAGGTAGTGGGAGAAAACCATAGCTATCCACATAAATGTAGAACTGTAGCAGAATTAGCGGACTTCAGAGTGTCACCACACAAAGGTAGATGACAACAACAACAAAATATTGTTGTATAGCCAATTGTACTTAATCAAGTGTGTCAAAAAGACACGTAGGTGAAGTGGAGAGCTCTGCATGGGTCAATTTTTTATTTTTTTTTTACTCTCAGAGAGAAATGTTGGGAAAGTGGCTTAAGAATGTGAGAGTTGTGTAGGTAGGGTAGGTGAGGAAGCAGGACAGCCATACAGGACATACAAGACAGATAGGGATGGTGGTGGACACAAAAGGTTGAGGGACGCCATGATTGGGAATATGGAGGAACACCCACATCAAACCTGTGAACAGTGAGAATCTAGTCCTCACCCTCAGGACTGTCATCACTGTCTCCTATCTCAGTTTCATGTGTCAGTGCTTGACATGGCATTGTCTTGGCAATATGACAAAGCACTTTTTCTACACTGCCAATTCAGGCACTGAGGGACCTTTCTATGATACCCTATGTGATGCCCCACCACTTGACCAGTAATTAAGCAGCCTCAATCCTCACCACTAGCACCTGTGGGGGATGTACACTGGGAGGATGACAAATTACACACACAGTATTTCCAGATGCAGCTCTCTGCATCAAGTGCAATTTCCCTTAAGAGCACACAGAAACCACAGTCAGTCTGGGGATGGTTTCTCCCTCTTTCTCCAGATCCACAATAAGACTCCCCACTGGCACAGCTATAGACTTGAAATCTGAGCTGAGCGACAAAGACCTGCAGCACCATCTCTGTCTAACCAGTGCTTCGTACCCCTGCCCAAGTAGCTGACAAACACACTCTTTGAGGTTTGCTTTATACACACACCTGGGAAAGGCTGGCCCAGGTTTACTAGCTATGCCCCCTTCTTCCCAGATTATAAAGTAGTTTCCTGTGCCACCAGTCACTCCTTGTCAGCTACTTTAAGGCCCTTAACAAAGGGTGTCTAATCTTACTGTGTAATATTACTATCAATACAAATGGTAGTTTGACCAAGTGCAAGGCTATTAGGAGTGGCCTACACAGTGTCACCAAATAAATATGCAAATACTCTCAGAGTTTAAATATGTCTAGACAGACCAGCCACAATGAAAGGTTTAAATATATTTAATAATAAATATTAAAAGAACAAGAAAATACTCAGTATATGTTTACAGTGACAGAAAGTTCAAAATCACATGGAATACTTAAAACAACATTACAGGACCGTCTCAAATAAAGAAAAATATCTAAGCTATGCTTTGTTATATTACTGATTATATCTAAGATAAATAGTATAACCTAGTACACAGAGCAGCAAGGCATATGTGGTGAATAGATCTTCTAGCTGATGTTGTCCGGTCAAAGACAGAATACAGAATGCTATATCTCTCTGAAAGAGTTCTTAAATTAATATCTCAAATGTTGCTGCTGGGATAGTTTGCAGAATGACATCATTTCTTGTCATCTGACTCTATCCCAGGTATAACCTCCAACTGCTGAAAGCTAGCAGTATTTAACATCCACCTGTGAGAATACATACACAAGGGATTTTCCTCAGATCTATAGCAAATGGTGGAAGTTGTAAAACAATGTACACTCCTCCATGTTAAAAGACAATAAGGAAAACTTCTCTAGTACAGACATTATGTCTCCTGCTGCATTGAAATTGAAAGATAACATATTTTTATTGTGTGGCCATAAAGTAATTTAATTTCAGCTTTTTTTCTGAAGTTTTGCAAGTTGCCTTTCTGTATTCCAGTTTCCCCTGTTAAAAATATATACAGTTAAACAGTTACAATAGTGTATGTATATTTCTGTTCTATTCCACTAGGGTATAACGTGGATACATTTCAAACAACACTTTGTAAAATACTTCTTCAGCACACATCTATACAAACCATCTTGTACAAACCTCTAATTCATTTATAACACAAACATCTTATATGAATCATGTTGATATTCACAAATGACACAATTATTTACAGAATTCCAGATAGCTGGGCTGGCAGTATCATCCTTTATCACACTCTCCACCAGCCCTGTCAGGTCTTGCCAAGTGACAAAATCACCACCTCCACTACTACTACTCCTGGACAGTACCAGAGCACAAGCAGCCAGGACAGTGCTACCTGACACAGATGGAGCTGACAGGACAGGGATTGTGGAGGGACTGCTGACAGGTTGGGACCCTGAAGTGCTGGGTGTTGTTGTTGCAACCTGTGGAGGGATAACTGGCCAAGCCACTGTGGTCAGTCAACCTCTCTGTGCTGAATGTCATTTTCTTCTAATCAGAAATGTATCACAACAGAACATTTTTAAGACATATAAAATATTAAATAAATAAATGAGATAGAAGGGGCATGGTAAGACAAAAATGGAGAGAATTAGATCCATTGCATGTCACATGACTATATAATTTCACTACATACACATTTATTATTATCCATTTTATACACCTTTGCCACATCCAGGTATGTTGCAGTACCATTAATTGATTGCACTGCTATGATATCCTAAATACAACTATTTACTTCAGCATTGTCCTATTGCATATAATTACAATAGTTATTGGTTTTACCATATAACTGGATGCTTACGTACCCTGTGCCTTTCTGAGGTAATTTAACCTGTTTTGGTGCACTTTTCTGTTTGCTTCAATGTCTTTAGCAACTGTACAATACAAAAGAGGAGACCTGAAAGCATAATGAATACCAGTCTGGGCTGTTTACTGGATTAGATATATCTGAATGCTGATGGGTCAGTATACTTACACAACAAAGGGTGTCATCAGTTCTAAACTCATCCTTCCACTAACAAAGGAAGTCCTTTTTCCATTTTGGGTCACTTTAGTGGTGACAATAGTTCCTTCTATTGTGTGGGTACCAGTTGCACTGGAGACAGCCTAGGCTAAGCTGTTCCAAGCCTCACTCTTATACTGAGACCTAGTAGTCCCCCTGCAGCAGCATACAGCTGTAGCATTAGAAGAGGAGTGCCACAAAAATCCTGGGCCCCTCAACACCCCTCCTCTGTGCTCTACATTTAGCACCATAATCTCCCTTACCAGCCATGTCTGCAGAAGTCAAGCTTCAACTCTGTCTAAACTGGCACCAGATTACAAATCTTGTGTTTAACGGCCAGTGTGCAAAGATGCACAACCATGCCAACTGCATTTGCTCAATGAAAAGCAGAGAGGTGCATTTCCAGACAATGATGTTGGGATTTAAACCAACAACAATGAAGGTGTGAAACATAGCAGTGAAATTGCCATGTACGATGCCACTGTAAAAAGTTAGTTTTACAAGGTGTGAATCAAACCTATGAAATAAGGAAGGCATGCATTTAAAATCAAGTAATTATTTCTCAGTTCTACATGAGAACTCCATTTCAGCCATGATCGTTACAGATGTAACGCATTCATTATAAAAGGATATATATTTCAGATAGGCCTTATATGTGTCTGACTTTCAGAAATTCTATGAACTGCATTCCCATGTAACAGACAGTATTACTGTATGTAAATATACTTCAAATGGATAGACTTTCATGAGGTGAGTAATACAGGTTGGAATATGGTACATATGTACCTGATCAGGCATATGCAGCAGCTAGAATGACCTCAGAGGTTCTTTACAAAAAGAATACAAGGCATAGCAAACTTACCTTATGCAGATCACCTTAAAGCCCTTTTCCTGTACTCAAGTCTACTAAAGATTGTTGACGAGTGATCTCTGCCTGGCCTACAAGGTGTCCTCAAACCCCACAAATATAAATCTCCTACATATTGTTAAGTCAAACAGTACCAGAAATACAAGGTCTTGGATCCTGAATTTTGTCTTTGACTTAAGCAGAACATGCTTGAGAGACAGATATGTGTCCCGGAGACTGCCCCTCCTATGGAACTGGCTTCATCCATATGATGCTGAGTTTGCCTATTACCCAGTTTAAGTGCAACCCACACCAGTGAATGGGGAATAGGAAATTTACACTGGGCCTGGCACCCATGTCCCTCTCTAGCTTATAAATGTCTGGCCCTCAATGTCCTATTGGATACAGGACATCATTATTCTTTCAGGAAAGCTTGGCTAGGCTTAGAAAGGCTCCCTGACTCCCAGGTCATTAGGTTAGTAAACATCTATGACTCTGTGGCATACATACTTCACAACACATAACTGTCTACTATTGTGCCCATCATAGATATGCAAGTGGATGTTTCAGTAGTTATAATTGACATGCTTAAACAATGACACACACAATTAAATGTTTCATAATTAAGCCATTAATGAGATATGCTACCTAGAAAACTGTAGATCTGAAAAGCATTACTGAGACACTTCTTGCAATCAGCCTACTTATGACAGCCATTGGTATGTAGTGTTACTTCCCTAATCAAAGTGTTAGAAACTGCATTCTTTGTAAAAACAAGTATTATATCAATTTGAAGCCTGGATCATGTGTTCTGTCTTTAAAGTAATTGCACTAATACCTTGTGCCACATAGACAGCTACACAGTAGATGGATACTCTCTGCTTAATAATGTCTGGAGTGCTGATGTCCACACATTACCGCTAAGCCTGTTTGTGTGACAGAAGTCTGTACAAATAAACATTTTCACTTTTTTCCTTAAGCAGGTACGCTTGATTGCATGTCGCTCACCAGAGAGCAAATACAGAAGGTAAGAAACAGAAAGAAAAACAGCACATGAAGCTGGTATGAAAGTATTTCATAAATCCTGAGTAATAATTTCCACATTCCCTTCTCACAGTATGGATATGAACCCCAGAGCAACTCTGTTATGGGTCCAAAGGGACTGAAATTGCAGCTTCTGCCACAGAGAGAGATATACATATCATGTGTACATCACTCACTCATTACGAATACTGCAAAACGATGCCAGAAGTGTCTGCATTAAGGAATACTACAGAAATTAAATGTAACAATTTATATTCCACACCAGAAAACACAAGGACAAACATAGCAATCTCTCATTTGAAAAAACACATGGCCAAAGTGGTTAGAAAAACATTTTATATAGCCCACCTAATCATGAAGGGATTCACATCTAGATCAGGGGAGGTCATCGTGCCTCTTTACTCATCGCTCATCAGGCCCATAATTGAGTACAATGCCCCTTTTGGGATGTACCTTACCAGACACCTGCAGCAATTGGAAAGACCCCAAAAGTACCTTACCAAGAGGATCAAAGGGCTCAAACAGATGCCATATGCTGCCCGGTTAAAGAAACTCCAGCTCTACTCAGTGGCATACCGCCTGCTCAGAGGCGATCTGTGCCTGACGTATAAAGCCATGTCCAACCCGGAATTAATGGACATGCTGCACCTCAGAAAATCCAAATCCCATCGAGCTACGCGCTTGAGAGACTTGAACCTCAGCACTGAAATAAATAGGACATGCTGGAGGGACAGATTCATAATCCAGAGGCTCCCTTCACTCTGGAATAAAATCCCAGTCCAGGTTAGGCAGAGTCCCTCATTGACTCTCTTCAAGAGGAATCTTGATGAGTGGATGGGAGATTGTAGGTTTACCCCGGGTATCACTTCTGTGTCACTGTTAGACAGAGGCACAGTATACTAACCTCGAAAAAGGGCATAGCAAAATTCATTTAAAATGGGTGGCGAAAGCCAAACACACTCTGGCTAGGCTTATAAATGCCCTAGGGCAGATAGCCTAGTATGAACCTATGAACCTATGATTTGTATTTCCTAACATCAACAGATCTACAGTTGTGCCATTAAAAAGACACACACTGTATTTTCACATCTGCTGCAGGCATTACAAGCAGCATGTGGCCTAAACATTATCAGCATGTCATGTAGTGTCAGTATCTCAGAAAGGGGACATACAGACAATGACAGGAGGTCACGCTTGGCAGAATGCATGCAATTACTCGGGATACAAGGTATGCCATGAAGAAGTATTTCCTACTTTGAGGAGGTATAATTGTGAGAGTTTACACAGTATGTTACACATCTGTCTCCAGTGCTAACGTTAGTCCTTTCGTGTTGCAATACTATACAACCTGTCATTTGATACAACAGCCTTTGCTAAAATTATCAATAATGAGGAAAATATGTGACTAGACAACAGCAACAACTTTGCAGCCGTAAAGTCACATCAACTATAGGTAAGACATAGAACATTTATCACATACGTTAGCATATGCATTTCATGGACAACATATTATTCTTCTATAGTTTTTGTATCACCAGTTAAAAATTAAAACATCTTCAAGCTGGATGGAAACCCTGCTTGGTCTCTTCTGTTTTTTTAAAGTAATTTCATTTACACCCTGTGCTACAGTAATACGTAGGAGAGATGTAGGATGTCTTCTCTTACTTCTGTCCAGTGTGCTGCAGCAAAGAACACTTGTGCCACTCTAAAACGTGCTGATGATAGCATTCCAAATTACATTTCTCAGTTTGTACCTTGGGTAGTGGGCTGTCATCCACTGCCACTTCAAAGTGTGCTTTACCAAAACATACAAATGATGAACCCAATAAATAAAATTGTCAGTAGTAGCAAATATCAGGGAATTATAATGAAAATGCAGGATTGTGAGGTTTCCTTACTCTGCGAGTGTTGCAACATGATCATATGCTCAGGAAATATGCATTAACTCTCTCAAATTGCACACTATCTGGAACTGAAACCTCAATTAAGTCCAATAACAACACCCACTCGGTTGTGTTTCTTAGCCCTCGTTGCCACCAACACAGGCTTAGAGTAGTAATCAGAATATACACATACCATATGATCTGAATGAGACGATCATCAAATCACAGGTCCAGCAGAAGAAAGATCAGAAAAATGTCCTTTCTCATTTGTTTGAACATGTCTAGATGAATGTGATATTGACAACAAAAGAGTCTCTTGTACACCTTGCTTCTGTAGTCAGAGTAATCATTAACACTTGCAAACTATTAGCAGCTAACAATGTCACAGCTTCTCCCTGTAGTTGTAGGGCATGTGCATGCAATCATGTAGCTACTTATAGAATGTTTACATCCCTATACCAAGTGAGATTTTTGGTATTCAGGAATGCTTATGATTTAATACCTCATTTGCATTTTAACAGTGCTCATAGGGCTGTGTCTACACTATATAAAGGTAATGGTGAAGCTATAAAAGTGGAAGGAAGGGAGACTGATTTGATAGAGCCATTACTGGCCTTTACTTGGAAGAGATTTTTCTATAAATCACTGCATTATTTCATAAGGTATTATTGTCCTCTTCATAAACTGCTTAATATTTATATTTGGCATGTATTTTAATATGCAATAGAAACTTTTTTTTTTTATCATCATTGGTATATTGCAGATATGTCAGTTCTTGCAGTGCTTTCAAAGTTTATCAGTGAATAATATGGTTACATCATAGTACAGTGTTACCATTTGCTCTTGGAATTTTACCTGTTACTTAAGACAAGTGTATTGTAGTTATTATCCATTTCAATGGGTTGTGCATGTGTAGCTAACAAAGGTGTCGGGCTTCTCATATGTCCCATGGCAACCTCTGCAACAGTAGAGATACTAAGAAAAATTGTCATACCATTTCAATTTTTTGAATTTTTGCCTATTTATTGATAATACTGCCATCCGGCAGTCAGGATTATGACATCCAAACCATCTGTTACATGCAAGCAACCACTCAGTGATGCAGAGAATGAGATCATCATCAAAACCTTAAGTTGCCATAGATTCTTCCTACTTGACAAACGCAGAGGTGATATGTCTACCAGAAAAAGCTTATGGCAGCAGGTGGTCACTGACATAAAAGCAGTGGGCAGCTATACCAGAAACTACAATGAACTGTAGTACTGAGTCACTGAATGATTACAGTAGTATACAGGAGGGCAGCTGCAGTAGCATGAGAACAGATGACTTGGTCATTACAGACAACCTGGCAGTTGATTGAGTGGAACCCATTCCTGTTCAGCAGGTGGGGATTTTATTTCTATGAAAGTGCAGTCTGTGGCCCCAAAATGTTAGAGAAGGGTGCTATTGCATAAAATTCCTGAATTGTTCTTGTTCTTTCCTCTGGTGGGTGTGGAAAATAGATGTATTCCCTTGCATGTTCTAGCACAGCATTATGACATTGATGCAATATACTGGAGGCTGAGGGCTGTGATACCCCTAGTATATCCCCTGTGGGTCTCTGGAATGTACCAGTAGCTCATATCCATAATGCTACATATACTTATTTTCCACTGGTGTAGTTTCTCATTGATTTCCCTTGGGTTTGTGATGGGAGCGACAGAGGTTACAAAGTTCCTGTACTGTTTCCCTATCAATATCACTCTAATATTTCAATATCACGCACTTCCTGATATGGGAAATGGGATATGAACACTCCTCTTCTTCTTGGTCAAGGTCTATCAGCAGCAGTAGCATAGATCTGAGCTTGCTGCACATACACATGCAAGAGAGCAATATCAGCCTCTAACATTGCTTTTTTTTTTTTTCCTAAGTGTGATGGTGACTATATTCCAGTAGGTTTTGTAGTTCATGGCAAACCACTATACCAAGTATATGCAATTACTTTACAGCTTCCTGAATGGCTCCACCATCTTGGATTGGTTAATTACCATGCAATACAGCTAGTTATGCTTTCATTAGCATACTCTGCCATTTACCTTTGTTTTATGGCTGTACATAATGTATAGAGCCATTTAATAAACACAAAATATCTCGCTATCAGTGCAAAGTTTGGCCAGTCATGAATCAGGCCCTATAACATTTGAATTCTATTATACAATGACCCCCCATTAATATTCCAAAACATGCATGCTGATTGGTCAGCATTCACATTGTAAACAAGACTTATACTAATGGAAAAAGGTCCGGTCGTCCGGACTTTTTCCATTAGTACAAGTCTTTTTTTTTACAGCAATGGAGAATGCAAAATTTCCGTTGCTGTTTAGACACTGTCTCACTATGATAAAGGAGTTTAACATAGCGAGACAGCTTTAAAAAAAGCAACGGAGATTCTCCTTTGCTTTTTTTAAAGCTGTCTCGCTATGTTAAACTCCTCTAACATAGCGAGACAGTTTGTAAAAAGCAACGGAGATCTTGCTTTCTCCGTTGCTTCCACCCACAGCTCTGATGTACTGCATAGGCATACGCATGCACAGTATGTCAGAACTGCCGCAGAAAACCAGGCAGCTGTGGAAGGGCAGCAAGGAGGCATTATACAATGCCATTATTTAAGAAAAGTAAGTATTTTTTTCTTAAATAATGTCATTGTATAATAGCAATAACCCACTTCTGGGTGTGGGGTAATGCTGGATTTACCCATGGTTGTCTTTGGCCACTCGGGCTTCCCCCTCATGACCAAACCACACCAACCGTGGGTAAATACAGCATTACCCACACCCAGGCATGGGTTATTGCTATAGTATATTTCATTGCACAAAATAAATAATCTTCTGTGACTGCTTCTACTTTACTTCTTAGCTTCAGATGTCATCCAGATTTTAACCTAGTGTACTGAAATTCAGTAACCAGGTTATTTATTGGCTTGTTTGTTTGGTCTGTCTGTCTGCATTTTTTTGTTTGTTTGTTTCTATTTTGTTAATCTGGTTAGCCCTCCTGGGATTATTCCTGTTTACAGAAGGAACACAAGGGGAAAAGCTAACAAATTCCATGACTAAATACAGTTGTAGAAACAATAAATTCTACATAGTTTCATGCAGGTTTTCGTTTAAGCTTAAACACAATATTATAAAAATAACATAAGACCGGATATTCAATACATTTTGTCTAAGAACTATTACAGTACACTGGAGGCATTTTCTTTGAATAGACACCACAGTAAATACCAATCATTCAGTTTAAGCATGGCCCATTAGTTTTGCATGTAATAGTATCTTCCTGTACAGCTAGTACATTGCATAAATGGCTGGTGTTTAAAATACATGTGCTTATTGTGCATGGAAGACCTGGCTAGTGATATTTGAAATTATAGCACATCTTCCACCCAGAATCATATCTGGAACTATGTTTTTTTTTTAATTGTGGTCTGTCTTTCATACTGAGATGCATGCATTATGAAATTAAATGTGATTCTTGTGCTTTTGTTCCTCTCTATACAAATGCTATATATTACTTAACCAGAGATTACTTTCTTAGAGTTGAGCTCACTGCAGTTTGTTGACCTTTCCTTATGACAAAACAATTAGTAATGTTATCTACTAAAAAATATACCAGGATGTTAATGGAGCTATCAAGATTGACTGCTACTATTGGACTGAATCATTGTTTGCTCAAATCTTCAGCAGCTAGCCTTTAATATTCCTTGCCACATGCATCCTGTATATGCTGTTCAGAAACCACTGATATTTCCCTTCCTGACATATAGGAAAGTAAACAAATTTGCCACTCGTTGGTAGTTTTCTTTGCAGACATAAAGTCTCTAACAGTTCTCAGTGAAATAATTTCCTGAACTTAGATCAAATCAGCTGGTCAACTTTGAGTTGCTTGCCAGCTTGCTGATGGTATTACTTATTTTTGTAATGATACTGAATTCAGATACTCCAATAAAATAAGTCAACCTCACAAGGTCCAGAACTTCATCCAGGCTGAGAACTATGCCTATTATTGGTTTAAGCCTACTTTTCTATGATAAGACTGATAAGCTTCTTTTAGTTATCACTGAAAATGGTGTATCCTTTCTATATCCAGCAGTGAGTGTATCTTGTTGGTAACAAGATAAGTGTACCCGTGGCCACAAAATATTAGTTTTACCTCAGTATTTTAATTCATGACACCAGACATATATGGATGTTGGTGCTTTGGATACAAATGGAGACCAGATACTAAATGCAGAAAATGTCAGTCCATCTTTATGGGTTTTTGTAGTATTTTCACCAGACTGGTGACCCATCTTTGAAAATTAGTTCTTTAATGTTACTTTGTGTCATTTTGTCCACAAATAAATGCATGGATGCTTCCGTGGGTTCCATTTGAAAGCTGATCATGATTTATACCTTTCTTTATATAGCTTCTTTCTTGGATGTCTATTAATATTGCGGATAGGTTGCTATACTCAAAATTCAAACATATTTGGTATAAAGGTATTTTACAAAATGTCTTTTACAGTCAGTAAAAACAAGTTATTGGGGTCCTTCCTGACACAGAGTCCAATGTCTGAGTTAAGTTTGTTTATGAACATGGTTTTCAATGGATTTTACAAACATCTTTCTATGCATTCAGTTCCATGGTGGCCATGTTGATTACATGTCAAAGTGTCACCTATCTCTGCTCTAGACAGATAATGTTTAAATGTAACGAAGCTCACTGATCATAACTTTATAAAGAGGGCACTAAAGCCAAGTCAGCTTTTGAACCCTGTTGATAAGCTTGCTTCATGTTGTCAGGGCTGCACTACCTTTAGACTGATTATAACATATGAGCTTAGTTCTGTAAATGTATGTTCAACTTATCTGATACAAATACCTAGATGCATGTTTTAAACAGTCACATTTAATATAATGAGACTTGACAGGGTGAATGGCTCCTATTTGCACCTAACAGCACTCTTCATCAGCCTGACACACAATAGTTTTATTTAAATGAGTCGCACATTACACTGCTTATTTAGCAGAACAGAATGAATTTTGTGTTGATGCACACTAGTTAGTATTGTGACAGGATCTGGATTCCTTCCATTACTGTGACATGCCGCAGGGAGCATTGAATCTCATTTAATTAATTTTTTATTTAATTTATTTAACATTTGTTAACTGGAAAAGTCTGACTTAGAACAAAGCCAATTTTCAGAGGAGGCTCGGGGAGAAATCCTCCAGATGCATGTCTTTGTAACGTGGGAGGTAACCGAAACACCTGGAGGAAACCCACATGAATGCAGGGAGGATATGCAAACTGCGCAAAGAAGGCACCCCAGCCAAGAATCGAACCAGAGAACCTCTTGCTGTGAGGCGACAACACTAGTGCTACACCACTGCACCATCCAAAAAAATGTCACGCTGCATTGGCCGGGAAATTAACTCGGGCCTTCCACATGGCAGGCGAGAACTCTACCACTGAACCACCAATGCTCAGCAATTCATTGTTTTTAGCTTTATTATATCGTTTTTTGTATTTTTGTTCATTCTTCATCTTATGCCCCCAGAACCTCAGTATTTACATTAGAAGGCAACAGAGACATAAGCAGCCTGCAGTTCAGCATGCTGTCAAGAATATTGTTTTGCGATACTTGCAGGAAAGGCATTCATTTGCTTATCAGACCTCATCTGATAATATAACATAACTTGCAATACTCTCCTTTTTGACATGTATATTGCTTAACAAATCTTGAATGGATCTTGGTTTTGCCAGCATTTCAACCTACTCCCATTCTATTGCCCACAAATTTTGTCACAGTCAGCAAGTAGCCCAAAAATAGCTGTTTGGGGTATCACACTGTCAAACATCCATCCAAGTTTCTTTTTAGATATTATGGCCTACACCTTGTTTATCCTCCACTTTTCTGCATACCTTGGGGTAGTCCCAAGAGGAAGGCATGCAGAGGGGATTTGTGACATATTGTTCAGCCTTTGAGCAAGCTCAGCTATGTCCCCACCCTATACTCCTCCCCTCTTATGGATAAGTCTACTAAAGTACTGCTTCCAGACTCCACCAAAGATCAAAATAGGAGATGCCCACAGGTCCACCCACTCAAACCTGGATAGTAGCACCCATCCTTCTTTGCCATTCCTTCAGTCCCCCAACCACTAATCGAGCCCTGGTTCATTAGGCTGTAGTCAGAGTTTTATCCCTCTATGCCACCAGAGTAGTATGTAATGTTTTTTAAGGTATGAAATCATACGTGTGATAGATGAAGTGCATTAAAATAATACAAAAATCAAATGTTTATTTATTAAGTTATGTCAATAAAAATAATGGAATGTATAAGATGGATAGGTCTAGTTAATGTATTCAGGCATGAAGTATGCAAACTCAATAAAAATGATTAGAGAAAAATATGGATACATTGTGTTGCAAAATATAGCAAAAGTAGTTTGACATCACATAAATGTACATTATGTGAATTTGTTTAAAATAAATGACATAAGAAGGGAACAGAAGCCAAGATATATTTTATCATTCAGGGTCTGGGTTTAAAAGAGCTTTTTAGTTTTTTTTTGTTTGTTTGTTTTTTACAGCTGGACAGACAACAGCTGTAAGAGCTGCATACCAATTATATGGCTAGAATAAATAATTGAATGGAGGTATCTGATTGCCGTGTCTGAGCAATAATTCTGTAAACACAGTATTCAGTGAGTAAACCAAGTTCAGTATCAGAATCCATCTCTAGAAGCTGTGAGTGCTAATTATGTTGTGTATTGATTTCATAAATGAATCTGTCAGATGGGCTGGCTGTCAGAACAAATTGCTGCTTTGTGATCCTTAAACTAAGTATTTCTGTTTGGTAACCAACAAAATGCTCAGAGCCATTAATAATATGAATTAAAATTCCTGACCAGTTACTGAAGTTAAAGCTTGGAATAAAAAGGCAATTTTTTATTCTGCCAAATACCAATGCTGCTCATTCTATTTCCTTATAACCAATTTATATTTTTTGTAAAATATCTAAGTTACTTTAGAACTTTCATAATTAATTTGCACTCTTGCTAAATACAAATAAAGAAAGTGGATTTAAATTTTCAACCGAGGTAAAAATGCACTTAACTGAAACCTATTTCTGACAGAGCAAAATCAATGCATTGTTTTATTCAAACTTTAGTATGTGTTATGTGCTAGGTCACAACAATTTTCACCTATTGATACAAGCAGTATTTATAATGACACATTTATACTCTTTAATAGAGTTTTAAATTATTATACCTCAATGTGTTTAACATTTTCACATGTATTAAATTCTACATATTTATTTCAGAAATAATTGCAACTGTAGAATTGATCTTAATTTGTAATATGCTGAGAAAGTTGTGCGTGTAAATTATACACTGCCTTCTGGTGTATTTTCTGTTCAGTTTGCAATACATATAATGTGTGTGTGTGTGTGTGTGTGTGTGTGTGTGTGTGTGTGTGTGTGTGTGTGTGTGTGTGTGTGTGTGTGTGTGTGTACTTTTATCTGGAAATTTAACCAGAAATGTATTGTGTTAAAATCCTGCCAGAACAATATTCCCACCATTACAATGCAAACATGTTACATGGTGCAGCTGCACATCTGAGGAACACTCTGAGTTTCTTATAAGCCAAATCATGCTGGTAACTATGGATGCCTTTCATGTTTAGTCCTCCTGGTTACAAGAGTAACATTCATAATTGCTTTAACAGTTCCCTCTGACTTTCTTGAGACAACCTGATATCTTATTTCTGTTACTGATCAATAAAGGAGACATTCAAAGCTATGATGCTGCAAAGCTCTAATGGTACTGAGCTTACTAAGCAAGGTACATGACACTGTAATGTTTGCTTTATATACACAGTCATTCATTTACTGTGTGTCATATAAGCTAAAACACAAAGTTTCTACAGACTAAACAAATGTTTTATCTGAAAAAAGATGCACAGCTGTTATTGTGGGATATAGATATCCAATCATATTATAGATTACAAGAATCATTCACTAAAAATACTGATCCAAAAATGACTTAAGGACCTGTTATTTATTTATTTTTGTCCTGTATACTTTTTATTCAAATCTGATCTCATTTAAGCATCGCATTAACAGTAATTCATGTAAGTCCCTTATTAAGAACACTACCTTCTTATCTTCATAGTTAGGCTACCATTCTCACTGACTATTCTCTTTTCTTTTTTTTTTCAATATTTTTTATTTATTCTTTACATCAAACAGAGCAGTAAATGACAAATATCACATATAGGAAGAACATATGAATATTAAGCAATTGTTACACATTGAAAGAAATGCAAAATGAGGTTGATTAATCAAACAATACAATTTACACTATATACATAGATGCTTTTAAAATTCAGTATAGCAAGACAAGGGGGAAGAAATGGGTTGTTTTGCAAGAGTTATTATAAGTACAATATTAAAGAGAAAAAGGAAAATTACTTGTAGGTGTTAGGGATATATGATGTTGTATGGGAGCTCTTAGTCTTAATAAAGTATGAACATTATTGTAGTTTATGCAAGAATAATATTATACATTTGTTCCCATTTGTTCCCAGTTTGTAATTATTATTTTTTGGGCTAATAGATGTTTGATTGCCATTAATCTGAAGTTCTCCCATGAGTTATTAGTTGAGTTAAGCCAGTTGGTCGCTATATAGAGTTTCATTAAAAGAAAGATATTAATTAGAGTAATTGCTTGTTTTTGGGAGATATTATTTGGAAGGATATGTAATAGAGTAAATTCCCATGTAAGTGTAGTTGTTTGGTAGCCTGATTTTTGTAATTGAAATGTAAGGGAATTCCAAAGTTTAAATACACATTTACAGCTCCAGAAAAGGTGGATTATGACAGCAGTTTGATCTTTACAGTGTGGACAGAGTGGGGATTTCATAGGGTTAAATTTATGTAGAATAGCAGGAGTGAAATATGCGTTGTTATAGATCATGAGTTGAGTAAAAGCCAATTTCTGAAGGGATATAGATTTTATTTTTAGGTTAATTGCTTGAATCAATTGATGGTTATCAGTGTGAGAGAGGGTTTTTCTCCAATAGTCAGAAATGAGGATATAATCCTTGAATTTAATGTCTTTAATCATTTTATATGTAAATGTAGTAAATTTTTTGGTTGAGAGGATCGTTTTCCAAAGTAAATTACAAGTTGCTATATCTTCATTGTTTATGTTAGAACTGTGTAAATAGCTGATACATAATTCTTTAATCTGTCTCAGGATCAGTAAGTATGATTTAGGGAGGTTCAATTGGTTCCCTAGTTCTTGCACAGGACAATTTAAATATGGATATATGTCTTGTATTGTTATGTTTAATAGACAAGGGAATTGGTTTAGGTTTAGAGTTTGGTTATTTATTTTAAGATTAGGGTTTTTATGTAAGGGTTGTAATGTCGTCGTAGCTTGTAAAAGGTTTAGAGATTTGAAGAGTTTTTGTGTTAGTATAATGGAGTGTTTGAGGGGTTCTATTAAGTTACAAGATTTCATTAAACTGGTATTTAGAAATGGTAATGTTTTGGGATTAATGTCTAGGCTTTTAATATGATTGTGGTAGATTCTTATCCAGTTTGGGTACCAAGCATTGTCTTTTGGGTTGTATTCAGCTATATCTAAAACTCTATTGGTGTTTATGATTAAATAGTATGTCTCAAAGTTTGGAAGGTCTAGGCCACCTTTATTTTTGGGGATTGTTAGTTTGTCATATGAGATTCTGTTTTTTTTTTTTTTTTTTGTTCCCAAATGAATTTTGCAAGCTTGGTGTGTATTTGCTTTAAAAAGTTATTGGGTTTGGTTATCTGGGAATTCATGAAGATATATAGTAATCTGGGTAGGACATTCATTTTAATTACGGAAACTTTGGCCAATAACGGTAGCTTTAAATTATTCCATCTATTAAGGTCTAATGGAATGTCTAGCCATTTTTGCTTTATGTTGTTTGAGTAGAAATCCTTGTTGTTTGTAGAGAATGTGATACCTAAGTAGTTAATTACTTCTTCAGTTTTTAATTTCCCTATTAGTGGTAAAAGAGAGAATGGTTTAGGAGTTTTTAAGGGGAAAATGCTAGTTTTTTGAGGCTTAATTTGCAATTCGATATCATTGAAAAGTGTTCAGTAGTGGATCAAATTTTATTGGCGTTTGAGATTAGTGTGGTACAATAAATATTCAGGTTGTCAGCAAAAGCAGATAGGAAGATTTTGGTGTTGTGGATTATTGGGGGGTTATGGTATGTGTTTTGTTTTATATTTAGGAAAAGAGGCTCAAGGTATAAGTTAAAAAGTAAAGGAGATAAAGGGCAATCTTGAAGGGTTCCATTTTTAATAAGAATCCTATTTGAGCAGGTTTTGTTAATGTATAAAGATGTATAGGGATTCTTATATAATATTTGTAGGGTTTTAATAAATTGTTGGGGTATATTGAAGTAAGGTAAGGTTTGGAATAAAAATTCTAAATTTACTCTATCAAAGGCTTTATGGGCATCAGTGATAAGTGCATATAAATTTAGATTATTTTGATTAGCATATGAGATTAATGTATTAAGTGTTAATGTATTATCGCTCGTTTGTCTAGTTACTGTAAAGCCCGACTGTTCTGGGGAAATAATTTTATCCATTATATTTTTCAGTCTGTTTGCTAGTATGGATGATAATATCTTAGTGTCAATATTTAATAGTGATATGGGTCTATAGCTATCTGGGTTTTTAGGGTCTGCTTTTTCTGTAAGTATAAAAATAGTTTTGGATGCGTTAGTGTATATCAGAGATTTCGTTATTTATTATATAGTTCAGTATATGAAATAGGATTTGGGCTACGATGGGGTAAAATGTTTTATAAAATTCTGTGGTGAGACCATCTGGGCCGGGGGCTTTATGTAATTTCATTTGTTGGATTGTTGAGGTTATTTCTTCAATAGAGATGGGTTCACTTAATTTCTCTTGTTGATTTGAATCTAATTTTGGGAACTTAATATTATGGAAAAAGCATGATCTATCATCTATTGATGGTAGAGTTATTTGTTCTCCATTGATTTGTGTGTATATTAGTTCGAATGCTTTAATAATGTTTTAATTTTTAGTAAGGTGTTTGTCCTGATAGAGAATTCCAGATATTTGAGAGGTGGATTTGGTTTGGTTTATAATTCTGGCTAGTGCTCAAGAAGGAGTTTGGATTTCGTTAGCATAATTAGCTAGCATTTTAGTTTCATAAAATGATAGTTTATTATTATGTAGAAGGTAAAGATCCTTTTGGAGTTTGAAGATTTCTGTTTCTGTTTGAGTATTAAAATTAGTTTCTAGCTCATGTTCAAGTAGTTGTATTTTGGTCTCCAACTCCTGTTCCTCTTTAAGCTGATTTTTTTTTATAGTAAGCTGCTTTTTTAATACAAATTCCCCTAATTATTGCTTTATTTGCTGCCCATTCAATATCCAGAGGTACTTGAGAATTAGGGATGTTTGATAAGGTTGACTTAAGAATGGCTTTAATTTCATCGCTTAACTCTTTTTTGTTTAGAAGATTGGGGTTCAGAGACCAATTGCAACCTCTTTTTATTATAGAGTTTTTGAGGTTTCCATTAATATTTAGAGTCATTTTAGAATGGTCTGAGAGGTATCTAGCGTGTATAAGCAATTTTGGATCTAAGGTGATGAGTGTTTCAGAAATTAAAAATAAATCTATTCTCGACCACATCTTATGACAGTTGGAGTAGAACGTAAATTTACTAGGATTATCTGTACTATCACCATATTTAAAGGGATCATATAGTTTGTAATCATGTTTAAGTTCTTTTAAAGCTAGCGATGCTTGTTTGTTATGTGGTAGAGTTAAACTCAATTTGTCCTGTTCTGGATTCTGATACGAGTTCCAATCACCACCTAGGATCATATAATGGTTTTGGAATTGGTTCAGAATAGGGTATAATGATGCATAGAATGAGTGTTGATTATTACAAGGGGCATATACATTTAGTAACAGAATGGGTTTGGAAAGATATGGAGATGAAAGTGTTACATAGCACCATCTACCCTCGTTGTCCTTTTTGGTTTCGAGAACTTTGTGTTGATATCTCTTTTTAATTATAATAGCTACCCCCGCACTGTTTGTTTTACCTTCAGAAGCTATAATTTCTCTTATCCATTTTTCCCTCTGATTTCTGACCATTGTTCAGTGGTTAAATGTGTCTCCTGAATTAGCATAAAATCTGCTTTCGCTTGTAGAGTGAGGTGTAGAAAAAGTTTTTTTTTTTTTTAATCTGGAGCCCTTTAATGTTCCATGAGTCAAATGCCCACATTGAGAGGTTTGGTGTGTGGATAAAGAAAGAGTTATATATTAAGTAGAGATAGTAGTTTTTGCTTGCCTTTTCATGAGGTCGAATTGTGAAAGCATCTTATTATTCCCGTCCCAACTCTGTGCCTAATCACTATCCCCCTGGACCAGGAATAAAGCAGGGAATAATTAGTTATTGAGTTTACAAATCCATAGATCAACAGAGTATTTACATATTGTGTTTTGACATTTAAGTAAGAAAAGAAAACAAGTATCCCTGCATGAGTTTTAACAACATTGACAAAGCTTAACAAACTGATTCCCTAAAAAAACACTGCTAATATATCCCTAGTTTCCTCAATAAGTTTCCATATAACAAAAGAAAATTTTATCATGTCAGAGGTAAATTGTCCTAGAAGATTAACAGTAGATGAGATCAGCCTCAAAAGTCAATAATAGAACCAGTATTCACATAACTTATAACTGTAATCTATAAGAGCTAGGTAATTATTTGTATTCTTAGTCTACCTAAACTTGATAATTCTTCAAATAAATCGACTAAGATGAACATTTACAACAAGTAATTTGAATGAGGGGAGGGGCCAGCTGTTTTCCCTTACCAGAATGATAAGAGACTAGAGTATTTGGATAGTAGCCAAATATAGACAACTAGTTGTGCCAAAATATGAGAGTATGAATGCGAGTATACATGGATACATACGTGATTGTTTATATGACTAGGATCAACTTTATCAAATCCTTATAGGAAATGATGTAATATTTTGCACTCCATTTTTAGTCTGCAGATCTAGAAACCAAAGCATTTGGTGTTATCCTATAGGATATATAATGCTGGTCTATACAGGGATCTCAGAAACAGAGTGTTTTAGACCCCTTATACATCATATTTGGTGACTAATTATTTACTGCTGACAGATTGGGATATTGTGTTAAGGTGTGACTTATTTTAGTTTATAGTGGGCTGAGACGGGTAATTATTTAACAGTAGGATGTGTATCTTTGGTTATATGCATTTACCATTGCATCCAATTACTTTCACCATACTTAAGATTAATATTGAAATAGTGGAACAAAAATCTGCATTTTAAAGCAAGTCCTTCTTAGGTACTGCAATGGTAAGGTATTTCCGTGCCGAAGCACTCATCAAAATATAAAATTCAGTGGTAGTCTTCATGTTGGCGATGCACACTCTAATCTCAGTCTTTCTTAAATGGATAAAGCACCATAATGCATATTATTACCTTGTGTAATAGGTAACTATCAGAAGGCGCTCTTGTTCATATCGGCTTGAGAGGTTTCCGAGACAATTAGCCTGAACACTTAAGCCTCTACTTATAAGCTAAATGAATATGAGAAGTAGTAGCTGTGACTAAGTGTTCATCAAACTCCCAATCTGGACCCATGCTAAAGAAATCTCTGTAAATTACTATCATATATTCAAAATAGGTAGAATTAAAAATGTAAGACAAATATTGTAGTCTGTATCACTGACACCATAATCTTTTCCTACGATATTGCTTGATCTTTGAGTTAAACAACAGAACTACAAAATGTGTATAATATTTAATGGTAACAAAGACCATATATGAAGTATGCCCCCTGACAGAATATGTTATGTTCGTAAAACATATAACATTCATTATAAAACTGTTATCGATCATAAATCCACGTGCAGGGAACAACCTAGAGACACTATATACAAGGATATACATGTTACCTCAAGAGCGAACAGGTCGGTTAGAATTGGTCTGTCATCAGCACACCACCAGAGACAGTAATTCAATAAATTACTTTAAACTTAAATAACATAGCAGATGGAATCTGGGTTAAAAATTAAGAAAACAAGATAATTATTAGACTCATCGCATGTAGGGGCAGTGAGTGTCAGTGTGAGGTATAAAATGGATCTGAGAGAGGGAGTTAACTGAGGGAGAAGTGTTGGTTTCTAAGTACCAGTGCTGTATAAGGAAAATACAAATCATCACGCTACAATAATCTAATCTAGGCAAAAAATATGATATGGACTAGAAGAAGCCTAGTTTGACAACTACAAGTAAAAGAGTTAATATAGTAGATGGTCTGGTGTCAGACTAACTGGAAAATCGCAGGCACCAAAATTGTTTCCATTGTCGCATGAACGTAGTGAAGATAACTGTGTAAACAAGTAAACATCTCAGGCAGGGTTATCAGATGGGAAATGGACGGCAGCAAAACATCAGTGTTACATTACCACAGGTATCTCGCTACTACTACTTGTAAACAGTAACTAAATCCTACATAATAAGAATGCATCAGAAATGTTAGCTGCCACTAAAATAGAGAAATATAAGCATTCTAAGTATAGATATAAGCATTCTGTTATAAGAATTCTAATGTCTACTCGCACTGCTTACTATTACAGTTTGTTAAGTGTAACTACCACAAACCTTAATTCGACCCGATGACCAATACAAGTTATTGCCTCTCATAAGAGAACTATAATTGAATACTCAGCATAATCTATAAGCTGTTGTCAACTAGTTCAGGTTTATAAAAGTACAAGTGGCCTTGCCTTCTAATTCAGGTGTAGACCTGCAACCCTCCAGAAAATACTTTAAACAATACTATGGTGAGTTACAAAGTTTACTGTTATATGTGGTAATCACACTTGGGCTGTTAGCTTTTTCTGGTACTGACATTTATGGAACATTTATTTATATGATGCATTTATTTCTCGGGTCAGGTGTCAGGAGCTTTCTGTACAATATTAAGTAATTAAGCAGGCACAAGCTTCAGTGTACCAGTCAGTAAGGATGCTTTCTTTTATTTCCCACTAGGATGCAATTTCCAGATTTTCCTCCCAATTGCCTTGAAAAACGTGTCACTGTCTTAGGGCCATTTGAAGTTGAGAGAACAAAATGGTATACCTTCTGCACAATTCTTTTCTTAGCATTCTTTTAGATAATGTAATGAAAATCTGTGACATCATGGCACTTTGTTGATATGTTGAAGCCATTTACAATGATACTTTACTGCCAAAAACTGCCCATAAGGACAAGGCTGAGTCCTACTAGCCAATTATCACACCTTTCCTTCCTGCCTAAAGTATTTCAAAAAGCAATTGCCTGTTAGATGTTATTTAAAATATGACGGGATACTGGCAGAACATGAACACTGCTTATTTGTGATGAGTGCTGTGTAATACAGGTACTGTGCTTCATTGAAGTGAGACAGACCTGTTTTACTTCAGAATAGCCAATTTCAAATTTAAACTAAGTGAAAAATGTCTGTTTTTTCTACTTGTGAAGGGTGGGTGCCAAGATCGATGTAGGAGGGTTTCCGTTTAACAACCAAAAAAGTTCCTCGATTCTGGACAGTCTCCTTCGCAGTGAAAACGCTATGCAGTCACTCGTAGGGGGACCAATTTCGCAACCTGGGTGTCCTGGAGGTGTTACACTTTAAAAAAAACTGACATTCATGGTGCCAAGGTTTTCCGTTCCTATCGTGGGAACTAATAGGGGTGTGATTTGATAGAATGAAAAGAGAGAAAATAAAGGGTATAATAATGTTCTTAGAGGCCTATTAAGGCCCAGCACAGAGTCAGAAGGCAGCAGCAAACCTTGGACTGTCGTAGTGCTTGCAGCTGTATAATTGCAGCTCAGCGGCCATTCCAGTGAGTTTATTTAACAATCCAGAGTGGGAAATTTTTTAAACACTGTTAAAAAAATTGTTTTTAGTTTCTCTATGGTCAGCGGCAACATGCTTGACTCCATCTAGGTAGAAAATTAAGGAGCTTGAGTATTTCATTTGAAATTTTATTTTCCTTTCTATCAGGAATTTACATTAAGGAGAAAGAAGCTGTCTGGCTTGTCTGATTTGCAGGAGAAGGTCTTGAGCCAGTGAAATTGTGTTGTTATTCCAGGTAAGGGATCCACCATTTTTTAGCAGACATTAAAATAGTGGTAACATCTTGGAAGTTTAGAAGTTTTGCATATACTGGTCTGGGTTTGTATGATATCTGTGTTTCTCTCAGAGCTCTGTGAGCTCTTTCTATTATTATTTGCTGAGCTTTCCCTGGTTCTTTGAGAAGGATGGAGAGTATTTGGGTGATGGAAGAAATCAGATCATTGTGAGTTACAGATTCCAGGATGCCTATTATGATAATATTATGTCTTCTAGACCTTTTATCCAAGTCTGTGATCTTTGTTTGAATGTTTAGTAATTCAACATCATGAGAGTCAGTTTTCTTTGTTAATAAGGCTATTCTCTCCTCATTTTCAATGATTTTGGCTTCAGAATTATCCATTCTGTCTAATATTTGTTTGAATGTATCCCCAAAAGTTTGTAGCTGCAACGATAAGTCTTTAATCGCTTCTTGAATAGGAAGTAATGCTGATTTGATATCCTCTAGGTTTGCTGGTTGATCCAGTTTGTTTCTGTTACCAGGTTTAGAGGCATCTGACTGTTTTATTATTTTTTGTCTCTTAGAGTTTATGTCTTTCTCCGGCGATAGTAGGTCGGAAAGTTTAGTTTTAGATGTGGTAGTATCAATATTTTTGTCTTCTTTCAACATTTTGTAGAGGTGGTATTCCCAAATTTGTATGTAGAAATCAGAGTTCAGGGTCTCACAGGCACACAGCTTATTCTTACTTCACTGAATCTGCTTCAATCTTAGTTTCTCAATTAATAGAACAGTTTTTTCCTTCTTGAAGATTTTGTTTAGATGTTAATTACAGTTAAAATTTCAGAATATTTTGTTGAAATAGGTTCTGGTTTGTCTTCTGGGTTAATTTAATTCCAGATGAATAGAGGAGCTAAGGATTAGCAGTGCTTACAGAACAGCAGCCATCTTTGACTCCTAAACACTGCTCAACTATCCTCTTTTCTAAACTGTTCCTAGTTATCAATATATCTGATTACCATGCACTTGTAATGCTTCCCTCCTATTTACCTTGCAGCCTTCCTGAACCCTGCCATCTCCCATATCTGCTCATAACTATCCTTCTCCCAGTCCAATCCATTGTTATCCCTTTTCCTCCTCCTCCTCCTTGACCTTATCCCCACCCTTTTACCTTCTCACCCCTCCACTCATGCCTAAGCCCCCCCACCTACACTACCTCTCTCATTGGCACCATTACACCTTTTAACAAAGGATCACGATCTATTCTATGTATAGCCTTATTGAACCCTCTGTCTCTCTTCCCTTCATTCTCCCATCTTCCATCCATTTCCACTGTCCATCTATTCACTGTCTTAACCAATAAGATGCAAAATGTTATATCCTCTTTGTATGCTGCACCTCTACAATCTTTCCTGCCCTTTGTTCAACACCCTTTGAAATGTAGCCTTAGTTTCTAGTTTTAAATCATATTGCAGCTTTCCCCTCCTTACTTTTAAATGTCCATACTGATCTACCTTTCATGTACCTTGACAGCAGGAAACCTGTGCTTTCTTGCATACCACTTTGTCTGGTATTAAAGCATCCAAGTGGGAAGAGTGCCTGCTTCCTGCTGTTGATGCTTCCATATATTGACACTTGTTAGGTCACAGATCGTATTCTTGTTCCTACTTCCCTGGATTCAAAATCAGGAGAATTTGAGCTTCTTTTTCTACTTTCTCTTTTTTTCTCCAAGATTTGTGATCTCATAATTGATATATATATATATATATATATATATATATATATATATATATATATATATATACAGTGTATGTATGTATGTATTTATATAATTATGTGTGTGTGTGTGTGTGTGTGTGTGTGTGTATATATGTGTATATATATATATATATATATATATATATATATATATACACACACACACACACACACACACTTATATATATGCACGCATGCATATTTGTGTATATATATATATATATATATATATATATATATATATGGGTTCATGTTAGAACGTCGACAACTGACTATATCGACAAGTAGCCCTGCAGCACGAAATAAACGAAACCTCAAAGCATCGAAATTTCAAATAACCGACACTTACTCCATCGACAACGCGCTACACCAACATCGCGTATTACAGGTAACGGGTATTAACATATGTGAGGTAGGGGATGTATTTATAAACTTATGTCACTTAGTCTGACATTATAACTACATCCCCCACTCAACATATGTTAATACCCTTTACCTGTAATATGGGATGTGGGTGTAGCGCGTTGTCGGTAAAATGGATTGTCGGTGAAGTCGTCTCGATGGAGTAAGTGTCGGTTATTTGAAATTGCGATGCTTTGAGGTTTCGTTTATTTCGTGCTGCAGGGCTACTTGTCGATATAGTCAGTTGTCGACGTTCTAACATGAACCCATATATATATATATATATATATATATATATATATATATATATATATATATATATATATATATATACACATTTATATATATATATATATATATATATATATATATATATATATACATATATATATATATATATATATATATATATATATATATATATATATCAAAAATCTATATTGTATATAACACATAGATATGTATAAAGTCAAAGGGTACCCACAAAAGCAGAATGGGATTCCAGTTTTGTTTGAAATATTAAAACCAGGCAATAAAATCTTTACACAGACTCGCACACCAGGAAACAAAACATCTTATTAACTTTCTGCAGCTGCATGGTCTTGGATTGGTAGAATGCTATGCATCCAGTCTTAACCCATTTAAAACTTAAAAATAAAAATGTTATCCAGAACTCATTTTTATTTTTGCTTCTCTGAGTATGTTATCTAATGGAGAAAAGATGGATGTATTGCTCAGGTTCAAATTAGGCCACAAATTGCTAAAATTGATAACGCCTGGTTCAGATTGATTTAAAGACTATACCACATATAATTTTAACCCTAATATTTTTGTCAGATTAACAATACGTTTTAAATCTTGCAGTTGATTTCTGGGGGAAAACAAGGATCAACCAATAGATTTTCCATTAAACTTGTCCTTTAGAAGGCAGATATTTCAGATCTGTAGTACTCCGTAACTAATGCAGAAAAAATATCTAGCAAGGCAAAAATCCATTTAAAGCAGAATCATCTTAGTTGTAGAACCCTTTTAAATGTTACTTTTCACAAATATACAAGCAATTCTCTACATTCTGTGGTGTAGAAAGACTGAACCTTGACTGGGATCAAGCCACCGGAGCTGGCTCAACTGCTCAGGCTATGTTGGGAGTCAGGCTGGAAGAGTGGAACTGAGCAGCTTTTGTCAACTTGCCCATCACAGAGAAAAATCTGGTATACCTGCATAGATAAAACTGTAGTGAAGATCACAGTTATGCAGGCATGTTGTCAGTGGTGGGGGGTGGGGGGGGCATGGGTAAGTCATATATGGAGGCATGGATGATTACATTACAAGACAATTGCATACTTTCCTCTAAGATGTTACGGACATGTGCAGGGATGTGCAAGTAAGACAAAAAGAAAACTCTCATGGATGCCGGTTGACAGCTTCTTGATCAACTCATCCTGTGGCAATGAACAGGCTGTATGCAGTTCTCTCCCTGTTATATAGGGTATATAGATCACTAGGGGATGGGGAGCTGATGGCTGGTAGGCATAACTGACCAAAAATTATAATCACAAATACATAATTGGTTATCTGGAAAAGAAACCATAATGCTGTTGCTTCATAATTTGGTTTAATATATGAATAGTGGAAATAATATAAATACTTAAATGCAGACATTTGCAAAAATATCTCATAAAGGCCATCTAAAATGAAATTAAATACTAATATATTTATTGTTTTCTGTATGTTGTTTTTATCAATTGAAAACACAATATATAATGACCAATCAAAAAATAGCCATTATGTCATATTAACTTCTAGCCTCCTTCCCACTAGCACACATTTTATGCTGGGCCAGTAAACCTTTCTCTGTCCTTTCAAAGACAGGAAGTCGTATTTATCACTATCATGAAAATGCCACCTTTTCTACTCCAGCAGCTTGGTGTTATATTTGTGCCATCAATGGGCGGTAACCCCCATTCTATCTTCAACGCCAAGAGCATTATGGCATAATAATGTGTACTAGATGAAGAGCCTGAGGACCATTATACAGCTTAATGATTAAGGAGTGAACACTTTTTTCTAAGATTTCCCTCAAAATGCTACTTGGGCTCTTTTATGCTACTCTTCTTTACTGTATTATGGACCTTTTCTCCTTCTCTGATCTATCATTGCTGTTCCCTCCACTTCCGTCATCATACCCTAAATTCATAACAATAGCATCACCGACCTTTTGTCTTCTTCCCTTCTTTCACCCTCACTGTTCACCTCACTTTGTCACCATTCCCATTGTTTCACAGCATCCTACTCTATGTATCCTAAATCAGTTGTCTAATCACTTTTTTCACCAGCCATCTCCTATGTCCCATGCTGACTCCCAGATCTCCCCCATTCCCACACTACCATCATTTTCTCCAGCCAGCTGTCAACACATTGTAGATGATAGGTAGATACTAGGCTATTGGCCCTAGGGCCTATATAAGCCTAGCCAAAAAGGTACCCTGGCTTTCGCCACCAAAGAAAATTATTTTCCTGTGCCCCTGTTGAGCAGAGCCCCAGATGTCATCCCTGGGTTGAATTTTCGATTTCCCATTCAGTCATCAAGATTTTTCATGAAGAGTGCTAATGAGGAGCTTTGTTTGATATAGATAGGTAGTTTGTTCCAGAATATGGGAAGTCTCTGGGACAGGAATCTATCCCTCCATCATGTTCTGTTTATTGTGGTGACAAGGTTTAGGTCCCTAGAGTGTGTAGCTCAGATGGATTGGGATTTCTTAAGTGGAGCATGTCCATCAGCTCTGGGTTTGACATAGCTTTGTATGTTAGGCAGAGATCACCTCTGAGTAGGCGGTATGCGATGAAGTAAAGCTTGAGTTTTTTGAGACGGTCTGCGTAGGGCATCTGTTTGAGGTGGGTAATCCGCTTTATGAGGTATTTCTGTGGCCTTTCCAGTGTAGATAACTTGTGAGGTACATACCAAATTGGGCGTTGTACTCTATAATGGGTCTAATGAGTGATGAGTAGAGGAGAACAATGACCTCTTTTTTCCTGGATGAGAAACCTTTTGTGATGAGGTGTGCCACGTAGAAGCATTTCCTCACTACTGTGGCAATGTGATTATCAAAGGAGAGACTACTGTCCACCTGTATCCCAAGGTTTCTTATCACACTGTCGGTGTTAAGTAGACTACCACCCTTGTGGTAGTTCATGGATACAGAGTTTTTACCAAAGGGGATGACAATGCACTTTTTGGCATTGAGCGTGAGGCCATGGCTTTGACACCAGGCATCTGTCTCAGTGAGGCCCTTTTGTAGGATGTCTGCATCATTAGGATTTTTGATTATGGCTCCTAGTTTGCAGTCATCTGCGGACTTCATTAGCCAAAGACCTTCTGTGTTAGCCTTTACTTTAGAAAAGTAGATACCAAACAGGAGAGGACCCAGGACTGAACCCTGTGGTACTCCACTTGTCAATAGTGTGAAGTCGGATTTGGAGTCTGCTACTTTCACAGTGTGGGTTTTGTCAGTGAGCCAGTTGGCAACCCATCTTGTGACATAGGGATTTATACCTAGTTTAGTGAGTTTATCTATATTTCCAGAGTGGGGGATGCTGTCAAAAGCCTTGGCAAGATCTAGATAGGCTGTGTGAACCACCTTACCCTCTTCTGCAGCTTTAGTGACTGCTTCAAAGAAGTCTATCAGGTTTAGGAGACATGATCTACCTTTTACAAACCCAAACTGGGTGGGGTCTAGAGTTTGGAGATTTCCAATGTCTTTGTTTATAAGTTCCATGATGATACATTCCATGGCCTTGCAGACCAGGCTCATTAGTCTAATGGGGTGGTAGTTCCCAGGGTCTGTAGTGGCTCCCCCTTTGTGGAGTGGGATAACCTTCTCTGTGCATCTTTCAGTGGAGACAAAGCCTGAGGTGAGGCTATGATTGAACATGGTGCTTAGGTGGGGTGCCAGTTCATTCTGTTGTTCATGTAGAATGCAGCCTGAGATGTTGTCAGGTCCCATGGATGCTGTGTTCTTGGCTTTGGAGAATGTGGTTTTCACCTGTTCAGCCGTGATTACGGGAACTTTGTATTCTTCCGGTATTGTACTCTGTCATGTCTTTTCCAACTCTCATCATTGTTTTCTGCACTAACAGAGAGGTCATGCAGCCTCCACCCTTTTCATGATCATCTCTAGACTGACTTTTGCTACAATAAAGCTCCGCACTGCCCTCACTGCCCCATTATGTCATGGACTATGAAGATTATCCTCCCTCTCCTTTCCTCATCTCTAACACTCTGCTGCCTTTCACCAGCCTTCCTCTTTAATTATCCATGGATTTCTGTACCATCTATGCAGCCTTCTTAACAGAAGATCATAAATGAGATGTATTCTCTTCAGATCTTAAGCCACCATCCATGCCTTCTACCAGTATCTATCCTAACCCCGAAGTCTATCTCCTTACTCTATGAGTTTTGCCATTTTCCCATTGTCTGACCTCTCCTTTAACTCTATAAATTACACCATTTCTACTGTTCCTTGTTTACAGCTAATGTCTCTTCTATGCCATTTAGCCCTCCCTTCTATATTCTTTGTCTAATAAACAACAGTTCCCTTCTTCTTTGTACTAAACATAACACTATACACAAGCCAGGTTCTCTCTAGAAAATTACATGTACCTAGCTTCCTGGAAGTTATAAAACATACCTTCTTACCTGTTCTTTTCCTAAATCCCTTACTATGCCAACCTTTTTGTTTTCCACTTCCACAATCTGTTCCACCCTAACTGACAGCATTATCCAACCAATATGTCCCCCGCATTACAATTCCTCAGTGTTCTTACTTCTCACAGAACTATGTTCATCTTATAATCCTGCATACTCTGTTCTTTATCTTTCTGTTCTGACTATACCCATCCCAGACTTTCATCTTTCATAATTGTCTCATTTTTGTGACATATTCACTGCCGCTGCTACCTACCTCCAGAAACCCAGCATTCCCCATCTCTTCAAAAACCATGCTCATTCTAAACTTTTCTTTATCTTTTTTTTCTCTCTTATATTTCCGTAGAAATCTATCACAAACTCAGTACATATCTCTCACACACTTATCCACAAGGGCAATGCCCGCAAAGCAAATCAGATTCAGTAACAATGGCGATATCATCATACTGATTTCTTAATTTCTGCTCCAACAGCTGGGTCTGGTATTCATACCATCCATGAGCAATAACACCCATTTTATTCTCAGTGCCAAGAGCATTATGACATAATATTCTTTACTTACAGATGAAGAGCCCGTGAACCATTATATAGCTTACAGTTTAAGGAGTGAAGACTTTTTCTAAGATTTCCCCCCAAATACTATGCTTCTTCACTCTATTCCCAATTCAGCAGCCATCCTTACACAGGGCTGCATGGTCTCCCTAACTTGAAGATGTGCAGTACAGTGAAGGGCTGCTCTTCTGGATCATTCATCCAACATAGTGCTGACTCTGTTCTCTAATACTGATCAGTTATTATACACTACATCTCTTACTGCAGTATATACTGTTGTCCCCAAATAATTATTCTCCCCATCAAACTTGGTGGTATGTCCAGCACTCTTCCTTTTGTCTAGTTTAATAACAATAGATTTTTAGGTTGAAGGTAAAGTCTTGATTCCTCTCCAAATCTCTTAAAGGTCTCATATACTATAGACAGTATCCTCTTTATATCTTCAAATATTATTAGATAGTTAGAAGCAAATGGGGTAATTGAACATAATACCCTTACTGTTCCTGCCTTTTCCAAACTCTAGGTACCATCTGATTTAACTTTCTATTGTTATGAAGAAAAGAGCTGGGAAATTTGGCAACTCTGTTATATTCAATAACCCAGACTTACCCTCTCCAGCACTCTCCCACTGACCTTATTCAGTACCCACTGGCCATCTTACAGTGCATGGATCCTCCACACTATGTTGCCATCCTCTATCACCTGTTTAAGGGCCACAACATCAAATGGCCACTTCAGAGAGACAAACATGTTCTAAATATCCATAAGGAAATAGACACCCTCTCCTTACTCTACCGCTCCACCCAAGCCATGACATTTAGCAATAGATGCCAATCATCTGTTGAAAACCACCCTTTTTCAAATCACTATTTTTTTCAGTAGTCTGTGTTGACATATCCACTAAAAGAATCGATACCACCTTTGACAATACCTTTGCATCTGAATTACTTAAGGATATCAGTAGAACATTTGCCAGATCCTCTGAATCTCTCCTTCCCAGAGGAAATACTGTTGCAGTAACCTCTCACATAGACTTTAGAAACTTTTCAAAGTCCAAAACCCTATTCATTAGCTCTACAATTTATCACACATCTCTGCCATATTGCAAAAAATTATGGAAACCATCATGTTCACCTACCATTCCCAGTCACTTACTTACTTATGTAACATTTAACAGCTACTATTTCTCCACCTTTATCCTCCTGTGCAAAAAAAAATATCACATCTTCCTTACACTCCTGCCCTGCAAATCATCAAAATTGCATTTGTTGTTGAGTAGCATCCTTCAAATAAGAACACCTACTGAAAGCATCTCTCCAGACTAAATGCAGGTCAGCTGGATGTACACCATAAATGATGATTCCTTCCCACGTCTTGTTCCATATTGCTAGCTGCATTTCAACATCCTTATGAAATTCTGCTATTGAAAAATCCTCCAGAACTCACACTCAACTTCCTTAAACAATTTAGACATACATAAAAACTACCTTATGAACCAGAAATTCCTTTATCTTTAAGAGACGGGAGTCAACAATTAAGTACATTGCTTTTTTTTTTTTTTTGCTTGGAATAAGGACTGCTTGCCAATTCTACTTCCACAATCAGTTGGCTATTCCAATCCTACCTGTCTTTCAGTCTGCTCTTATGTCCATGCTTCCACAAAACAGACATGCTTATTCCCTTACAAGCCTTCCTCAGACCTACGATTATTACATTCTCTCAGCTGGTTCTGTTTTTTTTTAATTATCTTGCAAACTAAGGAAAGAGTCCAGGGCACCCTTGACTTTGCAAGGTATCACTTTAGCTACTTATAATGCTGCTCTGCATCACAACTACTATGTGCTACATTGGCTACCACTGTCTTATGGGACATGGCCTACTGCATGGATATTAGTAATCTCTTTCTACATGGTGCTTGCATCAAGGATGAGTAACACAAGACTGGACAAGATGCAGTTCAACTTCTGATCCATATCACCCATTTCAAAGCCAGCCAACAAAGGATTAAATAAAAAAGAAAAAAAAAAACTCACTGGTCCAAATTCAGCAAGTTACCGTAGCATGTGCTCTTCCATGTTCACATCACACTACCTTTTCCCAGTTTAGCAGCCATCTATACACAATACTGCATGGTCAGCTAACATCAAGATGTTCAGTACAGAGAAGGGGTGCCTTTGAGTCCATGCTAGTTAATAATAGAGCATTTCAGGGGAGAGATGTATGCCAGTTAGTCATGTGGTCTCTCCCTGGAACCACCTCCAGAAAAGCATTTGCATGTCCATCCTCATCAGGTCGCATTATTAAACATGGACAAAAGTCCATGTTCAATCTCCTAACATGAACATGGTGGTGGTGAACCACTAAACACCAGGGATAACTCCTAAAGTGCCATAATGGCACCAGCAGTATTACTGAGATTAGGGACATGTAGGGGATACCAAGAATTACTCTTTTTTTAAAGTGCAGTAACTGCACCATAATGAGGATTGGGTGGTGGAAAAACCACCTTACACTAGGGATTACTCTTTAAAGTGCAATAATGGCATTGATATCATAACAGGTATTGTGCTGGTGGAGGCCATCAGACACCAGAGAAGACTCAGTGAAGAGCTGTACCAACATCAATGGCAGTACTGTGACTGGAGGGTGGGAGGATAAACTGGACCACTAAGGCCTAATACATAAGTACTGTAATGGCACTCAGATTATTAGGGGAGTGGAGGAAATCACAGGATGGCATACAGAGTAGGGACAGGTACAGGCACAGGGACTGTGGTGTGTGTGTTCATATTTGTGTACTTGTATATGTAAGAGTGAATTGAGGTGGGAATGCCACTGTCTACATGAGCAGCAGGTTATTATCATGATGTGTTGTTCAGCAAAGGGCTGCACATTGACATAGTTAATGTGATTCATGAGTCATGTAAAATAGACAATGCTAAAGTCTTACATTGTCATAGCTAACATGTCTCTGAATTGCAAATGGACATGGCATGGGAATGAATTCCCAGGATGGAATAGGATTAAATACATTATTTGCATACAGCAATTCAACTTTGTAGGATATACACAGTCTCCTTTAGGATTCCATATAACAAAATAACAGGGTTGAGGGTGGAGCGAATGACATATGCCACCATACAAGTTTTGGCTTTCTGCCACTCTCCCCCAGAAAAATGTTAATAGGTAATCTATTAAAGTATTTCTAAGTTACAAAAAAAAAATAAACAATAATAAATAATGGGTATAGTTCCCCATACTAAAGGGGTGGCGTAAGCCACAAAACTATGGGCTAGGCTTGTAAATGCCCTCGGGCAGATAGCCTAGTATGAACCTATGAACCTATGAACCTAATAGCAATATTTCAGAATAGTCAGCTGAAAGTTTAAAACTTTCTGCAGCTTTTGGTCTAAGTTACAGCTTGAATGTGGACTATATTAACATTTTATCTAAATGTTTTTATTAGACATTTAACCCAATACCTTAATGAATTAATTTTATTTATCATTTTCTAACAACTATCTCCTTACTTTGACCAGGCACCCTTGCAACTTGTTTTGTTTTTAATTTTTTGACAAACTAGATCTTTGTTTATTCCAACTGGTGTAACATTTTGTAAAAGAAGGAAATAACTCAGACCCTGGGATTCAATAACACCTACACTGAGTATACACTAAGAGTATACAGTTCTGACTGAACAGACAAGACAGGCATAACTCACACCTTTTTCCTCCTGATTTTCTTGAAGCTTTAAATATCAACAGGGATTCATTAAAGTTCCCACAAAGTGTAGACTACATATACACTCAGTGTAATCTTTCTAAGTCACTAGCAAGCACACAAAATGTGATAGGAATGTTCTTGAATATATAACATGTATACTTATTGTAGGCATTATTGAATCTGGGCCAGATTTTTTTTTTTTTTTGCAAAGATTATGGGTCTTTTAAAGCCAAAGAAAACCTGCAGCATTACAGAGTCATAACCTGCTTTAACAATGACTACATAATCTGACTGAAGGTAGTTAACAATTACTGGCCTAACAATAATTCCAGCAGCTATATTCAAATTTCATTTTGTGTATGTGCCAGGAAGACAGACAACTACTGATAATCACTTGCTTCAAATGTAAGTATTTTTACATTCAAACTGTCATTAATAATTCTGCTGAGACAAAATCACCCGTTATGGCAAGAAACTCACAGAAAGTACTTCATCAGTTATTCACTTCATAGACATTCCAAGGCTAATAAATTACCATTCACACCTTGCCAGTACCCTCCTTTATGCTGTACCAATAATCTCTAGGCAGGCCATACTAGTCAATTCCAGAGTAAATTTGAGCCTACCCTTCCATTCATCTAGGTTATACATTACATAAGATAGTCAGTTGTGCTGTTTAACATGTAGGAAACATCTTTTTCTAGAGGTCTGGGAAATGCTGAGTTTTATTTATCGGATGGTGAAGACGTGTGACCTTGTTTCTAATTTTGGTGGAAATATTGGACTTCTGGAGTTACTGGACCTCCAGGACAACTAGGAACCTATTGGCATAAAGAGACAGAAATTGTACTCAGACATCTATAAGACACTGAGTAAAGTGATAGAGCTTCCAGCCTCTTGTGGTAGCTCAAAGACTGGAGGCCTGAGATCTTGGTTAAGCAACGTTGTTTAGGGAGGTGCATCTACACCCCAAAGGTGTGTTGTGCTAGATAACTGGTGTGAGCATTGTTGAGTATAAGTGGGTGATCATGATCACCTGTTTAAACCATGAGGATACTCCTAAGGCAATTAGCTGTGCTAAATAAAAGCATTTCCTGACAACCTTTGTCAAAAGAGGGAAAGTTATCAAACTAAGTTCCTAAGTCAACGACTGAAGTTTTATTTTGTAGCGGTATATGGTCTATAGAATATGATGAGAGGAGGCTTTGACTACTAAAAGTGATGGTGCTACATTTTTATCATTTAATCTGAGCCCATTTTTACTACACTTACAGTTTACTAGAGAGAATTCATTGTGGAGGATTTGGGTGTCAGAGGGTGGATTAACAAAATCCCTCAGTTTGCAGTTATTTATACTTTGTTAAACAGTGGTTTTGGCTCTTTTCTTGGAGATCTGAGACTTAAATGCTGAAACAGAGGGCCCAGCAGTGAGCATTACAGAGTGCCTCGGTCACAATCGTACTTTTTGATGAGGCACCTGCAACTTGTATTGTGTGGGATCTGTCTTTCAGCCAGTTTGCTCTCCATGTTATCACATATAAGTAATTTTTAAAGCGATTAGTATCTGTATGATGTCAGCATGAGGACCAGTATCAATGGCTTTGGCCAGATCAAAATACACTGTATGTACTACACATCTATTGTCCACAGACTCGATAACCCTTCTTGAAGAAGCTTACCAGATTTTATAAACAGGGTCTACCCTTCACCAAGCCAAACTGTTAGGGCTGAAGTCCAACAAGGTTGTTGTTGACATCATAATTTATGAGGTCTTTTATAACACATCCCATGGCTTTACAGATCAGACCTGTAAGGCTGATAAGTCTGTAATTACTAGGTAAGTATTAAGTCCACTCTTATGCAGAGACATCACCATTGAGTATACCACAGATCAGGGACAAAACCAGAAGCTAAATTTAGGTTATTATGCTTCAATTTATGTTTGAAATTTTGGAAATTTTACATACCATAGGTTTATGTATCAATTCCATTAAGATCTTACCTCATAACATTTTGTTTCATATTTCAGCTAAATAACAGAATTCAAAAATATGAATACAGCAACTGAGGTAAGCCAGACATATTAGCAATTCTGCTTATCTTATCTAAAGAACCTCTTGTCAGAGTTGTACAAATGGATTCCTCAGTTAATCTTATTTCAATACACTTGCTCCAGTATGAACCTATTTCTTATGATTGCAGTCTGTTACATATGTTTGGATCCTAGATCTTCGTTTTAGAACCTGGGCCTGATCTAACAAAAAAAAAAAAAAAAACTCAGTGAGAAAATAAGTATTGCATTAATCTTAATAAAACACTAGATTGGATGTTGTCAGTCTTCATTCATTCTTGACTGTTGGGTTCCAGTTCCAATCCTCAGAACTGACTTGGCCGTTATAACAAGCTCGTGCCAGCCAGAAAGTCTCAAGCCAAGGCTACCCATACAGCCTCTCTTCCCTTCCCCTCAGATGTCATTTGCCATATAGAAAATCTGATGCATCAGCCGTGCTTTCAGCTAAGTGCTAAACTTTTCTTTTATATCAAAATTGTGAATTCCCCCCAAAAACACCACCCAGCATACGAAAACATGTTTATGCAGCAAGCCCCCCTGCACCCCCTCACACCCCTCACAACTTAAATATACCCACTCCATAATTGCACTACAGCACTACAGCGAGGACAAGGGAAACTTCCTGGTCCGTGATGTAGGCTGATCTCCCTTCAGGATTTTGAAGTTTTGAAACTTCAAACATATGATTTTCGATCATATGAAATTTGAAGTTTTGAGCTTTGAAATTATGAACGGAACCCATATATATTCTTCTAATTCACTAAACTTCCATTTTCTCATAAACCATCCTCCACCGGAAAACTTTATCTTAGTAAATGGAAGAGATTTGTGTTTTGGTCTGATGAAAAGGGTATTGATCCTTTCTCAGCCTCGATCGATAAGGTCTTGGAATACATAACCACCTTATTTCAATTGGGAGCCTCTGCTTCTACTGGAGTTCCTTTAGCTGCCATTTCAAATTTCCATAATAGATTTGATGACCATTCCTCGATATCTCACCATCTTTGCAAAACCTTTCTTAAGGCTGCTTTACATTTGAAACCACCTTTCAAAGAGCCCATTGCACCATAGAATTCAACACTGGACTTACAATGTTTGGTCTGTCAGCCTTTGGAGCCAGCAGCCACCTGTGACATCAAGTTTTTATCTTGGAAGACTCTATTCCTAGTAACCATCATTTCAGCCAGGAGAACTTCAGAGTTGCAGGCTGTGTGTGTAAAGAATATTTATATAATTTTTCACAAGGAGAGAGTATCACTCAGAACTAATCCCTCCTTTCTACCTAAAATAGTGTCAGATTCCAACGTTAATCTGACAATATATTTGCCAGTCTTTTTCCCAAATTTCTCAAACAAGGGAAAATATTGCTTACATTTGTTGGATGTACGCAGACAATTACGTTTTATCTAGAAAGAACAAAACCATTTAGAAAATCAGACCAACTTTTTCTATCTTTTTCAGGTACCAGACTGGGCATACCAATTTCAAAAGTTGCTCTGTCGAAATGGTTGAGAGATTGCATTACTTTTGTTTATAGCCAGAATTAGCTGGACTTATAAACAAAAATTCAGGCACATTCTACCATATCTATTTCTACTTTGGTAGCCTTTCATTCCAGAGCTTCTATGGATGGCATACATGCATCCGCAACTTGGGCTACCCCCATACTCATTACAAATTGGATATTGTCTCCAGGGGAAGAGCATCCTTTGGCTCTATGGTGCTCAGGAATATACTTCCCTAGGGCCTCCCAAGGTCTATAGTAGTTAGGGACTCTATCCCAACAGTCAAGATTGAATGAAAATTGACTACATCAGATAAAGAAGTTATGTTCTTACCATAAAGTTCCATCTGTGTTGTCGATCTTCATTCATTCTTGACATCCCACCCTCCTACCCCCCTCCAAAAGACTCCTAGAGGTTCAGAACTAGTCCTGGGATCCTAGTAGGGTTGTTCCTCAGACAAAGCTTCAGTGATTTTTTTTACTTTATGGGCAAAACTCGATCTGAGGGGAAGGGAAGAGAGGCAGTATGGGTAGCCTTAGCTTGAGAGTTTCTGGCTGGCGAGAGCTTGTTATACTTGCTGAGTCGGAACCGGAACCCAGCAGTCAAGATTGAATGAAGATTGACAACACAGATGGAACATTATGGCAAGAACATAACTTATTTTTCTCAAAGCAAATCCAAATCTGGTCTTAGACATTAAAGTTCAAGGAGCAATAACATTTCGGGGTTGGTAGTGTCATAAAGAAGTTCTACTATACTGCAAATTGTAGATGCAGGAAAGTAAACTGGGTGTGTCATACTTGTCAAATTTACATCTCATGGAATGATTTATAAATTGGTCACCTTTTCTGTAAGATCACAGTTGCATGATACTTTTTGTCACTTTTATGGAAATGTTCTCTTCTGCAGGTTGTACACAGAAGTTCAGGGACATGCAGCTAAGTCACTCTCATGTGGCATGCAGATGCTTTTTAAAACATGTTATATCAACAGCTTTAAAAGATGCATTCTTTGATTTGTTTGACTTCTCTAGTGTACTGAGTGCAGAGAAAAAAGCACACGTGTGGAAACACAGCAGTCACAGTTTAAAATATCCAAAGGTAAAATAGGCAACAAACAGCAGGCAGCAGGTAAAATAAATCCAAGATTAAAGGAGCACTATCTCCTTGCTAACATCGTATTTCTGCCTCAGACCAAAGCAGAAACATTGCCACCCACTTAGCAAATCCCCTCCCTGTTTGTGACATGATTAATGACGCTCAAACAAATGCCACCCATGGTAATATCTTTTTTAAAATGTTGTATTCCAGTCCTATTGTACTTCCGTCTGGAATAAGACACAACTGCCCTTGGGTTCCCTGCTTCACGTCCATACTTGCTTTTTTATCATTTGGTCAGATAAATACTATGTTAGGCAACATCTTCAAATATGCAAATGTTCTATATTGTTGGTATGGCCATTCTATGTGATGTTTTTTTAGAACTACCACTCAATGTATAATTCAACATGTCCACGAATAGCTATCGAAACAATTGCAAAGACTATCCTTTTCTTTTTAATGGCAGTCTGTGACTTCTTATAAATGCAAGCATCTACAGAAAGTTTAAAGTTTTTTTTTCTCAGAAGCTAAAACTAGCTGAAGACATCTCTTTTCAGAAGGGCAGAACTTACACCTAAGTATTATTGCTGATTATAGAGTTATATGTTCATGTCAGTTTAATATTTGCTAGTAGCGAAATGCGGTTGCCATGGGAACAGCCGTCACAAAAATGGCATTTTCCAATCCCTCAGATGAGTAATTTTGTTGCAGGTCTATTTTTAACCTGTATAGTTTTTACATGTTGTTCTATGCTAGAAAGTTGCACTCGGTCCCTAACTGTCTGCACGCATTATTTTACACATTGAGTCAGGGTGTGCAAAGTGTGTGTGCAGGACATGCAAGCATGATTTACAGCTTCTCTTGTTATACTCAACAGCAAAACTTCTGCTAGCTATGGTCTTGCATTCCTGTCCCAGTGCATGCATTAGTAAAGATGATAAAAATAAAGGCTGCATAAATCCAGAAAATAAAAAAACGGCACTTACAGAACGGGAAAGGAAAGCAATATCCATAGCTATCTGTGTCTTTGCTGCTGAATATAAGATCAGAATGTTTTTCTAGGCATATATTCTTCTTGCTGTCAGAGTAGATGATTCCTTTATGTGAATTTGAAAAGTTTTTTTGGAGCAGGGGATGAACAATTATCAGTGTGCCTGCAGTGACTTTTCCTGTATTGCAATGTTACTTTCGTCTTTCTAGCAGTGTTATGGCTTATACAATTTATTAAGGACACAAAAATAATACTTATCTAAGTTAAATAATCTATAAGTATATAAATGTGATTTGTGATAATACAAATACACCGTGCACTAGCATTTGTCATAATGACGGCATAGCTATTTTGGACTGGTTGCTACTAATATTTTCAAGCTTTGACCTATTTATTGAATTGTGCTTAGTGTCATGTGACTGCTTTGCATAATAATGTTCAATTTGAAGAGAAGTGGTCTGCAATAAGCACACTATTAATGCCTTCCTACACATACAGTTTTAGCTCACAATGAACATAATGGTTTATTAATTACGTATTACATAAAATATGGCTATTTTCAGATGTTACACTAATACTTTTAGGAGTATGACTGTGTTTAGAATCATAAAGAGCATGCTGTGTGTCTAAGGACTGGATGTCAATAAATTTTCAGTGAGAGCAGGACAAAAAGCTCAAATACTGAACATTTAATCCAGAAGTAAACACAAATGACAGTGTATATTTTGCTGCTAAACTGTCGTATTCTGAGTTTGCGAATATCATGTATTCTATGATGGAAAAACTGAGCATAGCCTTAATATACAAATATTAGAAAAAAAGTTGATATTAGGAAAAACAATTAAATAATTCTTATCCAGTATGTGTTTGACTTTGAGAAAAATGGTTAACTTTAAATTTCAAGTATTGCAAATTGTTTCCCCTGCTAAACATGATGACAATTTTGGAAATGCATTGGTTTTACAAAAAAAAATGGTACTTGCAGTTCAGGAGCAAAAATAAAAAGAAGTTTTTCAGGTTTTACATGTAATAATAGATATAGTGTATACAGTGCATAGTCTATGTGGTTTCCACAAAGTATCTCAGTTGTTCACCACTTGGTTTAGTATGGACTGACTGAACACTGTTCACTGCTTCTGTGACCTTCTTGTAGAAGTTTACTAAATTAAGTAGGTAATACCACAACTTAACAAAACCAAAATGATGAGGGTCTAGCTGTATGAGTTTCTTGACATCACAGTAGTGTATGAACTCATATATGATGAGTTCCATGGGCTTGCATATTTGACTAGTTAGGCTGAGGTGAACACCACAGGTGTAGTAGCTAAACCAAAGAGCAAGGAGGTAAAATGAAGATTGCAGACTCCCCCATGAACCTCAGATACTATCTGTGTCCTTTGAATATTGGTATATAGTATCCATCTCTTTTTGAGGCTGGACAGAACTTTGGAATAGTGGTCTTTGATTAGGCTTATAATTGTCTGCAGACTGATTGCCTAGTACTTACCAATGAACCCTACATGCAGATATTCATTTTTGAGGTCTAGTGTGTAACATAAAGTGTTCAGTGGCAAAAGGAAGCAGACCCTGCAGTATCAACTTTCTGAACTTTGAGACTTTAGACTTGTCAAGGTTAAACAAATTACATAAAGTCTTCAGGGCCCATTTCTCTTGGGTACTAGCAAGAGTCTGAAGTAGAATATCTTTGTTTCTTGTTTGAGTTGTACCTCCTCAATGGTGTCTCAGGCTAGTATCTATTTTAAAATTGTCTTTATTAGGTGTTCTTGGTCTTTAGGATCACCCATAATTCATTTTTGTGGTTTAGAGATGAAATTCAGTTTTGTACTTGGGAGACTATTTTTTGAACCACCTTTTTTGGTATGTGGTTATGGCAAACCACTGCTGGAAAGCAGGTATACAGCCATCCCCTATCTTTGTACATAGGATAGGAGATTCAGGTTGGTAAGAATTAGTGTGGTGTTTTGGAGAGTGAGTAAGGGGGGAGGCTGGTGACCTCACAGATGTTTCCTGTTGGAGGAAGCAATGGGGTCTCCCTGCCTATATTCATCTTCCTGTTGCCATTTTCGATACTGATTAGCCCTTCTACCTTTGACTTGTTTGCCTTTGCCTTGCTTCCAGTAGAAGGGACACTGAAAAGAAAGACAGTTTCTGATATATTTTGGTAGGGGAGGCTAATGGATTCCATTGCCTTCCTTTCTCTTGCCTCCCAAACATTTAAAAAATCTTGCATATATGGGTCCAAAGAGCAGCTCTCTCTATCCATGTAGGACATAAAGGAGCTGCATCTTTACATCCTCCAACAGAGATGGGAGTCCTTGGCCAAGGATGTTTCCTAAAGACTGAGCCCCTTGCGACAGTCCTGGAAGCTGCATCCATGGCATCATACTTAAGTTGTTATGGCATGCTTTCTCAGTATCAATGAGTCTAAGCTAGATCGAGCCTGGAATACTTTCTGGCATCATCCTGGATTCCCCCACAACTGTGTTAATGTTGCTTTAGGACATGTTCTTGGAATTTTAAAATTTGAGTTTGGCATATACATTCTTACCATATTTATCTAGCAATTTGCTCTCTCCATCATTAGGGGCATATTCCAGCCTGGGCCAATTTGGCTCCTGTGGCACATTACAGGGTCAATAATCAAGGTCATCAACAGGATTTTTATACAGAAATAATGAGAATCCTCAACCCCGTAAAACAGTCATATTTCTTTTTGATGATACTTTGTGTTCTGACTGCAAGTATGTGGCATCAAAGACAACCAGAAATAATTCCTGAACTGGATGAATGGCTTCTAGCTTTGGTGGACCAAATTCAAGAATTTCCATACCTGTTTTCTTGGTAGCTGAGGCTATGTGTACTTGACATTTGAAATGTTCTCTCTCTTAAGGGATATAGTATCTCAGAAGAACAGGTCCTCTGGAGGTGAATCAGAAGGCACTGTGTATTCCCTATTTGTGACATAGGACAAGGGAGATCTCCCTTTTCCTTTGAAAGTTGGAATCCTAACATAGAGGGCTATGATGGCTTAGGTTGCAATTTCATGAACTGCAGCAATCTCTGAGCCAGATTAGCTCAATCTTGTGAGGGAGGAAGGGGGAGGGCTAAGAGCTGATGACCCAACAAGTGGCAGCCAGGGCTTAGTTGAGGTCTGAGTCTCATGGTAGTTCTTAAGATGGTGGGCAGCTTCTAGAGATTTTGCAGCCTGAGACAGGATATCACACAAATGTATTTTTTGACAATGACCATGGGGTTACCACCCTCGCCTTAATTAATAATGAGTCACCAATTAGGAGTGGACATATCTTCATTGCCATAGATTCCCGTACTTCTTTGGTCCAGTAACATGTTAGAAGATCACCATCTAACAAACTCTGAGGACAGGTCATCAGAGGCCACAGCTATAGCAGATGGCAGGACGTGGGATTATGTGTGTGCCTATGAGGTGCTTATGTCCTCAGATCTACAATTTTATCTTATATTTTATTCTGAATTTGTTGACAGGGTTAAAGCACTGATCAGTTCTGACCAATTCCAGTCTCATAGCAGGATCAGCAAAATGACCACAATTACAAGGTATACAGAAGTACATTCAGAAATTATTAATATGCAAAGAATACAAATGTACACAAAAAGAGAGTGATAAAAAAATCAATATATTAATATACAATATGTACAAAAGGCTGAGTTACATTAGATGCCACAAACAAGGTATATGGCATTTGTATACAGAAGCCGAAGTGGGAGAAAGCAACATGATTGGAAATTTCTGGATGAGATAGAGTACAGAAGAGATAAAGTTTGACTTTAGGTTATGTGACCTAAAGGATAGCAGGTACATTTTGCTTAATTACCTACAAGAGATTTCAGCAGTACTCGGAACCTGAGATAATATGTGATGCTTTTTAAGTTTGGGTGGGAAGGATTCCCAGAGTTTGGGACCAATAATTGAGAAGCATGTTCAGAATGTAGTTTTGAAAGTAGGATTTGTGTAATAGCACCAGTGTAATTGAAGTTTCAAAGGTTGTACGTGGGGGCTTGTCTTAAAATTTTTGAGGTTAAGAGATGGATAGAGTGCTTAACCAGGACCCAATTTACCTTTTCTAGTGTTATGATGTGGTATTCATTTCTGGGGAAAATGTATGATAAATCTACATATTTTATTTTTTTAGTGACCTGATGGTAATGGAGTTTTTAGCAGATGCTGCTGAAAGAATAGGGAGAATGAATTTGAGTTGAAGGAGGAAGATTCCTTTCCCTTTTGCTGATATGGTGGAGCATGAAAGGAATGGGGATATTTTGGCATCTAGAATAGAAGGATATGATTTTTATGTCTGTTTTGTAGATGCATGTTGAAATTTGGAGAGGAATCTAACCACAGTCCAAGGTACTTGAAGGACACTTGCTCTGAGAGAAGTTGTGATTGTAGATTGTTACAATCTTAGGGAATCTGTTGAGATTCTGTTTGGTTTCAGAAAACACTGTGTTTGTCTTAGATGTATTTAGGAAGAGTGTTTTACTGTCACTCCATTCACTAAGGAATTGGAAGTCAGACTGTAGGTCCTGCTGTAATTTTAGTTAATGAGTGTTTAGAGTGGTAGAGAACCATATCATCATTGTGTAATAGAAGAGGAAGGTGAGGAAGGTCCAGTGGAAGTTTGCTGATGTAGATGAAGAATAGCAGGAGAGCAAGCATGGAACTCTGAGGTACCCCTTCGTATAGAGGAGAGATGTGGAAGGTACTAGACTTATAGTCAACTGTGAAATTCCAATTTGCCAGATAGCTTTGGAACCAAGGAAGGCATCTGGACTGCATAGTTCAGTCAGGTGTATTAACAGGGAAGAGTGGTTAGCTAAGTCAAAGGCTATAATGAGGCCTATGGCAATGGTATCTGATAACATCCCTTTATCCATTGACCCAAGAATGTCTTCTGCAAGTGGCCAAAGAGCTGTGGACGTGCTCTTCCAAGAGCAGAATCCATGTTGCTTGTTCAAATGAATGTCATATTTAGTGCCATAGGGTATCTACGGGGTAGAGGTAGACAATTTTTCAAAGATCTTGCAGAAAGTTGGAAGGATGGACATGGATTGATAATGAGAATAGAGTGTGGGATATTTTTGGTTTGTGAAGTGGTTTTACTATGGCCCTTTTTCGGATATTCTGCATAATGGTGGTAAAACAGAATTAAGGATGTGCTGTAAGTGGCAGAATGCCTTTCATGTCAGGGTTCCTCAAACAATTGCAGAGGTCATTAAACTGTTGGCAGAAATCTTCTGCTGATAAAATAGAGGAAGTAGTCTCAGGTGAGTGGGAAGGTTACTCCCAGTGAGGTGACTTCTTTCCAAATTTTGAGGGCCTATATTTGACTAATTTTTCAAATATATTATGAATAGATGTTTGTGTCTTTTCATGTTTTTTTTTGGCTGGGTTTCTTAGGTTGGTGCACTTTGCCTTTTTTCTTGGGTGTAATTAGATTTCATTGACTGTCAAGATTCATCCCTAAATATGAGGAAAGATTTTAACATGAGATGTCTAATTAGGTTTGTAATTGAGCAGCCTAGAGATTAAGAAAAAGTAGGAATCTTGTTGAGAGGAAATTATGTTTAAAAGGAGTTCAACAATGTTGAATCTGTGGTATTTAGAATTAGTGACTATTCAAGGGCAGTGAGTGTAGTTCTACATTTGGATATGATGACAGTGGAGTTCGATCTAAAGAGATATGTTTGGGGCTAGTACTGGGAGTAGAGCTTATAATGGAAAAGCTAATGGGGAAGTAATAATCGACTGAATGGGATTGAATTGTAATGTTGCAGATAGTGCTGGGAATGTTGGTGATGATATGAAGGAGGGAGTGGTTGGAGGTTGTAAGTTTGGGTCTGGTGGTGTGCTTGACTTGCTGAGTAAGTTGTTTGGTAATGAAGTCTGTGACCTCAAGGTTAATGTTTTAGAAGAATAATATTAAGGTTTCCTAGAAGTATTGTTTATGCTGTGGTTTCTGTTATGTAAAATTGCTTGAATGGCACTTTTGAATTTCTCTAGAGAGGAAGTGGAGGGATATGTCACTGCTATTTGGATATCAGTAGGTCTGGGTAAGAAAACCTCTGCTAGGAGCCAGTTTGGCTGAGATTTAAGGCTTCAGTAATAAGCTTTAGTTTCAGTTGAAATTTATATTCAAGTAGAGTAATTGCTCCTTTTGTATTGCTCAAAGGGAATTTTGAGACTCCCTGATCTCCTTGGACTTTGCTTCTTTCCTTTTAGAGTAGGCATTCATGAAACTAGTGTTAGAGGCCAATGACATGGTGGGCTTAATAAAAAAGGTCACTAGTCTCTTCTTTTTCATGTAGTCCTGGATAGCCAGTTGTCTTGTCCTAATAGTCTTAGGCTTAAAATATGGACAAATACAGCAGCCACTTACATTGTGATCCAACTGAAAACAGTAGGCACAATGATTATGGCTATCTTTAAATGAAACCTGACATCATTGGCAAGTGTACTATGCTTAACTGTGGTTGTCATACCAGACACCTTTGTGCAGGACAGATGCCACAAAGGCAATTCCACACTTTTTACTTGACAAAACTAGGCAGAAATGTTAAGTAAAAAAATAAGAAGAAGAAAAAAGAAAGGTGCCCATTGTTCAACTCTTTGGATATAGCCTGCCCCGTATGGACTAATGAAAATACTTTTTTTAGTGAATATGGAAATGAGCTAAGGATGTGCATTTTACCTTTATACCAAATATATGGGGACATGACAGTTAAGGTGACATCAGCACAGCTGTGAGAGAAGAGTTGCAACTCTGGAAGCCTGGACAGCCTAATAACTGTTTAAGCATATTCTCTACCAATATTGGACCATACCTCTAAAATGCTTTGAAAATATATAACAAAATATGTCATGATACTTATCTAGAGAATATATTTGGTAATTTTACATATGAAGATGTGCATAGGTGTTTACTAGGCTATTTTAAGCCTAGCTGTGCATCCCAAATCTCTGACAAGTTCTGATACCCTTGATAAGTGTAAGTATGGGCCTGGGAGATGAGCCATTTACAGGTTACCTGTGACTGTTGGCGACATAGGTGCCAAACCAGTGATGAATTTCCGGTTTCTCATCCAATTGTCCAAGTTGCACTTGAAATGGTTTAGGGAGCAGAATGGATGGTGAGCCTGTTCCACAAACAGGGTACTCTCTGGGATACATACCTATCTCTCCAGCAGGTTCTGTTTATATCACAGGCAAGGTTTAAGTCTTTAGAATGGGTAATTCTGGTGCTGTTTGTTTTGTGGATATGCACAAGGTCCATCAGAGTGAGGTCTGACAATGCCCTGTATGCCAGGCATAGATCTCCCCTCAAAACCCTGTAGGAGACAGAATACAGAGATAGGGCCTTGAGGCAGTCTGCATAGGATATTTTACTAATGCTCTGTATTCTTTTAGTGAGGAACCTCTTTAAATGTTCCAGTTGTTGTATATGCCTGGTTAGGTACATATCAAAGGGGGCATTGTACTCAATAGTAGGTTTGATGAATGTCGAATACAGTGGAACAATGACTACCTTAGACTTAGAGGCCATACCTTTGTTTATAAGTTGTGCAACATAGAAAGATTTCCTCACCACTGTAGACATATGATGATCAAAGGCTAGATTACTATCTGTGTGTGTGTCCCTAAGCCCCTGACAACTGGGTCAACTCTAAGGGGTGTGTTGTCAATACAATAGTTACCAGGGATGGATGACTTCCCAAAGGATACTATTATGCATTTCTTGGCATTTAGTTTTAGCCCATGGCTCTGACACCAGTTGCTTTTCTCTGTCAACCCCTCCTGGAGAAGATTTGTGCCAGTGTGAGATTCAATAAAAGCTCCTAATTTGCAGTCATCTGCAAATTTAGTCATCCAGAGACCACTGACATTGGCCTTGACTTCTGAGAAGTAAATACCAAAAAGGAGCGGTCCAAGGACTGATCCCTGAGGGACTCCACTTGTGACTGGCATCTTTGTAGAGGTGGATTCCCCAATTCTACCTTCCTGAGTCCTGTCTCTGAATCAGCTGGCTATCCACTGGGTGACATAAGGATTTGTACCTAACCTCTTGAGTTTGTCAGCACTACCCGAGTAGGGTATTGTGTCAAATGCCTATGGCCAGGTCAAGGTAGGCAGTGTGAATGACTTTTCCCTCATCCATTGCTTTGTTGACCTTCTGGAAGAAGTATACCAGGTGAGAGTAGGCATTATCTGCCCTTGATGAAAGTAATTTGGGTTGGGTCTAGTGTCTGGAGGTTTACTAAATTTCTGTTGATTATCTCCATGATATATTCTTTCCATGGCTTTACATATAAGAGTAATGAGACTTATGAGTCTATAGTTTCCAGAGTCTATAGATGGCCCACCTTTGTGCAGACGGATGATTGTTGCCTTTTTCCATTCATGAGACACGAAGCCTGTTTGTTGGCTACAGCTAAATAGTTATTCCAAAGGCCATGATATATCATGTTTCATGCTACTTAGAAGGCATCCAGGGATATTGTCTGGGCCCATTGATGCAGTGCTCTTGGTCTTAGAGAGAGAGCATTAAAGACTTGTTCCTTAGTGATAGTAGGGGGAGTTATACTTGATGATATTTCCTAAGGAAAGGTCAAGGGGGAGATAGGGGTAAAGTTGGAGCTGAATTTATCAGCCAGGAGGTTTGCTGTATCTTCTGGCTCAATATAGGTGGCTCCATTTACAATGAGCTCTGCACACAATTGTGCATTGCTTTTGCGGTTGCAGACATAGTAAAGAATGTTTTGTGGTTGTCCTTGGCCTGGGAGGCCAAACTTACCTCAAATTTGGCTTTGGTAGACTTTATTTGTCCTCTGAGTTGTTTGTTTAGTTTGACAAGAGTGCTTTTATCCTGCTGGGTACTGCACCTCCTAATTTTTGCTATGATTTTCTTCCTCCTGTTATAAGGCCGATTGATTTTGTGATTCCACCAGGGTGCCTTGTTTTTGAGTGAGTTCTGTACTTGTTCCTGGTGGGTACAGCTGCCTCTAGGTAGCTATTAACATGCATATGTAGGGTTTCTGTGAACAGTTCTGTTTAGGCAGAAGTGTTTTCAGGGTTTAAGGTGGCTTGAAATGTTGCCACGTTCTCACTTAATAACAATACATAACTTCATTTTCATACAAAGTGTATTTCATGGTGCATGTATTTGTTAGAACAAGTATATTTCTGCTGAGTAAAAATAATGTAGTTTATGGAGAAATTCTTACTTTTTTATGTCTGATGTAATACTAGGTCAGTACAGACATACTGAATATCGGTATCATTCACAACCCAAAAAAAAATTGAAGTTATATACTTAGCTTCAGAGGAATCAAAGATCAATGAACTTGGCAGAATGCCACTTTCAAATATCTGTAAACCATCATTTGATACTCTATAGAAGTGATTTTTGTCACCTTTGATGGTTTTGATGGCTTTCAAGGTTTTAAACTGAGAGTCCCATGAACATTCTCTACCTAAGATTGCCACTCAACACATCAAGAGAAGTTAGCCAAGGTATAATATCATTATCTGTCAGTTTACTCCAGAAGATTAAGACTATAAGCTGTCAATGAGCTTTACTGTGTAGTGCATCAGTTTCCTCCTTCTGTTGTAGAGTTTGTTTATGGCAGGCAACCACCAGATTGACTTTCTTTTTTTTGGAGGAGAGTATCTTGAATCTATTGGGTATGGCGAGATCCATGCATTTGTGTACATGTTCGTACAGTGAATTGGTGTATGATTTGACGGTCATGCAACTATTCTCCATTTGCATGGGTGCCGTGAAGTTAACCACCTCTGTTTTAGGAGCCCAAAGTTAGTTTTGAGAAGTTTTTCATGGTGGTTACCTTTGTGGGGGGGGGGGGGGTTCCAAGGTGATTAGTTTGTGGTTGGATCTAACCAGAGAGCAGCTGACTACTGGTGTAGAGCAATGGTCGCACATTTTAATAATGACCAGGTCAAGGATCTTGCTACCTCTAGTGGGGTTAAGAACGAGCAGGTCCAGGGCATTGGAATTAATGAACTTTAGGAAACGTTGGGCAAGTGTATTGGTACATGAGTGGTTTTCCCAGTTAATGGAGGGGTAGTTGAAGTCACCCAGTATGAGAGTGTTAGGTTGGACCCTAATATTCTCCAGGGTGCTTAGGGACATGGAGTGTGAGTCTTGGGACATGGTTGGGGGCCTATAGCAGGCTACAATGTGAATCTCTGTCTTACCCAATGTTAGCTGCACCTGAAGTATCTCTGATGCGTTATATTGGGCTACCAGTCTGGAGGTTTGTGCATCCTATATGAATATGGAAGCACTACCGCCTTTGGAGCTTCAGTCCAAGTTCTGGGGCCGAAAGGTGTGGAATGAGTTAAAGTCTGGTAGTGCAGAGGTGTTTTCTGCTGCCTTGAACCAGGTCTCTGTTACAGCACAAATGTCGATGTTCTCCATTTTAAGGAGTGCTTCGAGCGAGTGCATTTTGAAATTTAGACTTCCAGCATTGAGCAGCATGACCCTCAGATTGCATTTGTTTGTAGCTGTTACGGTGGTAATTTGGTCTTTGGAACACCACCTAAAAAAGGCACTATAGGGGTGGCAAGAGCCTTGGCCAGTACATGGAAGCCCAGGGGTGACAGATGCAGGCCATCTCTGGCAAAGCATCGAGGTCTGTCAATCATGTCATCCCAGAAAGACAGATACTGGATCCCCTTAGAATGACACCAGAAACTTGTTAAAATCAATCATTTTCTGCTTGTACAGTGGTATCATTCTGTGTGATGGTAGGATACTGCTCAGGGCTAGGGTCATACCTGCCTGGGCTATATAATCCAAGAGCTCCTCCATGTCTCTTTTCATATAGTCCATGGAGGTACGTCTCATGTCATTCACACCCACATTTACAATGACAGAGTCATATTTAAACTTGTTGTTGAGGGACCTGAGTGCGTGTGTTATGTGACAGATCCTGGCACCTGACAGGCAATATGAAGTCAAGGAAATGATAAGTTATTACATATGTAGATAAAGTTAGGGAGTCAAAAGGGGGAGTAAGGAGATGTATGGTATGAATAGGAACTTGTTCATATTTAGAAATATTGTTATCCTGAAAAATCCAAAAAAGAGACACATTTTGGCTAAGAACTATTTCAGAATGGTTTTGAAGGACTGGAAAGAGGGTATTGATCTGATGGATATAGTCCTGCGCAGGCCCTTAGAAACATGGTGTAAATATAGATCATGCCCTGCAGATTTGATAGGGATGTGAACAGAAAGGTTTTTCATCACTGAATCATACTGATGGATTACGAGCATAGTTGTATATAATGGTATTTATTTAGTGTTAGACAAGCAGATGGTTGCTGGCTAATGTTGTATGTGGGAAGAAGCTCTGTATATGTTAGCTGATGGGCCAATTCTAACCAATTTAGGCTTTCAGTACTATACAGTAATGGGTTTTGAAAGGGGCATTTGCTGCAAATTTAGCCACTTTGTTATAGCATTGCTTAACGTCTGCTTTTGATGCAGCATTATATTAAAGAACTACCTCGCACTTAGTCCTGCGCAGGTATGCATTTGTCAGCAGTGATTGACAGGGAAAATGGGAGTGGAAATGCGGAATGACTGGCAGGCATGTCAATTCGCATGTCACATCATGTTTTTTTTTGTTACTGGAAACTTGCTTAATATCCATGCATGAAACAAGCTCCAACCCCATCAAGAAGCCGTTAGTGATTAACAGGAAGTAATTATTAATGTCACTCCTTGTTTTTGCAGGGGGGGGGCACCCCTGCACCCCCCCACATCCCTCACTTTTTTCCACAGGTGGACGCCTGAAAGACAGGTGACAAGTTAAGTTCTGAACAAGTGCTGTGCAATGGTTCTGTTACCATTTCTTAAAACATATTCAGCCAGTAAAATGTAACACTCAATATACTGTAAGACTCAATACAGTTTAGAGAAACTGTTTTGTCGTGTAACCTGTGTCTGATTCCATCAATGAAAAGTGACATCTCTGTCAAAGTAAAAAAAAAAAAACATAGAAACAAAAACCCACTGCTGTGCTGTTGTCGCGCCCACAGAACTCATTCATCAATATTCATGTCTGTACTTCGGCCCAGGAATTAATATTCAGCTGATTCCAGGAATTGTCAGCAGGGAGGCGTGTTTAGGATGGGATTTGCTACTGCACATCCTGCGAGGTACTTCTTAAATATTTTAACTTTGGTGCTGCCTGGAAGTTAGTAAGAACGGGTGCTCCATAAACTAGTGAGGGCAGGTGCTAAGTTGTGGTGAGTGTAGCTTTAGTTGTGTTGGTGAGAATGTTTCTGTAATCTCTAAAGCATTCCAGGTTTTTGGTGAGTTTTCATATGCATTTTTGCATGCACATTTCAAATGTAAGATTATAGGTTCAGAGGTAAGGTAAGTACCTGCTCTTGCTGGCCACTTTATCTAGCTGATTTCCCTTTTTGTGTTCTCAATAGGTTATAGATTGACCTTACCTGTCCCAAGGTTGATAATTAAATATTACCCCAATGAGAATAACTGGGATCATACCATGGATAATTTGAGTGGGCCCATGCATGGGATAAAGCATTTAGGAGCTGCATCTGCTCATTTGTAGTGCATGGGGAAGTTCTGGGGTAAATTTTCTGTTTCCCATCCATATACCTTGGTTGCACTTGAAAATGGACAAGGAGGAACTTTGTTTTATGTGGATGGGGAATCTGTTCCACATCAGTGGTATCCTCTGCGAAATATACCTGTCCCTCCAAACTGTTCTATTAATGCTGCATAAGAGGTTTAAATGCTAGGCACAGCATTTATGATGACATCTGACTTACTGATGTGCAGTAGATCCATTAATAATAGGTCAGAGGATGCCTTCTATGCCAGACACAGGTCACATCTGTGGAGTGTGTAGGATACTGACTGTACTGACAGGGGTCTCAGTCTGTCCATGTAGGACCTGTTGTTTAGGCCTTGTATCCTTTCAGTAAGGTATCTTTGTGTTTTAACTCCAGTTGTTGCATGTGTCTGAACACATACATGCCAAAGGGGACATTATGTGCAATGACTGGCCCAGTCAAGGATGAGTAAAGGTGGTCAAAGACATCCCTAGATCTAGACACAATCCCTTTGTTTATAGTCTGTGCAATATAGAAGGACTTTCTTACAGCAATAGACACTTGTTGGTCAAAATTTAAGTCGCTGTCCACATAAGTTTCCAAATCTGGAACAACTGGGTCAGGTCTTAGGGGTGTATTGTCAGTGTGGTAGTTCACAGGGGTACATGACTTCCCAAATGATACAGCAATGGATTTTTGGGTATTTAGTTTTAGACCGTGATTTTGACACCAGTTATTTATTTGTGACAAGCCTCCCTGCAGGATGCCCAAGTCATTTGAGGATTCAGTGACTGCTCCTAGCTTGCAGTCATCTGCAAACTTAGTTGTCATCATCCACTTTTATCATTACTATTATTATTATTATTCAGTATTACTTAAAACCATTCACTATCCTCCCTCATTATTTGGTATTAGAAGGGACTTCAGATGGTGTATTATTAAGTGAGAGGATTTTAAATGTTTTTCATGAGAGAGCTCTGGGGAAAACAGTAGTATTGGGGGGAGTGAGCATGGGTTGTGAGTTACAAACCCATGTTTCAGTGTCTGTTACAGCTTCCTGAGTACTTTTTTGGAGGTATGCCAAGTTATCTGATACACTTATGAGTGTGAAGTCATCAGTGTATTGTAGTAGGGAAGCGTGTTGTGTGACTCGGTGGGGGGTGCTGGTGTGTTAAAGAGAAGGAGGCCAAGGACAGAGCCTTGTGGGACACTCATGGTGACTGGGAGGTATGGAGAGAGGGTGGAATGCCATTTTACTAACTGATACCTATTGGAGAAATAACTCTTGAACCATAGAAGGGCTCTGTGATAAACCTAATGTGTACATTTCAAGCAGAAATTTGCTGTGGCAAATTCTGTTGAAGGCTTTAAACCAGTATAGAAATAAGGGGGATACTAGTTTGTCATTAACTCTTTATTAACAGTATCTATGAGGGTTAAAGGTGCAGTGTTAGTTATATGGGTGGTATGGAAGCCATGTTTTGCCAGTATTTCAGAGATTGTGGGCTTAGCACGATGGTTAATTTTTTTTCACCTTGTAAACACAAGAGTACACAGCTTGATTCTGACTTCAGGGTAATTAGCCTGCTATTCGCACAAGAACCTAAGGTCACTAGGGCAATTATCCTGCTATTGGCACATGAACCTAAGGTCACTTTAGGTCTAAGGTTAGTGATGTCTGTTGAATTTCCTACTTTGTATAGATTGAAAATATGTGATTGCGTCCAAAGAAAGGGAATATAGAATTACTACACTGACCGATTTATAAGGATTGAGACAAGACATTGACAATGAAGTCCTGCCGCCTAGGTACAACATGCATAGACTTGATTGTACCCAAAAAAAGGGCGGAGGGGTAGAAATACTCTAAGTCCACCTTATCTGTCACCTTAGACCCCCTACAACCCCCCCCCATTCAATAATGCCAAAATTATTATCACAAAGCTACATATTAACAATCAAAAAAGCATAAACATTATCTGTGTCTACATTCCCCCAGGGAGAACACAGACACCCTTGAGGAGTTCCTAACCTGGCTCAATAATAACCAGCCACAGGAAACCATAATCCTCGGGGACTTCAACATTGACTGGAATGCCTGTTCCTCTCAATCCCCAACAACCCATGTAAACCTCCATGGATTTACCCAAACCATAACCTCACCCACTAGGCTAAGTAAATCACAAAACAAAGCCAGTACCCTGGATTGAATACTCATCAACAAGTCCCCACATCTCTATACGGCAGGAACCTTATCAGATGATCTAAGTGATCACTGCCTCACATATATACTCAAGCTTAAGATTAATTATTGTCACCAACCCACCTATAGAACTATAAGAAGCAACAAAAACTTTGATCTCCAAAAATTTAACAATGAACTAAAGGCATACAACTGGTCTGCCCTAAAAAGCCTCCCCCTAGATGAAGCAGTCACTTACTTCAACGCCATATTCCTGGCTATTCTCGACCTTCATGCCCCTAGTTGGATTAGTAGAACCAAGGTCAATGCTGCACCTTGGCTCACTAAAGATACTAGGACCAAAATTGCATTAAGAAATAAAGCATGAGCCACCTACCGGACAACTAAAACCCAACCTGACCAACTCTTATTTAGGCAACTAAGAAATGATGCGAAAAAAATCTATAACTATAGATAAAAAGAACTGCTACTACTGCCTACAACAAGTATACAAATCTAAACCTCAGAAATTCTGGACAGGAATAAACCGACTCCTCCACCCAGGATAAACCACCACCCCAAACCCATCTGCCACTAATCAAAAACCCCAGAAGACATTGCCAACTTCTTTAACACCTTCTTCACTGAAACCATCCAAACTTTAGCAAAGCAACTCACACCCACTGGTTCAAATCCAAACATAACCAATTCCAAAGCCATAACTCCCTTCAGTCTCCAACCAGTCTCCACTCAACTCATTAAGACCCTGCTTAGGAAACTAAGTCCCACCTCCCTGGCTGCAGACCTCCTCCCAGCTGACTACTTACAAAAGGCTGCAGACGCAATTGCATACCCCATCTCTGTCCTTATCAACCGAACCATATCAGAAGCCATTATCCCCGACATATGGAAAATCTCACATGTCATACCTCTTCACAAGGGAGGCAGTTCCACTGAACTGTCTAACTACAGGCGCATAGCTATTTTGTCACCACTAGCTAAGATCATGGAGAAGTGTGTTCATATTCAACTCATGAAATATCTCACACAGAGCAAACTACTATCCAACTCGCAACATGGCTTTAGGCCTAATCACAGCATCACAACAGAGCTCCTCTCTTTCTCAAACACTATAAACCTCAACCGTAACAATAACAAACTTACCTCTGTTCTCTTTCTAGACCTATCCAAGGCCTTTGACATGGTGGATCACAAAATGCTAATGAACAACTTGGAGGACTACAACTTAAATAAACAGACCGTCCAATGGTTTGATTCCTACCTACAAGGCAGGCAACAGGCAGTACTGTGGCAGGGTAAACTCTCCTCACACCTCCCCATCAGGCTTGGAGTCTCCCAGGGCTCAATACTAGGCCCCCTTCTTTTCTCCATCTTTATAAATGAACTTAGCACAGTCATTCCAGAGGCTACCTGCATTCAATATGCAGATGACTCGACCTTGATCTGCTCTGCCACCACCCCAGCAAATCTTACCACAATAACCCAAAGCACCTTCAACAAGGTTGAAAACTGGCTATTAAACCAATGTCTAATACTAAATCCCAACAAAACTAAGTTATTTCTCTTCACCCCAATGAATAGGACCACCTCACCACTGTTAACATAACAGCTAATAATGATACCATCATCTCCCCAGCAACCCAAACTAAGCTGGTGGGTGTCACGATTGACAACAACCTCAGGTTTGATGTTCACATTAATCAAACTATAAAAACTATCAATAAAAAATTCAGTAGTCTCTATAGGATCAAATCATTCCTCACCCCGCAGGCAAGAATTGCAATATCCTACTCCCATCTTCTATCTACCCTTCTTTATGCCTCCCCTCTCTTTTCCCACCTGAGCAAAACCGATCTTAATAAATTGTCATCATGTTATAACCACATTGCTAGATTTGCAACTGGCACACCCTACCATACCCACCACTGCCAGAACCTGAATCTCCTGGGCTGGCTGGAACTGCCCCACCTCCTACAGCTCAACCAGCTCAAAGTTGCCCATAAAATGCTCCACCATCCGGACACTACTCCAGCCCTAAGAAACATAATCTGCCCCTACAGCAACAATCGAACACTCCACTCATCCACCAAACTCCTAGTACTTACAATCAAATCCAACCATGCTGCAGGCGACTCCCTCTTCGCCAACTCTGTCGGTAAAAACTGGAACTCACTACCAGCTGACCTTACCTTAGAGTCTTCACCAAGGATATTTAAATACAAACTTAAAAGCCACCTCAAATCACACATCCCTGTACCAACCCCGACTAATACCCCACACATCCCTCCACCTCACTTTTAATAAATGTCCTTGCCTGTCCATCCCTCTTCATCTAACCAGGGAGATCCTTCACAATAGCTACTCAAGGTATTGTTTGTGTAAATAAAATATCTTAAACCCAAGGTAATATGTTATCAATGCCAATTACTTGAATTGAAATGTATGCCCCAGGCCTTATGGATGGTTGTATTTACTATGTCTGCAAACAGCTTGTATGTCTATAACCTCAATTATTGCACTATGTATTTTGTAATGCCTATAAGCTAAGTGCAATGTTCCTAGTATTTCTAATTTGTATATGTAATTTGGAGCTTTTCTCCCTGGGACTCCGCTGAAAATGGACATGTATCCAGTCGGACCATCCCGGTTAACAAATGTAAAATAAATAAATAAATAAAGACGGGCAATGCTACTGAGTGCTATTTTAAGGTACTCACTTGGAAGGTCATCAGCTGAAGCTGAGCATGGTTTGAGTTGTTATATATCAGATAAGAGCATTGGTATGAAGATGAAAGAAGATGCAATCATATATGGCTAGGGCAGGGATGGGATTAAATGTGTGAATCCTTGTTTAAGAATACTATGCTATCTATGAAATAAGATATTAATTCTATTGCAGGTATGTTTGATGACTTTTTGGGGGAGGGATTAGGGTTGAAATTTTGACCATGTTGCAAGAGTTCTTTAACAGATGACTGGAATCTTTTTAGGGATGTGTTACCTACTGTTCAGCATGTTGTTCTAGTGTAGTGTTTTGCCTTCATTTATTTGCTTTTTACTATAGATGTGGAGCATTTGGAAGTTTGAGATACTGTGATATTTTGTATTTCTACCTTTCATTCCACTTTTACTTTCCTGCATTTGCATTCTACTCTTTTTGGATAGCCAGATTGCATTATTTGTTTTTACTCTCTTCCTTCCAGGAGTTGTAGGGCTATTTAGAAAGTTGCATTGAATTCATTTAAATGATCTTGTAAGGGTAGGATATTTTGGATATTCCAGTTAAAAGATAATAGGGTAGTAATGCATATGTCTGGGTTAAACTTGTACAAGTGCATGATGTTTTATAAACATGCCATTTAAGTGGATGTGTCAGATGTATGGTGTAATTTCTCAAAATCTTTTAGGTTTTTAATACCGTTATGGGAATGGACCCCATGCCTAAGTCGAGGTTTGGCTAAAGTTCATGAAATTAGTATTGCTTCAATCTTTGTTATCCAAAAGTGTTCTTCATAGCACCAACAACGGGCCCAGAATTCATTCCTGCAATCCATACAGAGTTACATTTATGGGTAGCATATCTAAAAATGACTGCAGTTGTTTTTTTCTTTTTTTATACGCCCCATTGCTGCTACTACTGCTGTTGGAACTGTCTGGGCAATTTTCATCCACATCGCTCTTGTTTCTGCCTCCAAATCTTGATATTTTATGACTTTGTGTCTTGCTTTATGTAAGACACTGTAGTGGCAATGTGTAGCAGTTTCAATGATCAGTGCTACTTTAGTGTATTTTTCATAAACTTCTATATCTAGTGTTCTCACACCTACTTTTTTGGATTGTTGGTAATGGGTGATCCAATCTGATGTACACTACATCATTCTCTTTAATACTTTGTGGTTCATGTTCCCAATGCATCTCAACTACTTCTGTATTGTGGTGTTTGAACAATCTTTAGTGCAACAATCGTGCCACACTGTTGTGTCTACTGTTGTATAGGCCCTCTGTTTTAAGTGTGTCACACCCAGTAACAAGGTCTGAGGCTCATTGCAATTCTTTTTTTACAGATCCTACATGTGTCTGCCTCTCCCACATCTTCATGGACTTATGTGTATGTAGTCCACTATCATGGGCTGCTGTTATTGACCTTTCATCCTTTGGTTTCAAATTGTGTCCCCTTATCCATTCCTGTGTCAAATCCCTATCAACATGAGGTTGTTCCATGAGATCTCTATACTTACTATATTTATGGCTTTTCCACATTTTTTCTTCTAATCTGATCCTTCTTACATTCCTCTATATTCGCTATGACTTCAGAGAAGTATATTCCAAACAGGAGAGGTGCAAGTGCTGAGTCCTGTGGAACACCACTCTAGTGACAGGCCTATTGGTGGGGGTGGATTTCCCCACCCTAACTTCATGTGTCCTATCCATGAGCCATTTGTCTATCCATCGGGTTACGCAGGGATTTCTGTCTAAATTGTTGAGTTTCTAATACCTAAGTTGAATGCCTTTACCAGGTCGAGGTAGGCAGCATGCACTTTTTTTGTCCATCTTCCATGGCTCAAGTGGTCTTCTCAAGGTAGTGCACTGGGTTTAGTAGGTGTGATCTACCCTTGACAAACCCAAACTAGGATGGGTCCAGTGTTTGAAGATTTCCTATGTAGTCATTAGAGCCATTATAACTTTTTCCATGGCCTTGTATATTATACTAGTCCAATTTATGTGTCTGTAGTTTCCTGGGTCTTTTGATGGTCCACCTTTATATAGAGGGATGACCGGTCCTGCATTTCCTAAAGATGAAGCCTGGCTGGAGGATGTGGCTGAATAGACATTAAAGTGGGCCCGAGGGGTCAATTTTCAAACTAAAATGGAGGCATCCCTGGATATTATCAAGGCTCATTGCTGTTGTGTGATTAGCTCTGGAGAGTGAAGTGCTTTAGTAACAGTGGGAAGCTAAGTGGTAGAGGGTATTTCCTGGGGAGTAACTAGTCATCTTCGAATCATATGGACTCTGTCTTCTGCTTGTACTTTATTACTGTCGTGTAACACTTTTGAGTAAAATCATTGTCCTTTACTCTTTTATCTTAGACTTTGGTAACTACTTTAGCCTATTAAATGTTTCTGGCAAGGCTTTTCTCTCTGCACTAGAGGTATGCTTTCAGTTATAACTGAAATGTCATGAAATCACAAGAACTTAATGGCTTTTATTGCATGTATATTCCTATACACTAGACAGACTTTTTGTTTCTAAATAGAACTAGCCAGTACAACTTTGTACATACATAAATAAGTAAAGAGACACATATATTCCATGTGAAATTGTAGTGTCATTTATTTCACAAAATAAACAAGCAAACAGACACTCAGGTTCCACGTGAGGTCATGGTTTTGTTTAATTGACTGTTATATAATTATCATATCTAGGCACAGAAAGATAAAATTTAACAGGTTTACATTCAAACAGTGTAAATTTCAAATAAAAGCAATTGTGATATTTTGTTGCAAAGAGAGAATTTGCCTATGAATCACAACAATGCAAGACATCTGTAATACACATTCATTAGTTTAAAGAACACCATTGCACATAAAACTAAAAAAAAAAATAAAAAATGGAGAGATCCGTCTATGCTTGACCTAGCCACTATATTAAACAGCTTATTTATATTTATACATTTTACATATGTACATACATACAAATATTTCAGGTGTGAGCAATAATGCCATTCTTACATGCAAACTGGTAGTTATAGTGTGACCTCATTTCCATTTCTTATATTTCTTCAACTATTATCTTGCTTGAATTCCACTTCTGCATTTTGCCAAACTGTTTGACTTTCTTTCAGAAAGTGGTATAATTCTTTATTCTATTTAAAAATTTCTGTTTCTGTCTTGCACCATGGAGCTCAAGTTGTTATTCAAAAGGGTCTGTCTACCTCCCAATTACACGGTTATCAAACTGAAATTATACAATGACTCCCCATTAATATTCCAAAACGTGAATGCTGATTAGCCAGCGTGCCCTTTGCTAATCCCACAATATACCAATGGAAAAAGGTCCGGTCGCCCAAACTTTTTTCCGTTGGTATAAAGTGTCCATTTTTTTTTTTTTAATAAAATAAAAAAAATGGAGCAACAGAGACTTTCTTTTCTCCATTGCTTCTGTTTCAAACCATTGATGTACTGGGTATGTGTAGGAACGCATGTCCCATACGCATGTGCAGTACAGCAACACAAGAAGTAGTATACCACCAGTCACGGAAGGACAGTAATGTGCCGTTATACAAAGACATTATTTAAGAAAAGTATTTTTTTTATTAAATAATGTCATTGTATAATAGTAATAACTGACTCCGTGGTTGTGGTATATTGAAATTTACCCACAGTTGGCTTTATTTAATCACTCGGGCTTCGCCCTCATGATTAAACCATGCCAACCATGGATAAATCTTCAATATACCACACCACGTCATTGGTTATTGCTTAATTAATAAGTAAACAGGTAGATAAACAAACAGTTGAATAAAGAAGTAAGGGGAATGAATTACATGATTTGAAACAGAGGGTAAGTTTCATTCATGGTACTTTGGAGAGTACAACGCAGTTTCATTCATGGTACTTTGGAGAGTACAGCGCAGTTTCATTCATGGTACTTTGGAGAGTACAGCACAGTTTCATTCATGGTACTTTGGAGAGTACAACATAGTTTCATTCATGGTACTTTGGAGAATACAACACAGTTTAATTTGTGGTACTTTGGAGAGTACAGCACAGTTTCATTCATGGTACTTTGGAGAGTACAGCGCAGTTTCATTCATGGTACTTTGGAGAGTACAACACAGTTTCATTCATGGTACTTTGGAGAGTACAACACAGTTTCATTCATGGTACTTTGGAGAGTACAGCACAGTTTCATTCATGGTACTTTGGAGAGTACAGCACAGTTTCATTCATGGTACTTTGGAGAGTACAGAGCAGTTTCATTCATGGTACTTTGGAGAGTACAACACAGTTTAATTGGTGGTACTTTGGAGAGTACAGCACAGTTTCATTCATGGTACTTTGGAGAGTACAATGCAGTTTCATTCATGGTACTTTGGAGAGTACAGCACAGTTTCATTCATGGTACTTTGGAGAGTACAGCGCAGTTTCATTCATGGTACTTTGGAGAGTACAACGCAGTTTCATTCATGATACTTTGGAGAGTACAACACAGTTTCATTTGTGGTACTTTGGAGAGGACAACACACATCTATTTGTTGTTTTCTTTACTTCTTAAAGTAAACAGTTAAATTCTTGTTTACAGGCACCTTGTTATGTGTATGTATATAGTTGGTACCCTTACAGGACAAAAAAACACAGTGGGGGATATTCCAAAAGGAAAAATAGTACAGTGTGTAAACTAAACTATGCTGTAATGACATTCAAGAGAGATGGATTCTAGAAATACATTCATCAATAAACTGATGTATTTGTCTGCATATATATTCTATATGCAGCATGCTCATGTGTAAGATACTTGTTATATATTAGGCTGATAAGGTCATAGGTATATACTAGGCATGCAGTTCAAAAGACCATTGAGAAGCACAGCCAGCTAACCCTGAGCACTGCTGAGTGAGTTAAGCTCCATGGTCAAGTAGCAACTTGCTATATATCCCAAAGAAGATTTATGATTTCCTGGCTATTCATTCAGAATATTACTGAATACAGACCATGTGTAGTATTGCTTGATATGCATAGGAAGTCTATTCAGTAATTATAGGATTTTTTTGGGTGGAAATCTTTTGCGCCAGCCATGTTCTATTTCTGTGTCTATAAGAGATTACAGTCTTTGTTGTGGGTGTTCATGGTGGTGTGTGTTTTGCATAGCTGTAAGAAGTCAAGCAGGGTGAAATGGGCCATGTACCCTACTGATGGACAACACTCTGGCTGCTGAAGAATGGCATACAGAGCAAGAACTGCACATATCAAAAATGCCATTTGAACCCTTGATGTTAGTATCACCATGAATAGTAAGCAACAGTAAGGATTGTGGAAGGTTGTACAGCTCAGCAAACTGTGTAGCCTCAGTGTAAATAATTTTGTCTTTAACACACATTTTATGTGTTATACCTTAGGTACCATAATACATCACAGGTAATGTCAGCATGTTCCAGGAGGTGATATACAAGACAGGTGTTTCCATTCATATGGAAGAGCAACAGCAAAGTACCAGGTGATCAAACATGCAGGAAGCTCCAGTCAACAAAGGTTAATGTTGGAAGGTGCAATGTATGTCTTACAGGTTACCCCCAGGTTCTGCAATAAAAGACAACCATGTTAGATGTGGTAGAAGAGGTTATTTTTCAGCTAAGTTTCATAAGCGTTGTATTTCCATCTTCCTAATTTCTTTATGTTCTCCCATGATGTCCTTGCCCACTTCATATGAGAAGCTGCCACTATGCTAAATGAGCATGGAATCTAACTGAGTATGTGTTGTATTTTTGTGGTGCAAGCTTTATCACTCCACTGTTTTCTTCAGTACAGATCTAACCTGAAGCTAGGTAAGCAGGGTACCCTTCTCACTGCAGAAAACTGCTTCTTTTTAAGTACCAGTCTCTGATGAAACTGTGTGAGTGGGCTTCTGCATTGTAGGCACAGTGTTTGGCAATGCTGTAGGCATTGTACTACATTCCATTATGTGGCCCCTGAGGATGGAGCCAACCACTGGTTCTTCACCTATTGATTAGTCATAGGTTGCTCATATTTATCATTAGAATATTCTTAATTTGACCAGCTAATTGCTCCACACAGGGCTGATAAACAACTCGCTATGAAAAACAATCTGTTGTATTACTGATTACATATATTTTGGAGTTTGTCCCATAAGGCTTTCACTACCTCCCCATTCCTTTCTGCAGCTAGCTGATAGCTTTCCAGGTGTAATGCTGCCTTCAGCTTGTTTTAATTAGCCAACAGTAGCATGGTGTGTGCCTCCATTGTTTTACTGCAATGAGCCATAGAACTGCACAACCTTGCATCTTCCTATTGTCTCTAAACTGGTATAGTTCCCTTGTGTAAGCCACCTAATTACCTGTGCTGATGGTGTTTATTAGCTGTTATTCTCATATACCCACTGATAATTTGAATTACTTTGTATCCACACTGGTGTTGGTGCTGTTTCCAGTGTCACTCTCTTGAATTGAGCCCACTGTGAAAGAAACGTAGTGTAAAATGTCCAGTTATTCTTCACTGCACCCTTTTTGCCAATTACTGCCTGCCTGAACTAGACATATGTTGTCCTGTCTGAGTTGAGAATACCTCCTTTGCCTTCTGTTTGTATATCCAGGAAGAACTCCAGCTCTGTAATGCCAAAGTAATGTCTACATGTAATTACTCTTGGCCACCTGCTGCTGAGCTTGCTTCCTCCTAAGTACCTCTGCCCACCAAATTCTTAGGGATATGGCAACAGTTATCCTGAAAAAAAATGCAGTGCTGTCTGAGAGTGTGCCAACACACAAGTAACATTATGATCTCTAAAAATTAGATGACTGAAAGCAAGAATACTCTTGTTACTTGATAGGTTCATGGGTGGTTACTAGGCTATTGACCCAAAGGTCTTTAGAAGCCTAGCCAGATGTACCTAATATAATACTGGAGAAACCAAATATAAAGGATCTAGATTAAACACAAAATCTTAGTTAGCAATGACTGCCCATATCTAGGAGTGTTCATAGGTTCATAGGTGTGTATTAGGCTAATGGCCCTGGAGCCTTTACAAGCCTAGCCCATAGGATTACCCTGGCATTGTGCCACCCGACCTTAGTTCCCAGTGCCTCTGTCAAGTAGAGTCACTGGAGTGATCCTCGGGGTGAATTTTCTATTTCCCATCCTCTCATCAAGATTTCACTTGATGAGGGCCAGTGAGGTGCTCTGTTTGCCATGTATGGGAAGTCTATTCCATAGCATGGGTAGTCTCTGGGTTATGAACCTGTCCCTCCAGCATGTTCTGTTGATTGTGGTAATGAGGTTGAGGTCTCTGGAGTGTGTGGTACAGTGGGATTTCTTCAGATGTAGCATTTCAACAGGGCTGGGTCAAACATGGCTTTGAAAGTCAAACAGAGATCACCTCTAAGTAGGCGATATGAGGCAGAGAATAGTTGGAGTTTTTTTGAGTCTTTCCATGTAGGACAAGTGTTTAAGGCTTAGGATCCTCTTTTTGAGGTACTTTTATGACCTCTCCAGTTGTTGCAGGTGTCTAGTGAGGTACATGCCAAATGGGGCATTGTACTCAATGATTGGCCTAACGAGGGAAGAGTAGAAGGAGACAATGACCTCTTTCTTCCTGGATGCAAAACCCTTAGTAATGAGATATGCCACATAGAAGGACTTTCTGAACACAGTGGCAATGTGGTGGTCAGAAGAGAGGTTACTGTCAACCTGTGTTTCCAGATCTCTTATAATGCCTTCTGTGTTCAGTGGACTACCATCAGTGTGGTAATTCAAGGGAACTGGGTTTTTCCCAAAGGGGATGATGACACATTTTTTGGTACTGAGCTTAAGGCCATGGTTCTGACACCAGTCGTTAGTCTTAGTGAGGCCTTTCTGTAGGATGTCAGCATCACTTAGGGAGTTAATAATAGCTCCTAACTTGCAATTGTCTGCGAACTTTGTCAGCCAGAGTTCCTTCTTGTTAAACTGAATTTCAGTTAATGGGTGTACCTTTGTTGAAGATTGTGCATCACGGCTGGTAACTCGGCACATAAAAATCAACTACCAGTCATTAGTGGACCGGAGTTCCACTGTGGTGACCCCTAACCGGGAAAAGCCGAAAGACACAACAACAACAACAAAAAAAGATACCAAACAGGAGAGGACCCAGGACTGAACCCTGTGGGACTCCACGCCAGTCCTTTTCATCTCCACTTATTTCCTCTTCTTGAAGTGCTAGAGCCCTAAGCAATTCCTAAAACTGCTGTGATTTCTCTCCAGTCATCTTCTAAGTCTTCAGCTTGGTCTCTGTTGACCTTGGAAGCCTTCTTTGACCACTGCTTGCAACTGATTGTGGCAACCAGTGTTTTTTACTCTGGGCTTACTGTTTCACTGGTGATGCATTTACAGTCACTTATTGTACCCCGTTGTCCTTTCCTTAGTAGAAGGAAGTCCTATACTATTGAGCCATTTGCCAGATAGAAGTCTAGGGTGGCCTATCCATCTGTATTCCTACTTCCCTACCCATGGGACCCAGGCAGTCCTCATATCCTATTCTGTCTATCCTGATATGTGCAGTCAGGTCAGCCATTATCAACACCAATTCCTGCTGTCCTGCTTTATGAAGCATGTCACTGCAAAGAATGTGTTTCCTCTCATGCCAGCCTCTGCTTCTCAGCTTTCCTCTTGGGCAGCTGTTATTTGTGGTTCCCCTGGTTTTCCTTGAAGTTATTTTTTCATATCTGTTCCAAGTGCGTTACAAGCCTATAAAAAGGGCTCTTACAACTGTATACATAGGTTTATTATCATTTTCTGTAGATGTCAGTCTGCACTGCAAAATTCAGTTTATTGTAGTTTATTACATTAACTAGAACATTGACTAATTATATAAAAATAGTTACATAATGTTCAGTTTGTGGTAAGAGAAGCCTGAGTCAATTGGTTTTGCATGTTAATTATTCTATAATTGCTACAGTCATCCTTGGCTTTCTGTTAAGTGTTTTGATCTTGGACATACTGGGTTAAACAATGGGTGCCAGCAGAGGTGAAAATGGTCATATTCAACTTGATGAGGAGCTAAGTGCATTGGTTTCTGGCTTGGTATTGACATGAGACATTTAAATGCTGAGCTGTTAAAAATGTGTTATGCATTTCAATGTATGTATTTATCTGAATGTGTTAACCAGTGTAATCTATTCATGCAGTCATTACAGAGTAGTAAAGTCAGGTGTTGTCTAGGTGCATCTTGTGGACAGACAAGGCTTGGCTAAATGTTTTCGGGGGTATGCTGTTTTATGAAATATGTGTGTCGCTTTCCACAGAATTCTGCTTAGTTGTTGAATTCACCCATCATAAGGGAAGGTTGGACAAGAGGTTAGTGCAGCATTTCTTATTAAATTAATACCTTTTTTTAAGAAATTTTCTATTTCTGGTTGGTGACAGTGGGATTATAAATGACTGTCACTATTTGCTATAGGTGACTTGAATTTTGGAGTTAGTTTTGCAGATAATGTTGATATTCTGCTGGTTAAGCTGTTCTTTAAAGTCTGTGCAAGCCATCTGCAGAAGCAGTTAACATTGAGGAGATGGCTGCTCAAAGAATTAATGGGACTTGTTTAGACTACACGCTTGTACATTACAGGTAAGTGAACATTTCTATGTTTGGGAGATTCAGATTTAAACTGCGTGTTATTGATGACATCTCATGTTTGGTTTCATTACTGGATAAATGTAAGTGGGCAGTATGTGATCTACTTGTTTGCATGTTGCATGGTTTATATAGTGTAAAGCTTTGTATTATAGGTTTAATTCTTTACAGGTTGCTAGTTTTTCTGCAGTATGAGTGTGCAGTAATTTCACTGCGTGTTTGTGTTAAACAGTTTGTGTTGTGTCATTTAATAACTAGTTTAGCCAATGAAATGTTTCTATCGAGGCTTTTCTCTCTATACTATAAGGCTGAGAGGTATACCTTCAATTAGAACTGAAATGTCATAAAATCACAGGAAATGTAATGACTTTTACCACGTGTATCTATCTATATACAGACAGAGAGAGGAGCAAGAGAGGTGTGTGTGTGTGTGTGTGTGTGTGTGTGTGTGTGTGTGTGTGTGTGTGTGTGTGTGTGTGTGTGTGTGTGTGTGTCTGTGTGTGTGTAAAAGATGAATAGTCATAGACGGAGGCCTATAGTTTGCAAGGACAAGGAAGTGGTATTGGATTTTAATGTGGAGAAGCTCAAGTGAATTCTCCTGTTTGACAAGTCTAGTGGTATATTTATTTTGTTATGTAAATTGAGACACCTCGTCTGTATAGCAGCTCCTTCAATGTTAATGAATATTGCACCCCCTTAGAATGACACCAGAGACTAAGCCAATTATTAAAGTCAGTCATGTTCTGTTCGTATTGTGGCATCATCCTTGGAGAAGGTAAAATGCCGCTCAGTGCTCTGCTCATACCAGCATGAGACACACATTCCAAGAGCTCCATGATGTCTCTCTTCATATAGTCCAATAGTCCAGGGATATACATCTCAGGCCATTTACACCCACATGGACTGTGACTGAGTCGTACTGGTACTTGTGGTCCAGTGACCTAAGTGTGTGCATAATGTGGTGTATCTTGGCCCCCTGGGAAGCAACTGACCATGGCTTTCTCCTTACTCAGCCTGGTGAGAGGGACATTAGTGTGTCTCACAATGGAGTCTCCAATGGCTAGAATTTTGGATTCGGTGGTGGCTTGCCTTTTGGGCTTAGAAATAGAGGCTCCATGAGATGTGGCTGTATGTGTTGATGTGGGCATTTTAAAAGAGTATGTTCAGGATTGCTAATGGGTTTGTTATGTGTACTTCATCTAGGAGGTCTTTAGGGTTTAGGTAGGTTGCATTTAAGTGCCTCAGCATATGTATGTCTATGTGTTTGCTTTGAATTTTGTGATGGGTGCCTTGTGTGTACTGCTGACAGCCGTATTGACATTAGAAGTACTTTTATGTGAGGACTTTGCCTCCAGTGACATTGTATAAATACATCTTTCATATACCATATCAGTTTGAGAAATTACTGGTTGTCAGAAAACATGAGATAATTTCTACATTAACTCAGGATTCCCTTATCAACCAAGCTGGTAATGGAGATAGTGGTAAAGGCCATGTCCATGGCTACAGAACCCTTTTTTTATTGATTAGACAGTTGCAGACATATTTGTTTTGTTGAGTGTACTCACTTTTAATTGTAAGCATTTTTTTTTCAAAAACTACTCAACTGGGGACTCTCTGTTTGCCAACCCTGTTGGAAAAATATGGAACAGTCTCCCAGCTGACTTGACCCTAGAACCCTCACTAACTCAATTCAAAAACAAACTCAAGAAATACTTCAAAACTCATTGGTTATGTCCTTGCACTAACCCTGACTAGTGACCTCTCCAGTTCTTGGGTACCTTACCTTCAACTACTTCTAACTTTTTTCTACCGCATTTCAGGAAGGGTCAATTGCATAACTGCTGCTCAGTGTGTCTTAAACATGAATGTAATGTTATGTATGTTTAACTTTGAAAATAATGTTATGTTTTGTAAAGTGTTTTATAATAAGTTAGTACTATATGTGCTAAATGCTGGTATTGCTTATGACTGTAATCTGCTTGAAACTAGCATTTACTAAATGTGCAATGTGAATTATTATCTTGGAGCTTTTCTCCTTGGGCCTCCACTGAAAATGAACATGTATCCAGTCGGACTATCCCGGTCAACAAATGTAAAAAATAAGTAAATAAATAAAAGACTGCAGCAAACATTATTTTTTGTTATGTAAGAAGCTGGAGCCTGAAAAATGGGAAAAAAGTGGCCTACTCCTATAATGTGGTAAATAGCCACATATGTGTTAGCACAATCTGCATGCTTTCAACTTTTACCTTGGAATTATGGACAAAGAAGAAATAATTAGGGAAAACATCTATTTATTTATATATTTAATTAATTAATTTATTTATTTACTTATTTTATTTATTTATTGCTGCGTGATCTGTAAAGACATGCAGGTGGTAGGTGCAAGTGGGTGTGCTTTCGATAAAGGCTGGGCATCAGGCTGGCAACTCGGCACCGTAAAAACCATTGCCAATCATTAGAGGACCGGTGATCCGCTGTGGCAACCCCTAACCAGGAAAAGCCAAAAGATATTGCTATTGACATTTGTTAACTGGGTCGGTCCAGCTGGGCTTGTGGCCCATTTTTAGTCGAGACCCAAGAGGAAAAGTTCCATTTAAGCAGTTTACAGAAATTAGAACATTTGAGTGTAAAGAATTACAAAACATATGGTAAACAGATAATAAACACACAAGTAAATTGCATGCACAAAGGTATATACATCATGTTTTACAGAGAGATGATATATTACAAATTTACATAAGACTTTTGACCATCCATGCATTCATTAAATTTAGAAATTATTCATATAATAGAGTACTTAGATGAAAAAGGGAGGGATTGTTTAGGTGTGCATGTGGGGTATGGGGAGCTTAGGTTGGGTCTTGACAAGGGCAAGCTTTGGAGTTAAGTAGATGAAGTTTGAGTTCATTTTTAAAGTGTGATGGGTGGGTGATTTAACGTATGTCTAGGGGGAGTTTGTTCCAAGCTTGGGCCACGGAGTGTTTATATAGAAGTCTGCCTACTGTTTTTTTGGGCTGGTAGATGTCTAGCAGTTGCTGATTAGAGGTACGTAGAGTCCGAGTTGGAGTATAGATAGAGACAAAGGAAGCGAGAGCAGGACATGATGAAGGTTTGTAAGGAATGCAGTGCAACATTTTAAATTGTGATAGCAGTAGTTATTGGGGGAGTTCAAGCCAATGAAAGGAGTTTAGGGTGAGGCAGTGATGTGCATTGTATGGAGAGTTTGTGATAAATCTAGCTATCATATGGTAAGTTTGTTAAAGTTTGTTCGAGATTGTGGTCTGAATGGAATAACGATGCATTTCTTTACATTCAGTTTGAGATCGTGACTAAGACAGCTGTTGTTGGTCTGCGTTAAGACGCACCTGAAGTAAAATGACATCATTTGGGGATTCAGTAATTGTACCTAATTTGCAGTCATCCACAAACTTGATCAGCCATAGCCCCTTAGTTTTGGTCTAAACTTCTGAGAAGTATACACCAAACAGTAGGGGGACCAGCACTGACACTTGTGGCACCCCGCTGGTGACATGTCTGTTGGTTAATGTAGAGTCACCCACTTTGATATTGTGTGACTAGTTTGTGAGCCAGTTTGCAACCCGTCTTATAACAAAGGGATTTACATTGTTTGCTAAGTTTATCAGTAATGCCTGAGTGTGGGATTATGTCAAAGGCCTCTGCCAAGTCAAGGTATGCTTTGTGCACAAATTTGTCCTTGTCAGTGGCCCTGGTCAATGGCCATGTTCAAAGAAATCCACCAGGTTGAACAGGCAGGATCTGCCCTTGACGAAGCCGAACTGAGATGGATCCACGGTTTGGAGGGCACCCATGTTTAATTTATGAGGTCCATAATGATGCATACATTCCATGACCTTACAGATGAGGCTGGTCAGACTTATGGGTCTATAATTCCTGGGTCTGTCGCTAAGCTACCTTTGTGTAGGGGAATAATTGTCACTGTTCTCCATTCCACAGGAACAAAGCCTGTGGCTAGCCTATGATTAAATAGGGTACTTAATGGCGATACTAGTTAATGTTTCTGTTTGTTAAGAAGACAGCCTGAGATGCCATCTGGTGTCATAGAGGCTGGGGATCTATAACTAGCTATACTTGAATGGCGGCCTTACGCACAGTAATCTGAACTTGGAGTAACTCCATGGAGCTGTCCAGTCTGTGCCTGTGCATTAGAGTATCTACAAGCCGCTCCTGTCCATAAAGGCCACAGGTGGCAAGCCAGGTGTGAATTTGCAATTTCCCATCTATTGTTCCAATGAATAGTATTAGAGAAGGGTGCTGTTCCACATGAAGGGGAGTCTGTTCCAGAGAAGGGTAATCTGTGAAACAGATCCATTCCTCCAACATGTTGTGCTTATGTCACAGACAAGGTTTAGCTCCTTAGATCAGGTAATTGTAGTGCTGTTTACTGAATGTATAACAGGTTCATAAGGACTGGACGGGTGAATGTCTTGTAGATTAGACATCAATCTCTTCTCACTAGTCTGTAGGAGACTCAGTACATGGGTGGGGCTTTGATGTTGTCCACACAGGACATGCTATTTACACCCTGTATTCTTTAGTGAGGAACTTGTGTGGCAAATGCCTTGTTAGATGTATGCTGAAGGGTGCATTGTGCTTGATTATTGAGCTAATGAGATCCAAGTATAGTAAGGCTATGATCTCCTTAGATCTGGATGCCTTGCCCTTACTAATAAGTTGCACCAGATAGAAGCATTTTCTCACCACCATGGCACCTGGTGATCAAAGTTGAGATTACCTCATTGGTTCTTTTGAGCTTTTTTTTCATTTCTTTTAGGTTTTAAGCTTCTGGCATTTAAGTCACACCTTTGAGTGTGTTTCTGCTTGTTTGCACACCATGCAGCACTGTGCACTGCCACGCAGCTGTGCTCCATAGCCAGACAAAGAATTTTGAAAAATTTTCCCTTAGATACAGCTGTATCCCACTAGTGTGGTCCTCATCTTTAGCACATTTTCTATCAAAAAGGCATTGCTAGTGAAGCTGTGTAAGTGCTCCCATTGTGATAACAGCCTCAAGAGTTTTTCTGTGGCCCTGCTGTGCTGACTAGTATAGCACTAAGCCTAGCCTCTTACATACTAACACACCACTCGCCCACTAGTTATTCCTGAGTGTGAGCCTTTTTCATGCCCTATTCCTGTTTCTTACCATATAAATTTACCTAGCTCTATGGATGGACAATTTCCCACAGTTTCTCCAGCCAGCTTGGTCAACATGGGCATCCTGAGGCAGTGTAGCAACTACCTCATATACACAGACAACCCTCTACTGCAACAATATTAAAAAACCTTGAATCCATGCTGTCTCACACACCAGTCAGTATATCTGACACTGAGCGGGTTGTCTGTACGCACACCTTACCACCTACTCCACCCAAACTCACTTCACACATATCTACATATGTGGTGGTCCTAGCCAGAAACTTACCTAAACAGCAGAGACCTCCCAAACACAAGCATGCTACAGATAATACTTCCTCTGCAGAATACAATACACACAATAGTTCATGCACCAGTCTCTCACCTGTCAAGCCTATAAGGCAAAACACTAAACCAAACATATTAGTCATACGTGACTCCATTGTGAGATGCACAGATGTCCCTCTTACCAGACTGGATAAGGAAAAGGTCATGGCCAGCTGTTTGTCTGGTGCCAGGATCCAGCATATCACACATGCACTCAAGTCTCTCAACAACAGGTCCATCATAGTCCATGTTAATATGAACAACTTGAGACATACCTCTCTGGACTATATGAAGAGAGACATGACTGAGGACTCGGACTATGTGTCTCAGGCAGGTATGTTCCTAGCCTTAAACAGCATGTTACCTTCAGCTAGAATGATGCCTTATACATACAGAAAATGATTGACTTCAATAATCGGCTTAGTTGGTGTCATTGTAAGAGGATCCATTATCTGTCAGCTACAGATGACATGATTGATAGGCCTCGATGCTTTGCCAGATATGGTCTTCAGCTGTCACCTCTGGGATTTTGGCTAATGGCTACCCTATAGTGCTATTTTTAGGCAGTGTCACAAAGGCAAAACTCCCTAAGTAAAAATACCAACCAAAAAAAAAACAAGGTCATGTTGATAAACGCTAAGAGTTTTAACATGAAACTGCACTCACTGGAAACAGTCCTCACCCTGTAAGATGCAGACATTTGTGCAGCCATGGAGACCTGGTTCAAGACTGTGGAGAGCACCCCAGCCAAACCATGTTGCACCTCCTTCCACATGTTCAGACCACAATCTGAAGATAAGAAAGCTAAAGGAGAAGGTGCATCAATACTCATCAAGGAAAAATATACCTCCAGATTGGATAAACAGTTTGACGTCCCAGAGAGACTTCAGGTGTAATTAAGTATTGGTAGGACACCTAGTCAAGTCATTGCTACTAGCAACAGAACCCCCTCCATGAATCAGGACACCCAGTTTACCTATTTGTATCAACTAGAGTCTATCAAGATTCATCCAAACACCATGGCTTTGGGTGACTTTAATCACTCTAACATTGACTATGTAAATGATTCATGCTCAGACTCACCAGCCCAAAGGTTCCTCAACTTTGTCAACTCCAGTACCCTGTACCAGCTGGTTGTCAGCCCCACTATGGGTGCCAGTATCCTAGACTTGGTGCTTACAAATATGGGAGATCACTGTAGAACCCCACTGTGAGTTCCTCCATGGTGAGATCTGACCAAAGATCAGTCTCATTTGAAGTAACCATCACACCTGGCTCCCCCTCCCATCCAGCAGCAACTAGAGTACAAAGCTCCTCCAAAGCAGATTATAATCTCCTAGGGGATGCCATGAATAGCTTCACTGCACTCCCCCAGACAGAACCGGTAACTATGCTGAGTTCTACACCAATGCTCTATGCAATCAGCTGTATAACTGTATTGACTTAGCAGTACCCGTTAGGATCAAAATAAGCTCTTCAAGGAAAACCAAACCTGCCTGGTGGACAACAGTCATAAACAGGCTTTACAATAAGTGGAAGAAATTGCTGTCCTAGAGTAAGAAGGAGCAAGCTCTAAACTGGAGACAATCCCTCCTCAGCTTAAATAAGCAAATAAGGCTTCTTGTGAAGTCCTCCAAGCTAAAGTATGAATCCAAGTTAGCTTCCTCAAATAAGAACAGCCTTAAGGTGTTCTTCAGTTACACCCGTAACCTAAAAGGTAAGGCCCAGTTTTGCACTGCACTGGTCATTAATGGTAGCACATATTTCACTCCCTGTCCCTAACACACATAACTCATGACATCCCCACCACCTGTCCCTTTTCTTGTACCTCTAAAGAGCAGCTTGTAAATGTCCTCTCTAGCTAAGGCCAAAAACACAGCATCTATGGGACCTGATAGCATCCCAGGCTGTGTCCCACATGTGCTTAGACAAGAATTGGCATCACCACTAAATACTCCCTTTAATCACAGTCTAAGCAGTCGCTTCATCACTGCTGAATGGAAAACAACCACCGTTATCACCTTGCACCACGGTGGTGCTTCTACTGACCCCAGGAACTACAGACCTATTAGTTTGACTATCCTAATCTGCAAGGCTGTGGAGAAAAATCATCATAGACCTTATCAACAAAGATATAGGCAATCTCCAAACACTAGATCCTACCCTACCCAGATTGGATTTATCAAGGGGAGATCATGCTTGTTAAACCTTCAAGACAGTCACCAGGGACCTGGACTAGAGGAAATCTGTGCATATAGCCTACCTAGACCTAGCCAAGGTATTTGACACTATCCCTCATTCAAGCATCATTGACAAACTCACCCAGCTAGATATCAACCCTTATAACATAAGGTGGGTTGCAAAATGGCTCACTGATAGAACCCATACATTCAAAAATAAAGGAATCCACTTCTAGCAGCAGAAACTTAACCAGTGGTGTTCCACAGGGATTGATCCTAGGACCTTTACTGTTTGGAACCTATTTATACGAAGTACAAGCTAAAACTAAGGGACTGTGCCTGACGAAGTTTGCTGATGACTGCAAACTGGGAGCGGTCATAGAATCTCCAAATAATGTCAACATCCTTCAAGAAGGCCTTACTCAAACAAATGATTCATGCCAAAGTCATGACCTCAAATGCAATGCAAAAAAATTCATTATCATTTCTTTTGGAAAGAGTGATGTACCCACAAATTACCACATCAACACACTCGGTGGAGAGAGATCTGGGCACTCAGGTTGACAGCAACCTTTTTTTTGATCACTGTCTCAAGAAAAAGAGAAGTTATCACTGCTCTGTACTCTTCACTCATTAGACCAATAATTGTGTACAACTCCCCTTCTGGTATGTACCTTTCAAAGCACCTGTAGTAACTAGGGACCACAAAGATTCATCACAAGGAAAATTCAAGGTCTTCAGCAGCTATCCTATGTGAATCAGCTGAAGTCACTGTCTGTTTATTCTACTTCATACAGACTACTCAGAGGCGATCTCTGCCTTGCATATAAGGTGATCTCTGACCCTGCTTAATTGGAAATGCTGCATATTTGCAAGTCAAATGGCACATGGGTTACTGGCTCCAAAGACCTAAACCTGTTGTGAGACATCAATAGAAGTTGATGTAGAGACAGAGTTAACCACACCTTTGGAATAGACTCCCATTTCATTTCTAACAGAGCACCTCATTGTCCCTCATCAAACACAGTCAGGATGATTGGATGGGTAAGCATAAATTCACCCAAGGGGATCCACCTGTGTCCCTCTTGGACAAGGGCAATATGTGCCAATCGTGGCAACAAGGGTAACATTTTGGCTAGGCTTGTAAGGGCCCTTGGGCCATTAGCCTAGTCACTTCCTATGATCCTATTACTGTTAATAAGAGTTCAAAAGTCCCTTATCACCAGGTCTACTCTAATCTTGAGAGAGTTATCAGTGCTGTAATTTGCAGGGGTGATCATTTTCCCAAAGGGTATAATAATGCATTGTTGTGCAGTGAGCTTTAGGCCATGGTTTTATCCCAGTTATTTGTCTGTCAGAATCTCCTCAAGGATATTTACATCTACAGGGGAGTCATTGATTGTATCCAGCTAGAAGTCATCAGCCAATCTGTCAGCCAAAGGCTCTCTACATTTGCCTTGACTTCAGAGAAGTATACTCCAAACAGGAAAGTTGTCACTATGAACCCTGTGGGCACCTATTGCTGAAGGTGGATTTCCCTACCTTAATTTAATGTGTCCTATCTGTGAGCCATTTGGCTATCCATCGGGTGACATAGGGATCTGTGTTTAAATTAATGAGTCCCTCTAAAATATCCATGTGAGGTATCATGTCAAATGCCTGTGCAGGTTAAGGTAGGCACTATGCACTATTTTGCCCTCATCTATGCCTCTATTGACCTTCTCAAAGATGTTAACCAGGTTTAGTGGGTGTTAACCGCTTTTGACCAAACCAAACAGGGATAGGTCTAGCTTTTCTTAAGATTTCCTATGTCTCTGTTCATCAGGTCCATAACTCTATCCATGATCATGCATGTAAGATTAGACAAAATTATGGGTCTGTAGTTCCCTGTGTCAGTTGATGGTCCACCTTTGTGTAGTAGTATGACAGTTGCAGTCCTCCATTCCATAGAGATGAAGCCTGTCTGGAGGCTATGGTTGAACAGAGATTCTAATGGGCCCGAGAGGTCATGTTTCAAGCAATGTAGATGGCAAATTCGAAGGGGGATATTCCAGAGTGACTCTGTGTCATGACTGCTGTTCTGTCTTGCCCTTACCTTATCAAGCTGTGTTCTTAACAGCTTAGGCCATGGCTATAATTTGCCTCCTAGAAAACAACAAAGTGTAAAGACTTTGTTCTCTTTGTCAATGATTTAAATGGTATAGCTCATCAGATAAGGAACTGAAAGCACAACTGCAAGTTGTCAAAACTTTTTTTAGATGATATAGAGAATGTCATTTGGTCTTAATAAATGTGCAAAAGCAACCTTTAAAGCAGGAAAACTGCAGCACCTAGAAAACATCAGTTTGGGACAAGAATGTGATTATATATTCCCTGTTGCAAAGAAAGTATGAGCCTCCTTGAAATTGATCACATGTATAGATCTGCAATTGTGGGACTGGATGCATATATGCCGACGTCACAAGACCCAAACATAGTGAAAGTTTTGAAACATGAGGAGAATAAATCTAATATGACTTCCCTGCTTAGTCTAGCAGAAGCATATCGGCATCAAGCAGGAACTGAAATCAAACCAGAAGTAGATAAGTCAGGCAGCAGCTGAGTATGCAAAGAAGCAAAAGAAAGTATATAAGGTGAAGAACCAGACGAGAAGGCAAGAAATGTGGAAAATGCATAATTATAGTTGTAAGTATAGAAAACTTCTGGATCGAAGCAAGAATGGTTAAGGAGAGGCAAATATACCAAAAGATGAAAGGTTAATACTGGCGGCCTCAGATAGTGGGCTATGTACATGTTGGTTTGCAAAGTCCATTGAACATGTGGGAGAAACAGACAAATGTAGGTTTTGTAAAACAGAAATGGAAACCGTTGCACATCCCGTTGGTGGTTGTGACAAAGTTATGGTAGAAGGACTGGATGCTGAAAGGCACAATAATGTGGCAAGACTGTTGCAATGGGGATTTTGCAAACATTATGGTAATGAAGTGGCTGAAAAACCCTGGAAACATGAGACACAAAGCATCATAGAAAATGATGGTCTACATCACATGGGATCACCCATTACCAACAGTTAAAAAGATACCCAGACAGTTCCAACAGTAGAAGGAGCAATGGGTCTTATAAAAAAGTATCTACAATCGTATTTAGATTCGTTCCCAGGGCATGTAACTCCATACAAATTGCAGAGGGAGTTATTTCTGGGTACATTGTGGGTGTTGCGAAGAGCACTTTTGGCTGACATCAAATATTGAAATAATACTGCTGTCATGAACTTTAATCGTACTTTCACTTAGGAATCAAGTGTATTCCAGTCATGATGTTAGAAACCCAAAAGATTTGGAGAAATTAAGAAAGGCATCCATGGATATTATTAGGGCCCATTGATGCTGTGTTTTTTAGATGTCGAAAGTGTGGTGAGGACCTGTTCTTTAGTGATAGTTGCAACAGAAATGGTAGAGGGTATTTACTGGGGAGCACCTGATCGTCTCAGAAACATATAGATTCTGTCATCTGCTTGCACCTTATTATTCTTGTTAACACTTTTGAGTAAAGGTGCTATTCCCTGCTCTTTTATCTTGGACTTTGGTAACTACTTCAGCCAATTAAATGTTTCTGTCAAGACTTTTCTCTCTAAACTTACAGTTTGAGAGGTATGCCTTCAGTTGTAACTGAAATGCCATGGATTCACAAGAAAGGAATTTTTTTTTTTTCATGTATATTCATATTGACTATATGGGCATATTTTAAGAAGAATTAGCCAGTACAATTGAAAGTTATATTCCCACATAGATGCACACAAGCATACATACATACATAAGTAAACCGACAGACATATATTCATAGGTAAGTGCGAGGCTATCTGCCCAAAGGCATTTATAAGCCTAGCCGGAATGTGTTAGCTTTCACCGCCCCCTTAGATTAGTTCCCTGTGCCTCTGTCCAACAGAGCCATTGAAGTGATCCCCGGGGTAAACTTTCTGTTTCCCATCCACTCATCAAGGTTTCTCTTGAAGAGGGTTAGCGAGGAGCTCCACCTAATGTAGAGTGGAATCTTGTTCCAGAGCATGGAAAGTCTCTGGGACAGGAATCTATGCCTCCAGCACATTCTATTTATTGTTGTGGTGAGGTTTAGATTCCTGGAGCATGTGGTTTTCTTTAGGTGGAGCATGTCCATCAATTCTGGGTTAGACATGGCCTTGTATGTCAGGCAGAGATCACCTCTGAGTAGGCGGTATGCAACTGAGTACAGCTGGAGTTTCTTCATTCGAGCTGCATAGGGCATCTGCTTGAGGCCAGTGATCCTCTTGGTGAGGTACTTCTGTGGTCTTTCCAGTAGTTGGAGGTGTCTTTTAAGGTATATCCCAAATGGGGCATTGTACTCTATGATGGGTCTGATGAGTGATACGTAGAGGGGCCCAATGACCTCTTTCCATCTAGATGCAAACCCTTTTGTGATTAGGTGGGCCACATAGAAGGATTTTCTAACCACTTTGGCAATGTGATTATCAAAGGGGAGGTTACTATCTACTTGGGTCCCCAGATCCCTTATTATGTCTTCCATATTTAGGGGGCTACCATGTATGTGGTAGTTTGTGGGTACTTTGTTTTTTCCAAAGGGGATGACTATGCACTTTTTGGCATTTAGCTTGAGGCCATGGTTTTGACACCAGGTATCTGTCTCAGTGAGACCCTTTTGGAGGATGTCTGTGTCAGCTGGAGAGTCAATTATAACCTCTAGTTTGCAGTTGTTTGAGAACTTGGTCAGCCATAGTCCTCCTTTGCTTGCCTGTACCTCTGAGAAGTATATGCCGAACAGGAGGGGTCCTAGGACTGAGCCCTGGGGAATGCCACTAGTATCCGGTTTAGAGTCAGACCTAGCTCCCACAACTCTTACCATGTTGGTTCTGTCTGTGAGCCAGTTGGCAACCCATCTCGTGATGTAGGGGTTTATGTTTAAGCTGATGAGCTTGTCTATAATACCAGAGTGGGGAATGGTGTTGAAGGCCTTTGCAAGGTCTAGGTAGGCAGTGTGGACCACCTTTCCTTCATCTATACCATTGGTAACTGTCTCAAAGAAGTCCACCAGGTTTAGGAGGCATGATCTGCCCTTAGCAAAGCCAAACTGGGTAGGGTCCAGTGTTTGGAGGTTTCCAATGTCTCTGTTAATGAGATCCATGATGATGCACTCCATAGCTTTGCAGACCAAGCTAGTCAGGCTTATAGGGCAATAGTTCCTGGGGTTAGTTGTGGCTCCACCTTTGTGGAGTGGAATAACTGTTGCTGTGCTCCACTCTGTGGACACATAGCCTGTGGAGAGGCTGAATTTAAACAGTGTGTTTAGGTGAGGGGTTAGTTCATCTTTGAGCTCATGTAGGATGCAGCCTGGGACACCATCCGGTCCCAGTGATGCTGTATTTTTGGCTTTGGAGAGGGCTGTTTTAACCTGAGTGTCTGTGATTTCAGGGGCACTACATTCTTCTGGTATAGTTATGGGCCCTTTTGGGGGTGAGAGGGGGGTGTGAAGTTTGCACTGAACCTGTCTGCCAGGATGTTGGCTATATTGGTTGGTTCAGTGTATTTTGTGCCATTCTGCACTAACTCTGAGCAGATTTGAGAATTGCCACTTAGATTCTTGACATAGCTAAAGAATGACTTGTGGTTATCTTTGGAGTCCATGGCAATTTTTCTTTCGAAGTTAGCCTTGGATGATTTTATTAGGGAATGTAGTTTCTTGCTGATACTGATCAGGGATGTCTTCCCTTCTTTGGATTTTACTCTTTTCTGTACTAGTTTCCTCTTTCTATTGTATAGCTTGCTTATTGCAGGGGTCCACCAGACTGGTTTCCTTTTCTTGGAGGAGTGAGTCTTGATTTTGTTTGGGATAGCATGATCCATACATTTTTGTAGGTGCCCGTAGAGTGCATTAGTAAAGGATTTTGCAGCTTGGACAGCATCCTTTAGCATGGGGGCTTTGAAACTTCCCACCTCGGTCTTAAGTATAGTGAAGTTTGCTTTTGAAAAGTTTTTCATGGTGTTTTCTTTGACCGGGGGTGGTGGCAGAATGTGGATAACCAGAGTGATTAGTTTATGGTTAGATCTAACCAGCGAGGGGTTGACCTCCAGTGTGGAACACCGGTCGCCCATGTTGGTGATGACCATGTCCAATATGTTGTCACCTCTGGTGGGGGTGTTGACCACTTGATCCAGGGCGTTTGAGTTTATAAATTCTAGGAAGTATTGGGCAAGGGAGTTTGTACTTGAATAGTTCTCCCAGTTAATGTTTGGGTAATTGAAATCACCCAATATCCATGTGAAATTCTGTTTTCTTTTGTTTTACAAAATAAATATAACAAGCAGACAGGTTTTATGTGAAGTCAGGGTATTTATTTATTTGACTATTTTACAACTGATGACATCTAGGCATGCATAGCTATTATTGATGTAATGTAACAGTTGTACAGTGAAACAGTA
>NC_056725.1:1467140467-1467260467 GCF_019279795.1 Protopterus annectens
AAATACAGAATTTATAGATATTCAAGAATGCCTTGAACTGCAACTCTGTCAATAAAACATGTAGAGGCTATTTTCAAACCACATGAATATAAAAAGATTCTGTGTTACATGCATACATAGAAGAATAGCAACTATAACTTGTGAAAATATTGGTTAATCGATGGCATGAGATTTTGGTTGCAGAACTTAATTTTTACTGCCTTAGTAAAAAAGTAACCCTCTAATTACCCACGGTTATATACTAGGAATGGTACTGAAAAGTATATGGGGAAATGTAGACTGCATGTTCCTCAACTTTCAAATGCTAGGTCAGTGTAAACTAACTGAACTTCAGTCAAACATTCAAGAAATGTGTGAAAGCTCAAAACATTTACCACAATGAATGGTAGAAAAATACACTGATGACTCAACCATCTTCTGCTCAGCCCAGTCCCTACCCAAACTACAAAAAGTCACACAGGAAGCCTTTTACTATGTTGAAAATTGGTTATCCAATGCCCAATTAATACTCAACCCAAACAAAACTAAACTGCTCATTTTCCAGCCCACCAAACATACTCAAAACAACTCTCACTTTAACATCACAGCAAAAGACACCACCACTATATACTCAACTGAACACACCAAATTACTAGGAGTGGAAATAGACAATAAACTAAAATTTGACATTCACATATCCATGACCATAAAAAAAGTCCACAAAAAACTAGGAGCGTTATACAGAAATAAGCAACTTCTCACGAAAGCAGCAAAGATTTCAATAGCAAATTCCCACCTTATCTCCACCCTACTTTATGCCTCTCCAATATATACCAACCTAAGGCGATGCGATCTAAACAAGCTAGAGACCTGCTACACCAAAATCGTCAAATTCGCCACAGGGGCATCCTACCATAGTCACCACTGTCTCTCACTTGCTGAACTGGGCTGGCTTGAACTCCCTCACCTCCTTCAATGGTATCAACTCTCACTCACCCACAAACTAGTAAACCATCCACTAAATGTCCCATCCCTCCAGAATCTTCTCCAACCCTATCGCACCACCAGACCACTAAGATCCAGCAACAAAAATCACTTGCAGATCATTAAAGCCAATAACTCTGCTGGTGAAGCACTATTCTCTTGCACCATAGCCAAATTATGGAACTCCCTCCCACCCACAATTACCTCCATAACATCATGCACCCACTTCAAAACTTTACTAAAAGCGCACCTAGAAACATGCTGGCTATGCCCTTGCAACTCCCACTCTAATATCACCCACCCCATCCAACCACTACCTTTCTTTCCACTCCACTAACTACCTTGATTATAGCAAGCTGAGATGCTCATAAGCCTAGTACTTATTATACAGCAGGAACTTCTTATTGTAACATTTGTTAATGTCTGTTATGTACTTCACAGATAAAGATTCTAGTTGTCTACTGATGTACTATGTTCTTCATCTGTAAATATGTTGCAAGTAATTGCTATGTAAACTGTTAATCGCTATGTAATCCAATGTAACTACTGTCTGTTTACTTTAACTGTGGAGCTTTCCTCCCCGGGCCTCCACTGAAAATGGACCTACATCTAGTCGGACACTCCTGGTCAACAAATATAAATAAATACATAAATAAATAAATAAAAAGTGATAAATAAATAAATAAAAAGTGATAAATGAAATTCGGCTGGACAGAATCAGTATTAGACAGACAGCTATGGTGTGATTTCTGAAGGACCACATGCAGCATCAGCTAATGAGAAAATGCTTTTAGAACATTGATTAGATTCATGTCTAAAACTGCATGACATTTGTTACTCAGCATGTTTCTTTGCAATGCACAGCTGTCCAAAGCAATGCTGTGCTGCAAAATGAGGGAAAATCTGTGTAATTATAAAAGTGTACATACATAAATACAGGTACACTAACATGCAACACTAATAACAGACCATATGAAAAATAATTACCAGTGGAGGGAAAAAGATTTGTAGAAACAAGCCTGAAACAAACATACTATTGCCAAGGCTTGAATAAGTAGACACAGGTTTGCAAGATAGCATCTCTAGCTGAGTAAAATCCAATCATTTAACAAACCTAATTGTCCCTGGGTGGGGGGAGGAGAAACAAAAGGACAATCAACTGTAAGGTCTTAGCACTTTCTACCATCCCCCACTGAGAGTTTGTGTAATCTGACCTGCAGTATACTTACAAGGCTCTTTAAAAACCTTGCCCCTGGGTGAACATGTGACTCACACAGTACTCAAATGTAAACAAACTCCTCTAGCAAAAAATCAGAGATAGTGCCCCGTTAATGCATATAGAAACTGGTAAGCACTTTCGCTATGGAATCATAGCTTCTTCAGACCTCAGTAAAACAGCATCTTCACCAAACATAGGTTCATAGGTAGGTGCTAGGCTATCTGCCCGAGGGCATTTATAAGCCTAGCCAGAGTGTGTCTAACTGAGCCTCTGTCAAGAAGAACCAATGAAGTGATCCCAGGGGTGTATTTTCTGTTACCCATCCACTCATCAAGGTTTCTCTTGAAGAGTGTTAGTGAGGGGCTCTGCCTAATGTAGTTAGGATTTTTGTTCCAAAGCATGGGGAGTCTCTGGGACAGGAATCTATCCCTCCAGCATGTTCTATTTATTGTTGTGGCAAGGTTTAGCTCACTAGAGCGAGTGGCTCACAATGACGTGGATTTCTTTAGGTGGAGCATGTCTATCAATTCTGAGTTGGACATGGCTTTGTAAGTCGGGCAGAGATAACCTCTGAGTAAGCGATATGCCACTGAGTACAGCTGGAGTTTTTCCACTCGGGCTGCATAGGACATATGTTTGAGGCCAGTAATCCTCTTGGTGAGGTACTTTTGTGGTCTTTCCAGCTGTTGGGAAGTGTCTTGTGAGGTACAACCCAAATGGGGCATTGTGCTCTATGATGGGTCTGATGAGTGATGAGTAGAGGGGCACTATAACCTCTTTATTTCTAGATGCGAACCCTTAGTAATTAGGTGGGCTACATAGAAGGATTTCCTAACTACTTTGGCAATATGATTGTCAAAGGAGAGATTACTATCTACCTGGGTCCCCAATCTCTTATTACCTCTTCCGTATTAAGGGGGCTGCCACCTATGTGGTAATTCATGGGTGTTTTGTTTTTCCCAAACAGGATGACTATGCATTTTTTGGCATTTAGCTTGACACCATGACTTTGACACCAGGTGTCCATCTCAGTAAGGCCCTTTTGGAGAACGCCCGTGTCAGCCGGAGAGTCAATTATGGTTCCCAGTTTGCAGTCATCGGCAAACTTGGTTAGCCAAAGTCCTCCTGTGTTTGCCTGTACTTCTGAGAAGTATATGCTGAACAGTATGGGTCCCAGGACCGAGCCTTGTGGGACACCACTTGTGACGGGTTTAGAGCCGGACCTCGAGCCCGCTATTCTTACTGTGTGAGTTCTGTCTGTAAGCCAGTTGGCAACCCATCTCGTGACGTAGGGGTTTATGTTCATGCTGGTGAGTTTTTCTATAATTCCTGAGTGGGGAATGGTGTCAAAAGTGTTGGTGAGGTCAGGGTGGGCTGTGTAAATCACCTTCCCCTCATCTATTGCCTTGGTGACTGTCTCGAAGAAGCCAACCAGGTTTAGTAGGTATGATCTGCCTTTAACAAAGCCGAACTGAGTCAAGTCAAGTGTTTGGAGGTTCCCAATGTCTTTGTTAATGAGTTCCATGATGATGCGCTCCATAGCCTTGCAGACCAGGCTAGTCAGACTTATGGGGCGATAGTTAACAGGGTCATTTGTGGCCCCTCCTTTGTGGAGTGGAATAACCATTGCTGTGCACCATTCTATGGGCATGTAGTCTGTGGAGCGGCTGAGGTTGAACAGTGTGTTTAGGTGGGGGGTTAGTTCATTCTGTAGTTCATGCAAGATGCAGCCTGGGACACCATCTGGCCCCATTGATGCTGTGCTTTTGGCTTTTGAAAGGGTTGTTTTCACCTGTGCATCTGTGATTTCCAAGACACTACACTTTTCCGGTATAGTTGTGGGCCCTTTTGGGGGTGAGAGGGGGGTGAAGTTTCCACTGAATCTATCTGCCAGGATTTAGGCAATATCAGTAGTTTCAGTATATTTTCTGCTATTTTGCACTAGCTCAGAGCATGTCTGCGAGTTGCCACTTAGATTCTTGACATAGCTAAAGAAGATTTTGTGGTTTTCTTTCGAATCCTTGGCTATTTTTCTTTCGAAGTTAGCCTTGGATGATTTTATGAGGGACCTTAGTTTCTTACTGATACTGATCAGGGATGTCTTTCCTTCTTGGGATTTGCTTTTTTTTCTGAACTAGTTTCCTCCTTCTGTTGTATAGCCTGTTTATGGCAGGGGTCCACCAGACTGGTTTCCTTCTCTTAGGGGAGTGAGTCTTGGTTTTGCTAGGGATGGCACGATCCATGCATCCTTGTAGGTGCTCATAGAGTGCATTTGTAAAGGTTCCTGCATCTTGGACACTGTTATCCTTTAGTGTGGGGGCTGTGAAACTTACCACCTCTGTCTTAACTAAGGTGAAGTTTGCTATAGAAAAGTTTTTCACTGTGGTTTCCTTGGTTGGGGTGGTGGTGTGGTGTGGACATCCAGAGTGATTAGTTTATGGTCTGATCTAACCAGTGATGGGATGACCTCTGGGGCGGAACACCTGTCGTCCATGTTGGTGAAGACCAAGTCCAATATGTTTTCACCTCTGGTAGCAGAGTTTACCAGCTGATCCAGGGCATTTGTGTTGATAAATTCCAGGAAGCGCTGGATCTGGGAGTTTGTACATGAGTAGTTTTCCCAGTTAATGGTAGGGTAATTGAGATCACCCAATATCAGGATGTTTGGTAGGACCTTCATGTTTTCCAGTGTCTCCAGAAAGGTGGAGTGGTGGTCCCGGGTCATGGAGGGTTATCTGTAGCAGGCCACAATTTGCATTGCAGATTTGCCTGATGTTAGTTGCACATGGATGATCTCAGAGGTATCATGCTGTGCCACTAACCTGGAGGTGTAGGTATCCTTGATGAATATGGATACAACCCCTTCTTTTGTGTTTAGGTCCATGTTCTTTGGCCGAAATGTGTGGTATGAGTTGTAGCCTGGCAGTGCAGGGTGCTCTGCGGAGCCTTGAACCAGGTTTCAGTTACTGCACCGATGTCGATGTTCTATATACTGAGGAGTGCTTCAAGTGTGTGCATTTTGAGATTTAAACTCCTGGCATTGAGTAGCATAACCCTCATTTTTTTATTTGTGCTGTTTACAGAGGTGGGTTTGACTTTTGAGCCTTGCCTAAAAAAGGCACTATGGGGGCAGCAAGAGCCTTGGCCAGTATTCAAAAACCTAGGGGTGACAGGTGCAAGCCATCTCTTGTGAAGCATCGAGGCTTGTCGAGCATGTCATCCCAGGCTGACAGACACTGGATCCCCTTTGAGTGACACCAGAAGTTTAGCCAATTGTTGAAATTGATTATTTTTTCTTTATACTATGGTATCATTCTTGGTGAGGGCAGGATGCTACTCAGGGTCAGGGTCATACCCGCCTGGGCTACATGATCAGAGAGCTCTTCTATGTCTCTTTTTTATGTAGTCCAGGGAGGTACGTCTCAGGTCATTCACCCCAACATTAACAATGACAGAGTCATATTTGTACTTGTTCTGGAGTGACCGGAGTGCTTGTGTTATTTGGCAGATTCTGGCTCCCGACAAGCAGCTAACAGTAACCTTCTCCTTGTCCAGCCTAGTGAGTGGGATGTCAGTGTGGCTGGCTATAGAGTCACCTATTACTAGTGTGTTAGGTATGTTATTTAGCCTTAAGGACTGTGATTGTGCGGCACACTGATTTTGTGTTTTATGTGTTGTCTGGTTTGTGACGGGAGGTGCAGGTTTTTTGGGTGTCTGCTTTGGAGGTCTCTGATGCTTTTGCAGGTTTTTATTTAGAGCCTCCGAGTAAGATTTTGTGTATTTATGTGTATTTTTTGCCAGTGCTGGTTTAGTATGTCTATGTGAGGCTGGAGGTGTGGTGCAAGTGTTAACCTTCTCCTCATGACTGCCTGTTCCAGTTATGGGTGAAGAGACCTTAGCCTCCAATTTAGCTATATAATTGCATCTCTCGCATATGTTAATGTTTTGTGGTAGGAGGAGAGGGTTGTCTGTGTACATGAAGCAGTTGTAACATTGCCTTAGGATACCCAGGTTCACCAGCTGGATTGGAGAGTATACCTGAAATTGCCCTTTGTCATGTCTGAATAGTAGGGTGAGCTGTGTAGTCGATTGGTTGGTGAGGGGTGAATAATGAGCCTTGCCCTGCTGGTCAACCAAGTGTCGGGGTATATTAGTGCTTGCTATTAGGTCTGAGCAAGTTCTGGACTGTAGGATGCTTTTTAAGTGCTTAGGTTGAGAGTTAGACTACTTTCAATGGAAAAAATGAAGAGGAGACTTGGTGGAGCCAGGAATAATTTAGCCCTAGCTAACCGGCACTGCCTGGACGTGCAAAACTGTGCAAACATGGTTTTTACAGCAGGGAAATTAAAGAGATAGAAATAAACTACTAACGTCTGGGGTGGAACCACTACTCCAGGGACAGATGGCTGCTCAAAGCTCCCTCTCTCACAGGTGAACAGAGAAACCTCCTTCTATCCAAGTAAGGTATGGGCAACTCAGAAACTTGTAATACAGCCCTGAATTCAGCACTATCCTGAAAACTGGACTATACTAGCTTAGAAAGGTGGGAAACAAGGAAACATTTTTTTTTAAAGATAAGGCAAAAACAGTAAAAAATACACTTAAAACAGCTTTAAACAACTACAAACAGTAGAAAATACACTTAAAACCGCTTTAGATGACTACAAGCAATCAGAAAAGGCTTTAAAACAAATTACCCAATTAACCAGTAAAAAATCTCAAAACTGAGCCCTGTTCCTGTAGTCTTCAATCAGACAAGTTCTAACTGCACACTCCTGCCACTGGGGTGCAAGGGAACCTTCTCCAAAAAGAAGGCCTGGATTAGTGCTCAAGTTATACAAACAAAGCTATATTCAGCAGGCCTGAATCTAGTTTATGCGACTGCAAACAAGGCACACCAATTTCAGTAAGAAACAGTTCAAATATGCAGGCACTATAAGCCTCTAACCAGAAATTCCCAGCTAAGAAGGGCAGAGTCCAGCCTTTCCTCCCACAAGAGTGCAGACCACAAATCTTCTTAATGTAAAATAACTGGCCTGAAGCCCAAGTACTTAAACCAGAATTAATACACTTTTAGAATAACAGATACTGACCCTTCAGTCAGCAGTTCCCAACTTAGGATGTAAGCTACCTGTCCTGCCACAACAGTGCAGACCACAAACCGTCTTAATGTAAAACAACTGGTCTGAAGCCCAAGTGCTTAAACCAAAAGGCTTAGAATGATAGCTACACTATAATCAGGTTACTACCAAGCAGTAATAAATACAATTGAATACTTTTAAGAAGGCATGGATTTGTGCTCAAGTTATAGAAACAAAGCTAGATTCAGCAGGCCTGGATCTAGTCTATGCTACAGCAAACAAGGCACACCAATTTCAGTAAGAAACAGTTAAAATATGCAGATACTATAAGCCTTTAACCAGAGATTCGCAGCTCAGAAGGGCAGAGTCCAGCCTCTCCTCCCACAAGAGTGCTGACCACAAACTTTCTTAATGTAAAACAACTGGTCTGAAGCCCAAGTGCTTAAATCAAAAGGCTTATAATGATAGTTACACCAAGCAGTAACAAATGCAATTGAGTACTTTTAAGATGATGCAAAAGCAAAATAAAGTAATAAAGTAGGAAGAAATACAAATACAGTGAAAGCAGATGAATAAATTGCAATTTTTTTTAGTGAGCAAATGAGATGGGTACAAGATGAGTATCCAAATGCAAATTTACAAGAGGGGTGGGTAGTTTCAAAGCCACCAAGATTAACACCAAAACAAAAGCAGGGAGAATGGGTGGGGAACTAACTGAAAAAAACAGAGCCACAACTTTCAGCTAGATAGTATTCAATGCAACACAAATAAATCAATTTAAATGCTGTATTATTTGAAAAAAGTGCAGATAAAGATTTACTTAAATTCACTTATACGTCCAGTTGATTGCAGGTAGGTCTTAGTCGGCCAAAGCTCAGTTTAAGCAGAAAATAATCCAAAATGGACCACTTATATAAGGCAGAAACCGAATATCAATAAAGTAAAACTACCCCCACTTATCACTGGCTATGCAGGAATTCTAACTAGCACTAAATTCTAACAAGCATTAACTGAAAAAACAAAGCCACAACTTCCAGCTAGATAGTCTTCAATGCAACACAAATAAATCAATTTAAATGCTGTATTATTTGAAAAAAATAATCTTAGCAAATTGGAAATGTCCTACAATAACATTGCCAGATTTGCTACAGGCAACCCATTTAGAACCCACCATTGCATTAATTTAAAGCAGCTGGGATGGCTTGAACTACAAAATCTGATTAAATTCCATCAACTGTCTATATCCCATAACACTCTTTACAAACCTTCCAAAACTTCTATTCTATCCAAACTCACCACTACCTATAAAAACCTGAAATCCTTAAGGTCTTCTCAGAGACTTCTAGTACATACCACTAAACCAAACAACAAGGCTGACAACTCCCTCTTTTTTAATATTGTAGGAAAAGCCTGAAATCTCCTCCCCAGTGAACTCTCCTCACTCCCCTCAGTATCGTGCTTCAAAAACAAACTGAAAGTGTTCCTCAGAACACAATGGTTATGCCCCTGTACTAAGCCTGACTAGTTATGTGTCTCTTAATTCTTTGCTCTTCCTACACTTTCTGTTCATTAACTGTAATTCCTTCCTTATTAATCTAAATACTATCTCCCTCTAGAACATCTTGATTGTACTAGCATGCTATTTTATGCCTGTATTCTGCACTGCTGAATTTACTGTGATAACCTGTAATATGCATTGTAAATATGATTTTTGGTTTAATGTTTCCTTATTTGTTATTGTGTTCATTTCATTGTTCTATCTCGGAGCTTATCTCCCCAGGCCTCTACTGAAAATGGACATGTATCCAGTTAGACTAGCCTGGTCAACAAATGTAAAATAAGATAAAATAATAAAATAATAAATAAAAGTGACGATAAAGATCTGCTTAAATTTACTTATACATCCAGTTGAGTGCAGGCAGGTCTTAGCCGGCCAAAGCTCAGAGTTTAAGAAGAAAATATACCACTTATATAAGACAGAAACTGAATATCAATGAAGTGAAACTACTCCCACTTGTCACTGGCTATGCAGGAATTTTAACTAGCACTAAATTCTAAGCTGCGGTAGTGTTGTCTCCTCACAGCAAGACATTGTCCCATTCGATTCTCAGCTAGAGCGTCTTCTGTGTGGAGGAATGCGTGAATGGGCGTGCCTTCGTTGAAGGTTGTGCATCAGGGCTGGTAACTTGGCACGTAAAAATCCACTACCAAACATTAGCAGACCAGAGTTCTGCTGTGGCGACCCCTAACCGGGATAAGCCGAAAGACACAACAACAACAACAACTAAATTCTAACAAGCATTAATTGAAAAAACAGAGCCACACCTCGCAGCTAGATAGTATTCAATGCAACACAAATAAATACATTTAAATGCTGTATTATTTGAAAAAGTGCAGATAAAGATTTACTTAAATTCACTTATATGTCCAGTTGATTGCAGGTAGGTCTTAGCTGGCCAAAGCTCAGAGTTTAAGCAGAAAATAATCCAAATGTACCACTTAAATAAAGCAGAAAACGAATATCAGTGAAGTGAAATTACCTCCACTTATCACTGGCTATGCAGGAATTCTAACTAGCACTAAATTCTAACAAGCATTAACTGAAAAAAACAGAGCCACAATTTCCAGCTAGATAGTATTTAATACAACACAAATAAATCAATTGAAATGCTGTATTATTTGAAAAAAGTGCAGATAAAGATTTACTTAAATTCACTTATACGTCCAGTTGATTGCAGGTAGGTCTTAGCCGGCCAAAGCTCAGAGTTTAAGCAAGACATTTATAGAGCAATGTCATAATACACAAACCAATCAGTGAACTCAGGAAAAGAAGGTAAATATTACTTTTTCCTTCTCCTTCTGGCTTTAAAAACAGGTTTCAAAGGTAAAAATTCATTGACGTCTAGCCCCATATGAAAATGTGGTTGCTGTGTTATCCAGATAAGTTGGGTTATGGACAACGGGGAGAAGGATCCAAAAAATGTGGCACTTGTAATTTTTTGTTAGGGCTAACTGTGATACCATGAACATTGTTTATTGACAGTGTCTCCAGAAAGGCGGAGTTGTGGTCCCGGGTCATGGAGGGTTATCTGTAGCAGGCCACAATTTGCATTGCAGATTTGCCCGATGTTAGTTGCACATGGATGATCTCAGAGGTATCATGCTGTGCCACTAACCTGGAGGTGTAGGTATCCTTGATGAATATGGATACAATCCCTCCTTTTGACCTGTGAGCTATGCCACTAATTTTATGTTGGCAAAACCAACTATCGGTTTCGTGAATGCATTAGGGACCATATATATTAGGCTGTGGATGGTAATTCATTACTGAAATTAAGCAGAAATTCCTTAAGATTCCAAGAGCTGGATAAGTTATTTCTTGCACTTACTTTATTGAATTGCACTTCTGATACATTTATAATTGTGCTATACAGTTAATATACTACATTTTGAACTATTATAAAGCCTTTTTTACTATTTCCCTGCAGTTATGTACTGTTTTGTACTATTTTAATTGTGTTTTTCATTACTCTAATTGCACGTTTACTGAATTAATTAACTGTAAACTACTTTTTCATACTGAGAGTTGTATTTTCTGTTTGTGAGTGCTCTATCCGTGTTTTTTGATTTTTTGAGGTTTTTGTGCTCTAGTCTAGTCTGTTTGCAGTTAAAAGCATTCTCTAGAGTCTGCTTGCTCATTGATCTGTTTAAAACTATAAAGGTGGTGCCTCAACGGATCATGGAAACTATCGCCCCATAAGCCTGACTAGCTTGGTCTGCAAAGCTATGGAAAGGATCATCATGGACCTCATAAATAAAGATATTGGGGACCTACAGACACTGGATCCTATCCAGTTCAGCTTTAAGGCAGATCCTGCCTCTTGAACCTGGTTGATTTCTTTGAAACAGTCACCAAGGCCATTGGCGGGGAAGGTGGTCCACAGCCTACCTGGACCTTGCAAAGCCTTCGATACAATACCCACTCAGGCATTATAGATAAGCTCACCAGCTTAAATATAAACCCTATGTCACTAGATGGATTGCAAACTGGCTCAAGGACAGAACCCACATGGTTAGAATTGCTGGAGCCATGTCAGACTCAAACCAGTTACAAGTGGTGTCCCACAAGGCTCAGTCCTGGGACCTCTCTTGTTCGGTATATATTTCTCGGAGGTACAGGCCAACACGGAAGGACTGTGGCTGACCAAGTTTGCAGATGACTGCAAACTGGGCACCGTAATCGACTCTCCAGCTGACACAGCATCCTCCAAAGGGCCTCATAGAAACAGACAACTGGTGCCAGAGCCATGGTCTCAGCTAAATGCCAAAAAGTGTATAGTCATCCCCTTTGGCAAAAACAAAGTTCCCACAAATTACCACATAGGTGGTAATCCATTAAGTACAGAAGAACTTGGGTCCCCAGGTCCCTAATTACTTCTTCCATACTTAATGGATTACCACCTATGTGGTAATTTGTGGGCACTTTGTTTTTGCCAAAGGGGATGACTATACACTTTTTGGTGTTTAGCTTGAGGCCATGGCTCTGGCACCAGTTATCTGTTTCTATGAGACCCTTTTGGAGGATACTTATGTCAGCTGGAGAGTCGATTATGGCGCCCAGTTTGCAGTCATCTGTGAACTTGATCAGCCACAGTCCTCCCATGTTGGCCTATACCTCTGAGAAATATATGCCGAACAAGAGAGGTCCCAGGACTGAGCCTTGTGGGATGCCACTTGTAACTGGTTTGGAGTCTGACATGGCTCCAGCATGTGGGTTCTGTCCTTGAGCCAGTTTGCAACCCATCTAGTGACATAGGGGTTTATATTTAAGCTGGATAGCTTATCTATGATGCCTGAGTGGGGTATTGTATCGAAGGCTTTTGCGAGGCTCAAGTAGGCTGTGTGGACCACCTTCCCCTCGTCAATGGCCTTGGTGACTGTTTCAAAGAAATCAACCAGGTTTAATAGGCAGGATCTGCCCTTAACAAAGCCGAACTGGGTAGGATCCAGTGTCTGTAGGTCCCCAATATCTTTATTTATGAGTTCCATGATGATCCTCTCCATGGCTTTGCAGACCAAGCTAGTCAGGATTATGGGGCGATAGTTTCCAGGATACGTTGAGGCACCACCTTTGTGGAGAGGGACCACTGTTGCTGTACGCCATTCTTTGGGTATATCCTGTAGTAAGGCTGAGATTGAACAGTAGCTTTATTTTGAGGATCAGCTCTTCTTGGAGTTCATGTAGGATGCAGCCCGGGACACCGTCTGGTCCCATTGATGCTGTGTTTTTTGCTTTGGAGAGGGCAGCTCTCACCTGAGCATCTGAGATGTCAGGGGGGCAGCACTCTGCTGGGATAGATAATTGCTCTTTTGGGGGGGAGGGGGAGGAGAAGTTTGCGCGGAACCTGTCAGTCAGGATGTTGGCAATGTCTGTGATGGGTAAAGAGGCACAATGACCTCCCTTGATCTTATGGGGTGATAGTTTCCAGGATCCATTAAGGCACCACCTTTGTGGAGAGGGACCACTGTTGCTGTACGCCTTTCTTTGGGCACATATCCTGTAGTAAGGCTGAGATTGAACAGTAGCTTTATGTTGTGGATCAGCTCTTCTTGGAGTTCATGTAGGACACAGCCTGGGACACCGTCTGGTCCCACTGATGCTGTGTTTTTTGCTTTGGAGAGGGTGGCTCTCACCTGAGCATCTGAGATGTCAGGGGGGCAGCACTCTGCTGGGATAGATAATTGCTCTTTTGGGGGGGAGGGGGAGGAGAAGTTTGCGCTGAACCTGTCAGCCAGGATGTTGGCAATGTCTGTGAGTTCAGTGTATTTTTTGTCATTTTGGACTAACTTTGAGCATATCTGGGAGTTTCCACCCAGGTTCCTAACATAACTAAAGAAATCCTTGTGATTATCTTTAGTGTCTTGTGCAATTTTTCTCTCGAAGCTGGCCTTAGATGATTTTATGAGTGCCCGTAGTTTTTTGCTAATACTGATCAGAGGTGCCTTCCCTTTTAGCGATTTTGCTCTATCATGCAATAGCTTCCTCCTTCTATTGTATAGTTTGTTTATGGCTGGGGTCCACCAGACAGGATGCCTGCCTTTGGGGGATTGGGTCTTGGTTTTATTTGGGATTGCATGATCCATGCATTCCTGAAGGTGTTCATAGAATGCGTTTATAAAGGATTCTGCAGTCTGGGCCATATTTTCCACTGGCCCAGGGGCTTTTAAGGATTCCACCTCGGTTTTGAGGAGTGTGAAGTTTGCTTTAGAGAAGTTTTTCACTTTGATTTTCTGGGCAGGGGGTGGGTTCGGGATGTGGATATCTAGTGTACTGTTGGTGGTTTGCATTTCACTGATTTATTACTGGACATAATCATTGGTCATTGAAGCAGGCAGGCAGTACATTGACTAAAATCACATCAATAGCAAATATCACTATTAAGTCCAATGAAGTTCTTAATAATTAAGCCATTTCCGTTTTTTTAAACCAGTGTCTCTTCATTTTCCATTGTTCATGAATGGGATGAAAATATAAAAAAGGATCTGCAGGAAATTCATTTGATGAGGCAGCACCCCATGAATGTTATGATCTATACTCATCATATTCAGTAGTAAAGCCAGGATCATCTCTCACACACACACACACACACACACACACACACACACACACACACACACACACACACACACACACACACACACACACACACACACACACACTATCCAGCGCAGTTTATTTCTCAACATTTTGTTAACTTGTACATCTTGTATGCAAAGCTGCAGTCTCTGTTTTTTTACCTGAAAATTGTATTGCAAAGCCATTTGCCGTACAAGGGATATTTTGCTCCCAGTTCTCCACTGTCGTGCATTTGGATGCTATATTGAATGAAAATGAGAAAAAATATTGCATTCATGATTAAAACCTCCTTCTGTTTAACAAGAAATATGAGGTAAATATTATGAGCATGATTTATATGTGAACATACAAATACTGTCTTCCGATACAACTCCTCCTAAAAGTGGTGCTTATATGCAGTTTCTCTTCATGCTTTTTACTATAGGACAATCATGGCTGCAATAAAATCTTTTAAATTAACAAGTTCAACATCATTTCTCTGAACAAATGAAGATATGTTTAAGCATCCTTTTCAAATATTGACCCTTGAATTCTTTCTTAAAAATCTTTTACCCAAGTACATTACTGTGCCATTTGGACATGGAATTAGAAGAAGTGATATGTTGGTCAACAGCATTTTATTATATCTGCTACAGTTTTAATATGTGGTTCTATATTTCATGTGACATAGCCCTGAGATTGTTTTAATTTTTGTACTTATATTTTGTAAGGTGACAATATTAAGATCAATGATTTATTTCAATGTTTTTTAATGGTGTTGTTTTTCGGCTTGTTTATAATTTACATAGATCACAAAAATAAAATGTTTGTTGAAAAACTAAAAGGACTTTAAAAAAACAACAGTTTTAGGAACATTTCTTTAGTATCATGAAATGGTAATAAAGATGGTATTGACATTAATTGGCTAGGACTATTACAAACAAACACAATATCAGATTTAGTACTAATAAAACATATTTTAAGGAAGGAGAACAGAGCTGCAATTATTTTCACATATTATATATTACATCCTAGTGATTGTATGCAAACCATTTGTTTATATATTTTAATAGGCTTTTTTATTACTTAAATATGGTTTGTTTTGCGTTTCCTCCTCTTTTGTCTTGGTTGGCAATTGGTACAAAGGACTAAAACTCTCAGCTGTTGACAAACTGTTTCTTGTGTCCAGTGTGCAGTGTTTGATTACTGCCATCTTAATTTGCCTGCTGTTTGATTGTGAAGACATTTCAATCAGACAGTACTGCCAAGTCTCCCACGAAAAGGGACAATTGTGTCTAGCGGGCTTAACTGGTCAACAAATAGATAAAATAAACAAAAGGCAGTACACTGAGACATCAGGGCGATAACAATGTCTGTTGTTTTATCCTGAGGATTTTTTTTTATTATTTTTTTTCAGTGTATTTATCTTACATACTGTTCTAGATTTGTTCACAGCCTCAGCTATTCTTGGCAGTTGTGCAATTATATAATGACTACCCAGACTTCTGAGATCAAACTGTAAAACTGAAAGACAAATGGAGACAGTATAAATACCCAGCCTGAGGTCTTGGATGTAAATAATCCACCCACAGGTGTCAACAAAACAGAATCATATTCATACAAAGTTAATGAATAACTGTAGAGGATGAATCACTATTGATTTGCTTATTTGCTGCTTTACTGGACATCACAGATGACTGGAGAAAAGAACAACAATTTCCAAAAGGCTGAAAAAAATGAAACCGAATTTTGCACAATAGAAATATCAACAGCTAATCATTATATCTAGAGTTTTGAAAGCTTCTAAGGCTCATATAACACCATCTGAAACTGAAAGTGAAAAACAAAGAATCTGAAAAACAATGGGTCAATGATGCTATAATTATTCCCCAGAATGGGTGAAAATTCAAACAGAATGTAATCAAATAAGAAAACAAATGGATGACTAATGAAACTATAGGTCGGCAAATACAGCTGAATCTATAATTGCCATGTTTTGAGCTTAAATTGATTGTGACTTGCAAAACAAACTTGATGAGATGAGCAAGTGAAAGAATTAGCATCTCACAAGAAATATTAGAGACCATAACAGTGAAATTCTCAACCACATTCACTAATACCTGCTCGTTGTGCTACGTCTGTGTACGTGATGATCAGCATTGACCAGGGAGTTTGTAATTCGCAAAACAGCATTACATGCCATGACTCACTGCAAAACAAGAGTTAGCAGTCGAATATGCTAAAGGCTGATTAATCGAATGTGTTGCATGCGAATTAAGCAAAAATTCATTGCAGAGGGATTCAGAAATGTATAAATTGAATGCAAATACATCACTCTTGCTTTACCTCTGAATTCCAAACCATCTTGGAATAGAGCCACAGAAGAACTTAAACAATATGCCAGGGGGTGCCACAGCCATTATAAACCTGCACCTGCAACTGACTCTCATACAAGGTGCTGCTGTTGTCAGACCTTGGCCTGGAAGACGAAGGGTGTTCACACCATAGCTGACCTACCATGAACTACAAGAAACTGAAATACTGGAGCACTTTAAGGAAGATACATGGATACTATACAGGAAACAGTGGACATCTGTTATCTTCACATGAGGCCCCATGGGAATTATGGAGAACCTATCCCAGTGGAAGCTAAGGTCTGTGTAGCTTTACATATACTTGAGACAGGGACTTTCAGAGACCTACAGGGGCACAGTAGGGGTTTCACAGGCCTCTGCCTCAAAAATATTCCATCTGTTATTAATGCAATACTACAAAATGTGGGAAAACATATCTGGTTTCTCTGTACCCCAGAAAAGAGAGTGACTACCTTGCAAAATTTCTAAGCCATAGCCTGTTTTCCTGAGGTACTGGGGATCTTAGACTGCACCTACATTGAAATTAAAGCTCCACCTGGTGAACTTAGAGTAACGTTTGTGAACAGAAAAGGCTATCAGTCCATTAACTGTTGGCTGGTCTGTAATGCACAAGGTAGCATCTATAATGTGTGTGCTGGTCACCAGGACAGTTTCCATAACTTCAACATATGGCTTGAGACCTGAACCTTAGGCTTTCAAGGGGTGAATTCCCACAAGGATATTTAATGGGGGAATGCAGGATTATGCACTACAATCCTGGCCCATGACTCCTGTGAGAAGCTGACATAACCCCTATTGAGTAAGGTTGCAATACTGCACACACACATAGACTAGAAGAACCATTGAGTGTGTATTTTTGGGGTCCTTAAATCATGGTTCTGCTGTCTAGATACATCTGGAGGTGCCCTGCAATATAACCTGACCAACTCTGCCAAAATACTGATTGTTTGTCCCAACTTACATAACATTATACTTAGAAAGCAGTAGCAGCAGGCTGCATCAGGGCAGAGACTGCAATTCCAAACATCACAGGCAGTGCCAGTCAACACAGATGACGAGTCAGATAAGGAATCTGCACTAAGGGATGATTATGGCAGAAGGAGGCAGGCACAACATGCCAAGGCACTTGGAGATTAGCAACAATTGCACATACATTCACCACTTAATTATTTTATTTATTTATTTTTACATTTGTTGACCGGGTTAGTCCTACTGAGTGCTTGGCTTGTTTTCAATGGAGACCCGGGGAGAAAAGCTCCACAGTGAATTTATAAATTTTACATACAACAGTTCAGAATTCATACTTGCAACTAGCCAACAGTTATAAGATAACATTTAGAATGAATCATACAGAGAAACACACAGGTCCATATACAGATCTAAGTAGATACAAACAGTAACCTTGATGCATACAGACAAACCAGACTTTGTTTACCTATGCAATGGTCGGCTTCTGTGACTATCAGACCTAGGCAGCCCCAGGCTACAACATTGTCAGGAGCAGTAACAAAGGTTAATGATGAACCTGTAATGATTATGTATACAGGAATGTCATAACAATGACTGATACATGCAGAACATACAAATGAAACAAACTATGATGCTTTCAAATGGAGCACAAATATTTACTTTCATGTGTATTAATGTTATTGCTCTGTTCATCAGGTATAAACAGACCCATGTCAATTAACCCCACAGGGGATAGAGCAAAATCAGTATCATCTTCACAAGTAGATGATCAAGATATCTATACAACCTTATGACAACAGGAGGAGTGATATTTTATTAAAACACAAATGGCAAATTGCAGTCCTACTGTATAAAATTAAAAACATATTTTCCAAAAACATACTTTGCATGTTGACTATGTGCATCAGACATAAGCATACAAGGTCAACCCCGCAAGGGTCAGGTCGATCTCAGCATCATCTGCACAAGCAGAATTTGATCCTCAAAGGCAATCATTGGGTAGGCTTAAAATGGTGTACATGGGCAATTAGCCTAATATAAAGGTATGGTTCTTATGACAGGGCTGAATAAGCTGTACTACATAAGTAATGTGACTTTACTACCAATACTACTACTACTATTACTATTACAACTAATAATGCTACTGGAGTTAAGCAGACTAAACAAAATTAAAATGTTTTATGTATCATAATCAAAACATGATCTTTGACTAGACAGGCATTAGCTAGCCATTGTCTGCTTCAGACATTAGCAATCCTGAATCACAGATTGTGCAGAGAGTAGACCACAGTCGTCATCATTATTTGCACAGTGTATGGGGGGGGCAGGGGTTACAGAAGAGAAAGCCTGAAATAAAAGAAGTGTGTGTGAGTGTGAGAGATGAGGTCAGAGCAAGTATGAACTCTCAGGGCCAATATATGTAGATGTAAAAAAAATCAGTTTTGAGGAATGTGTTTGTGTGTGTGTGTGTGTGTGTGTGTGTGTGTGTGTGTGTGTGTGTGTGTGTGTGTGTGTGTGTGTGTGTGTGTGTGAAGTTTCATGGTCTTTATGAGGTGTACTGTGTATGGGTCTACAGGGACACAGCCACAGAATTTCTGCCAGAACTTTGACCTGGGATCCTGAACAGGTGTGAGCCATGCAAGAGAGATGATCAAGTTCATTGTGGACACCCCCAACTATGTGAACTACCTCTGCAAGGAATTGCACTTCTGGTTTTATGATCCTGGCTAAAAGTCAGAGTGCTACTTGACTATAAGCAATGTCTGCTGGACAAGCTGTCATTTCATCTACATCCACACCATGTCTGGGTGTGGACACATCCAAGTCTGATGTAGCAGTGGAAGAGGTACTGCCGTGGGAGCAGGATCTGGCACATCCATGGCTATATCAGCTCACATCTGATGATGTACTGGCTGATTAACCTTGTGATGCTGCCCTTTCTGCACTAGATGATCTAAAACAAACAATGCATTGTCTTTCCTGGTTTAATTTCTTCAAATCTTTTAGATTTCTAATACCATGACAGGAATGGACCCTATTCTTAAGTCAAAGTATGATTAAAGTGCATGAAATTAGTATAGTATAGTACAGTATACAGTATAGTATAGTATAGTATAGTATAGTATAGTATAGTATAGTATAGTATAGTATAGTATAGTATAGTATAGTCTTTGATGTTAGCCAATAGAGCTCTTTACAGCATGGACAATGTGCTCTGAATTAACTCCTGCTATTCATGAGGAGTTACATGTATTGGTAGCATATCTAAATATGACTGTAGATTTTTTTATGGGACTCATTGTTCCTATTACTATTAGAACTGTCTGGGTATCCTTCTTCCACATTGCCATTATTTCTGCCTGCAAATCCTGGTATTTTATGATTGTGTCTCCCTGTGCATAAGAGACTCTAATCACTGGGTATAGCAATTTTACTGATGAATGCAACTTTTGTCTTCTTTTCATGTACTACTGTGCATGGTTTTCTCGCATCTTCTTTTGGAACAGTTGGTAATGGGTGATCCCATATTATAAACTTCACCATTCTCTATAATGCCTTGTGGGGCCTGTTTCCAATGCTTATCAGCTACTTCAGTATTGTAATTTGCACAATCCCCAATGCAACAGTCTTGTCACATTATTATGCCTTTCAATATACAGGTCCTCTTCCATTAGTGTATCATACCCAGCTGCGACACATGTGACTGTTTCCAGTTCTGTTTTACAGAACCTGCATTTGTCTGTTTCTCCTGCATGTTCAATGGACTTTGTAAAATATCATGTATGTAGCCCTGTGCCACCAATATTAACCTTTCATCTTTTGGTTTAACTTCACCTCTCCTTAACCACTCCTGTGTCAGATCCTGATTGACACGAGGTTGCTCTTGGACTTTTCTGTACTTGTGACTATATATTTGCCTTTTTCACATTTCTTGCCTTCTCATCTGATCCTTCTCTTTATATTTTTATTTTATTTTTTGACACATTCAGTTGCTTCCTGATTTAGATCTACTTCTGGATTGATTTCCATTACCACTTGACACCAATACACTTCTGCTAATCTAAGCAGGGGAAGTCATCGGGTTCATATTATAACACCGAACGCTGAAAACAGCGAACAGTGTTACATCGACACATATTCAGTGAATGCTGAAAATGTCGAAACCACAGAACAGCAATTTCTTTCCTAGGGAAAGAAATCTCTGTTCCAACCCCCCCAAAAAAAAAAAACATTAAAGACTTCCAAACACATACACACATACCCTAACCCAAATTATACCCCCTAAAATACAGTAAACAACTAAATACACATATGCACGTAACCCAACCATACATCTAAGAAAAAAAAAAAACAGTAGGCATTTTAAAACATATGCACTTAACCTTAACCCGCACCCTAACCCTAACCCTAAGGTCAGTGGCTCTCGTACATTTACATAAACAGTTCCCAACACAAACAAAAATTCGACAAAATGCATTTTCATCATTCTAATATGAACCCAAGTCATCTTAGACTTGTTCTCCTTATATTTTAAAACTTTCACTATGTTAGGATCTGATGAAGTCAGCAGATATGCATACAATCATATGATTGCAGATCCATACATGTAATCAGTTTTGAAGAGGTCCATACCTCCTTCTGAACAAGGACTACATAATCTTGGTATAAACTGACTTTTTATATATCAGTTTATGAGCGTTAAGCATTTCTCTTATTTTCTTGTCCAAGTGATCCAATACATTTTGGGGCCAGTCAATCTCCCCAAAACTGTAAGTTAGAACAGAAAGAGCAAATCGGTTTGTAACTTGGACTTTGTTAATAGATTTCAAGGCTGTTTTTAGTATTAATTTTAGTCATCTAAAGTATTCCTTATTGAGTTTTGCTCACATTTCTTCAACTTTATTGTTGATCCTTCATCAATTCCCAAATATTTATATACTCATTCCAACTTAACTTCCTTTATATCACATTCCTGTCCCAGACTGATGTTTTCTTGGTGCTGCACCTTTCCTGCTTTAAATGTTGCTTTTGCACATTTATCAAGACCAAATGACATTCTTATGTTAATATCGTATTCGTCTTTCCATTTCTTTTATTTTTCCATTTTCACTAGTCCAGTGTGTCATTCATCCTGTTCAAGGAATGACACACATGGTTTGTGCAGTCTCATATTCCTGAATACATGCCATGCAGTAGTCTGACTATCTCTTCCAATGTTTTTGTAGAATTTGCCTGTGCCTTCACTATGGCCTTGCACATATGTTGGGTGTCAGATTCTGACACCCCAACATCAGGGGCAGGACAGTAAGCATATTTTCACTGAACACCTCTACCAACACCCCTGTGTGCTTCTTTACTCTCATGAAGGCTAGGGGGAGGTTCATCCAGCTCAGCAACTGGGGTAACTGCACTACCCCGGTCAACCTTGTCCCCATTGACCTGTCCAGTCTCAGATGGCTCTGTATCATGGGTATGTGTAGCCATAATGACTGTGTTCACACTGTAGGGAGGGAATGTGGGATCCACAATACACCCTGCAACCCCAGACGTTCCCTGTTCATCAACACTATTCTCATCAGAGGCTACCGATCCTCTAACATCAGGCAGATGGAGGTCCAGAGTGCTGGTGCCAGCCTCACCTGTAAAATACATAGTTAATAGGAAGTGATGTTTTCCACATCAAGAAAATGGAAAAATAAAAGAAAGGGAAATATGAATATAATGCATTACCACAACCTAAATAAATAAATCACAATAAAATGCAAATAAACTTAGAGCATGATACACATATGTAATACCAAGAAGGTATGCCTATACCATGTGTAGGTGGTCATTGTAGCTCAGTGTCAGATGTCCCTAGAAACATGCACATTTTATTTGATAAGGGTAATATTATAAGTATACAGCTTCAGACAACGTAATAAAAATTGCCAGAAGACCCATCCCCAGTAGACCTTCATTCCTGTGCCACAGCCTTTACTCTGTCAGTAGCTTTTTTTAATCATGTCTGAGGTCCTAAGTCAGACCATCATGCAGTCACAGCCTGGCCACCAACAGTACTGACATCATTAACTGACCACCTACTGCCAGCCATGGTCATGGAAGTGCTTGTCTGCTGAATGTGGATATAAGAGCTGTGCTGTCTGTAAATAGCTTCCACAAACTTTATGGAATCCAGACCAATGTGGTAATGAAGTATGTTCTGACTGACAGCACAAGCAGATCTGGGTTTGAATATACACAAGGGATCGATTACCTGTATGTGGCATAGCACATGTGATCTTGGGTTTCATTACTTTAAGCTGAAGTGCACATGCAGTTTATAATGTTAATGCTGCAGCATAATTGTGTACTGCTGCTACAAAACATAATAATGTGACACATCTCTGATTATAGTGAAAACTCCCCTCTGTGTACATGCTGTGCATGTACAATTCTATAAAGTACTAAAATTAGCAAAGGAAAAAAAGAGCACGGCAACACAGCTTTCAAAACATGCTAGAACGTTGGTTCAGTCGCATATATTTAAAATGAGACCAAGTACTGGTATATGCTGTGGAAAACATCACTTCCTGTTAATTATGTGTTAACCTTTCTTCAATATTTGTTACCCCATAAATGCATAATGCTGTCACGGAAAACAACAGCTTGTCACTTTACAAGATCAACAGCTGTATTGCGACTTATTTGTGCAACAGTTGGCATGGAGTACTGTCAGCATTCAGGGATGATTGTAGAGAACTGGCAATTCATGTCTAAGAAAAAATATCAGAAAATAATTATGCACATGTTAAGACGTTGGCATCAGCCATGCAAGTAAGCTTGGCTTACAGCATGCTTCACATAGTATTTAAGATACAAAAACAATTGATGCAATAAGACATTTTTCCACAGGAAAAATATTTGCCTATAATTATTACTTCAGTAAAGGAACACTGTATATTGCAACACTTACAGTGTTGTCAGAGGTAGGCATATATATCGACTTGGGTACAAAATTGTAGATCACAACTTGCACACATGGAATGTCATTTTCTCTCTGGCATTAGAGTTCAGAAGTTCATCTTCCTTTTAATCACTGTTCAATTCCAATGTGGTATCACTCACAGATATTATTTTTATGTGCCACCAAGGCCTTATATAAGAACAGCACTAAATAACAACATAATGTAGATTTTCATGTCATATTTGTTTGTTACAATGTTCATGTTATGAATGCTACCAGCCATTCCAGAATGCAGGGCCAGTGGTGGCAGTATGTCATTTGAGATGTAACTGAGATATCAGCATTAACCAGCTTTTGCTGGAGTCACTGTGGAGCATTGGTGCAGACATGATCTGATTTGGATGTCAATTCCCTGACATTTGTTTTTAGAGATCATTGAGAAGACATGGCTGCAGTCATCAGGGTAATGCCCTATTTACAGCGCAGGGTGGTGTGAGGAGGAGCCCAAGATGTTTATTGGATTCCTTGTTAAACATTACAGCTGAAGGCTTCTGCAGAGTGACTATGGAGAGCTAGTGGGCCTGGCTTTATTGGCCTGAATGTATCCACAAAGACTTCAAAAGAAAAGTAAAACTTCATGGACATTCATAAGCCATATTGCTGAAACGGTTATGTCCTTAAGGGGTCATTTGCATATATACTGGCATCCAAGCCATGTCTGAATAAAGCTGTCACCATTACAGTGACTTAAAAAGGTAAACCAATGATCTTCTTTATTGATGGGATGAGTATAATAGGACCCACAGCCTACCTCATTGCAGCATAGTGGCCCATAACCAGACAATATAATACTATGACTTGGCAACACAAACAGATGCTCATGATTTGTTTATTATTTGTGCAGCTCCTGCAGAAATTGAATGAAATAGGGATACATGCTGTAAGTATAGTTTTAGTTCATAATAGCAGTAATCAGCAAAATAGGTTCTTACTTCTTTGGACATCAGTTTATAAATGTTTGACAGAATAATGCCTGAGTATGCATACCCTACATATGCAAAGTGTACATACGAGGACAAATAGCTCTTAAAACATTGCATTATTCAATGGTTCAATCAGTATGTCGGTAGGTTTGAATCCAAGCAGCAAGTATTCCATAATATGTAAGGCATATTATTCTGCAATCAGTAGCATAGAATAACATTTTATTCATTTCACATATACACTTTGTGAGATACAACAAATCGGCATTCATGTAGTCACACTTTTTGAATAGTGTGCATAATATTAATACGAGTAAGCTTTACTCTAACAGAAATGTATGGCCTCACATTCATATTTGGATGTGACAAATCTAAACATTTATGTGTGAATATGCAATAACAGGGACAGATTACTATTTCATAACATTTATGATAATTACCTGTTGTCTTTCCCTCAACCCTCTTTCTAACTATTCAGCTATTTTTTTTAATTTGAACTATTATCCCTGCTGCAACACAATCAGCATTGAGATCTACACTGGTCACAGGGGCTCAGACCACCATCCCTCCACAGGTGACTATTATGGTACCACCACAGGCAGCACAAGCTCCCAACCATGTAGCATTGCCTCCACAATCTGTACACTACTTGCACCACCTGAATCGGGTAGCTCTGCCCCAGGAGCTGGTGCAGTAGTACCCAACGGGAATAGTTTAAGTAGAGATGGTGACTATGTCACCTGACAAGAGCTGTCAGGGCTGGTTTAGACAATCAAGAATAGGGACCCCAATACCCATATTAGCTATAGGGAAAGAATCCTGCAGCAAATAGTGAAATCACTGCTCCATCCAACACCGCCTCAGGTGTCTGGGACAGGAGACAGTGGTCACAGTTCACAGAGTGAGGACTAGAGTCCCCCGGTATTCATGTTGTCTAGGGAGGTGCCCAAGAAGTCCCATAGCTATCCCTAATCATGGTGTCTCCCAACCTCCACCTCTGTTTGTCTTAGGTCTGTAAGTTCATAGGTATACTAGGATATGACCAATAGTGCCCTTAAAAGCCTTGCCATGCAACCCAAATCTGACCCACAAATTTGATTTATACTTGATTTATTGGAGGTGATTTAATGACTGCCTCTGTCCATCAGAGACATAGAAGCCAGACCATTGGTGAATTTCCAATTACCCATACACTGGTTAAAGTTGCACTTAAATAGGAATAGGTAAGAATTCTGCTTCGCATGCATGGGGATTCTGTTCCAGAGAATGGCTATTCGCTGAGAAACATATCTGTCATTCCAACATGTCCTATTTATGATGCATACAAAATGTAGGCTTTTTAATCTAGTAGTTCTGACGCCGTTCATTTTGTGGATGTGCAAACGATTCATCAAAACAGGGCCTATGGATGTCTTGTATGCAAGGCAGAGATCACGTCTCTTTGACATTGACTTTGACATCTTGAGAAGTAGATGCCAAAGAGGAGTGAGCTTAGCACAGAACCCCTGGGGGACTCCATTGGTGACCAGTCACTATTTGGAGGTGGCCTCACTGATTCTAACCTCCTGGGTCCCACCAGTGAACCAGCTAGTGATGTAGAGTGCGTTATAAAGGGATTTATATGTAGTTCTTTTATTTTGTTTAACAATGCCTGAGTGGGGTATTATATGAAATGCCTAGCTGGATCTAGGTAGGTGGTATGCAGTTTTCCCCTCATAAATTGTCTTAATGACCTTTTTAAAGAATTCCACTAGATACAGTAAGCAACACCTTTCTTTGACAAAGCAAAACTTGGATGGATGTAGCATATAGAGGTCTCATATGTCCTTGTTAATAATTTCAATAATAATTCTTTCCATGGCTTTGTAAATTAGACTAGTCAGGCTAGTGGTTCTGTAGTTTCCAGAATCTGTTGAAGGCATTCCACTATGAAGGGGGATGGCTGTCACAGACCTCTATTCATGTTGCTCAAAGCCTATTTTAAGTCTGTAGTTAAATAATGACTCCAGGGGTCCTGACAAATCATATTCTAAACTGTTCAGGAGGCATCCTAGGCTGTTATTTGGGCTCACTGAGGATGTGTTCTTGGTTTTAGTGAGTGCAGCCAGTACATGCTCCCTAGATGTAGTGGGAGGGGGTTCTGTTTGAAGGAATTATTGGAGGAGATGTTTGGGGATGAGAGGGGGTGGTAAGGCCAGAATTGAATTTGTCTACTAACATGTTTGCTATACCGCCAAGCTTAGTAAATGTGACACCATTAACCACCAGTTCAACACATTGCTGTTTGCTGACCTCAAAGTTTCTGACATAGTGGTAGAAGGTCTTATGGTTATCCTTCATTTTGGAAGCTATCTTAACCTCAAAGCTGGCTTTGCGTGACCTAATTAACCCTCTTAGTTGCCTATTTACTTTGATGCGACAGTTTTTATCTCCTTCCTGATTTTTCCCATACTTTTTTTTCCTTTCATTGTATATCCTATTTAATTTGGGATGCCACCAGGGCAGCTTGTTTTGGACTTGCTTCTGTAGTACAGCAGCCTCTATGCAGCCATTGATATGGTTGCACAGATTTCTGAAAGCAATTCAGCATAGGCTGGTGTCTTCTTGGAGTTTGGAGGGGCACTGAATTTTGACAAACCATCACTTAATAACAGGTAATTTCCTTGGAGTTGTAGAGTACTTGTATGTTATAAATGTCAGTAAGTGCTACCTAACGCAACATACATACCTAACCCTCTTATTCTAAAATACCTTCCTCATCTTTCCTTTTTCTTAAAAATGAAAAGGGCACCTGTCTCACCATATATACAGTGAATATAAAAAGTGTACACATCCTTGTTAAAAAGCCAGGTTTTTGTGATAAAAAAAATGAGACCACAATAAATAATTTCACAACTTTTCCAACCTTTAATGTGACCTATAACCTGTGCAATTCAATTGAAAAACAAACAAAATCTGTTAGGGGAAAATATAAAAAATAAAAAATGTACAATAAGCTGGTTGCATAAGTGTGCACACCCTTAAACTAATACTTTGCTGAGGCACCTTTTGCTTTAATTACAGCATTCAGTCTTCTTGGGTACATGTTTAAAAAATGAAAATAGATGAAAAATAATGAACTACAACATTTCTGATTTTTAAATAACCTGGATAAAGATTAGCAATGAAAAATCTGACTATGTAATCCTTATTTGTGACTTATTTATTATTTGAATGAACCCACATGGAGAGGAGATTTGTATCCAAGGAAAATAAAAAATGGGAATTCAGTTTTTGTGTTTTAAGCATCTTAAATAATGATAAATAGGGTGGAATTGAAACATAACTAAAAAAAAAATTAAAAAAGTAACGTAGCTCCAGTATGACAAATTATTTCTAATAGATCAGACTAAGTATTAGAAAACTACATATGCCCTGGTATTTGTGAAGATAGTGCACAAGTGAATAAATACATATTATGAACTATCTTTAGTACTCCAATGAGGACTACACAAATTAGATAAATATATTCATAAAGTTGTTAGGGGTGAATATTGTCACATTCCAGGTTTCCACAATGGTCCACAAACGTTCCTGTTATATTAATGTGTAATGGGTAGTCCTGTGTTTGAGAGTATCTGCTAGTGTTGTGTAGTTTAACAGTGCTACACAGCACTACTGATTGAAGCAGCTATTTACAGTACAATATACCTTACTAAGTAGCCACTTTGTAAAGCCTGTTGTTTTGTAGAATTTACCTTCCTTTCTCTGTAATGCTGTACACTGCTGGTATGAATGACTGTGATTGCATGAATCATAGGGTCTATATTAAATCAGCGAACTCTTAAAATAGCAAATGCTGATTTATTGACCCTTTAAAACTGAAAGCTGAAAATCCCAAAGACACGGAATAGTGATTAACACAAAATAAAGTGGGAGGCTGCACTCCCATACCCCGATGTGTGGGGCTGTGCCCCCTTCACCCCCCTACTTAAATATTCCAACTCCAATATCACACCACAATGGAGGAAATGGCAAAGTCCTGAAAATGGACCAGCAATTTTTTCCCTGGGAAAAAAATCACTGTTCCTTGTCTTCAGGATTTTCAGCTTTCAGTTTTAAAGGGTTGATAAATCAGCGTTTACTGTTTTAAGTGTTTGCTGATTTAATATAGACCCGAATCATACTTATTAGGCATGTGGGCAGTTTCATATTATGGTAATGAGAGGATCTGGTGCTGTGCATGCTCTCATTGGAAGAAGCTTTTCCACCGCAGAATGTGGAGGTGGCACATGGTACTTGTATGTTAGCCTGACACAATATTGGACTCTGTTGCTGGTAAGGAATTTTCATATTCCATACAGGGAAGGTGTGAGAGATTTTTGTTTTTTTTTAACACCAAGAATGTTGCTTGGAACTGTATGCTGAGCAAAATATTGGCATGATAGGAGGATCACTACTTTGCCAATAAGCCCCATTATATAGTCTGCCATTTTTGCTTTATAGCTTTACATCACTGGGACAAGGTGGGACTGCTGTGCTGTTGCCTTGATGATTGGCATATAATTGGGGTGAGCTCAGTAGCTCAGGTAGTAGGTGGTTAGCAAAGAACATGATTACACAAATTCCTTAGTGAGAACATGTTCTTTTGCTTACAATTACTATATAAAAAAGGAAGTATTCTATACTCCACTTTGGAGCAGAAAGTCATGAAGTGTTGTGTAGGATGTTCATATTCTGAACTGTGAACTCTGAACCCACAACCAGATTTAACAACTATAAATAAACCCCACGGTGCCTATGTGGACCCCATTGTCTGTAAATATTTTATACTGTCTTATACTTTCTGGACAGGCTATGTAAATGTGGACAGGCTATGTAAATGTAGAAATAATGTATGTCTATCTAAAAAAAAACTATCTGACAATATTTCATTTTTAGATATTTTCCTATACTAAAAGAAAAAGAAATAATCTGTATTAAGACATAGACATCAAACATATGAAAAAACTTGTATCTCAAAATCTCCCTATTATTATAAATAATGCCAGTCTAAAAAATTATGTATAGAAGGTATCATTTACATGGGGTGTTCAAAGGGTTTGCCAACTGTCCAGACTTTTTCTGGACAGTCCAGAATTAAGTGACACTGAAAGTGACATTGAAGAATACAAGAATATGTTTGATTTAGCACAGTAGGATTGTACAATAAAATAATTGACGGGAGGTTAATGCACACTTCTATGCTGTACACATTTTGCTTTCGCTTACATGTCCAGAATTGTTGACATACAAATTCTCATTATGTTTAATAGCAAGGTTTTTATTTTGCTAAATTTCATATTATAAGATATAATGTGAGATATTCTATAAGTACATAGGAAAATGCCCATAATGATAATCATCTGCATAAAGTAGGAATTTCCAAGGACAATGTTAAAATATTCAGGGGTGAATAAATGGGTCATTACAAATAGTAAACATAATAGTATTTCTGGCTAAAATAAAGATATTGGGTGATAAAGGGTATCCCAGTTTAGACTCAAGTTGTTTGAATATTTGATCTGGTTAACTTCATATTACGTTTAAGGAAATATATATTACTGCAGATCAGAACAGAACTTCATTTGTATTTAAAATAACACTGGGGACTTTTAGCATTTTTAATAAATGAAAAATAAATCATTTGTCTAATGGGTTGAATGTTTTGTACCCATCTATGAAAATATGAGTAGTGCCATCAAGATACAGCTTAACATTTGAATACAGAAAATAACAGATTAAAGAAAATAATTTGCTATGTTAATAGATTAATTGGGATGGAGTCACATTAACATTATTAGCTATAACTGTTAAGAATTTTAGAAGATGATTATTAAATGAGAGTTACATATATTTTACAATCTGCATTTAGCTGTAAAACTAGACTGTAGGTCTGAGGTTTCAGGGTACTGAACAATTTTTAAGAATAAATATATTTTTCTGAAATAAAAATCTTTAAGAATAACATTTTTCTGAAATAATGCATTGGAAAGATATCCAACTTCAAACTCTGTATAAGCAAAATATTTTACTTAGAAAAGCTCTAGTTACAAAAATAGTTTACAGTATAATTAGTAAAGTATCAATCCAGGATAGCACAATTTAAAATACAGTAGGTCAAAAATTCTGGTGCAAGAAACACACATATAACAAAATATAAGTGGCATTGTACAAGTTATACAAAAAATGGACAGCAGAATTTAAGCTGTCTGTGTTATGAATGAAATGTATAGTGGGCAATGCATGTGACTAATGTGTGATGGTGGTAGAGATGTAACTACTTTGTCGCCATGCTATAAGATGATTCCACTATGTTGGCATGTATGCCCATGGTTTCATTTCATAATCTCGAATTACTGAAAGCTTGAAATTCAGTAACTCGAGACTATGAAGTCGAACCATTCACAACACCGAAACCACAATCCCAAATTACACAATCATGAACATACATACACCATACACCACTTAACATACACACCATTCCACCCACAGCACACAAACTACACAATCCTACACTACATATAAGCAGGGGGCAAGCCCCCCTGCACCCCCCACACCCCCCTACTTATATATACTAACTCGAGGTCACACATAAGATAAAAAAAAAAAAAAACACACACGCCATCCTCCACTCGCTCACACACAAATACACTGAACAAAAACACCAACAAATCCAACACTCACACTTACACCTCCCTACCCTTAGCCACACACAATGTACAAAAACACACACAAACACTCACTTACCTGCCATTTCAGGCACCGTAACACTACACGCAACGTACTGGAAATGCATAAGCACAGATTCAAGATATTCGAATTCTCTCTTATACACTTTTGGCATTTTGGTTTTCAGCTTTATGGTCTCAGGTTATGGAATTTCAAGCTTTCAGTAATTCAAGATTATGACGTGAAACCATACCCATAGATAGGGGGCATACACCTGGCTGTTTATTTGGAAATGATGAAATGTAGATGTAGGGGAAAGGTTGGTAGATGTTGCATTTCCACTGTTTTCTCAACCTATCATAGTTCAATGATTAGAATCTTTCTCTTCCTAGGACTATCAGAATGGGAAGCTAATGGAGTACATTACTCAACACTGATAGCAATGCACCATTACTATTACTGGTAAATGCTGTCCTGTGGTATAAACACATTGCACTTACTGGACAAATGCACTTATGGTACTCTTCTCATATTCTCTGCTCTCTGTAGGTGCAAGACAAGAATGTAAGCAGGTGCCTCAACTATCACTTGCTTTGCTGAAAATTTAGTTGGGGGGGGAATGGGGATGGGAGTGACTTGCTTGAGGGATGTTGTGACCTCTCTGTCCAAGACATAGTCTGCCACTTTGCTTGTAGTGGTTCATCCACAGCTACAGAAGATGATGTAGTCAATGATTGAGAAGGAGCTCTATGTTCAGCTGGACTACATGGAATGATTTTTGGATCAGATTTATGGTCCATTTCGCTAGATGTTTCTGACCATCAGGACAGCAGAGGAGAGACATGCCATACCATCAGCCATCCTGATCTGTCTGCAGATGATGGCTAAATGCAGTTTTTCCTGGTGTGGGGAGGTACCTGCATGCTGCACATAACCCCACACTACCCCCAGCCTGCTGTTCCTATTGGGTGCAGACTCACTCTGTGTGCATTGTCCAACACTCTTCACCATTTGTCTTCCTTTTTTGTGTTTACATCTACCCTGTGCCTCCTCTTCTTAGTTTGTAAACCCCCACTCTGATTGGCTGTCTAGCTATGTGTTTGTCTTGACTTTCAGTAACTCACTCTTCCCCTCCTCTGTTTTTACATGTTGCACCCCCATCTCCATCTTTATATAGGTAAAATATCAAAAGAAATATATTGCCTCCACCAATCCAGCACATTTATGTATGTATTTTTTTTCTTTGTAGCCCTTTGCTTTTTTTCCTTCTCCCTTTCATACTTCTAAGTATACCCCTTTACTACCCTAGTTTATGCATCATACGTGTATGTGCGGGATCCCTCCATAATGCATTGCAGATGAGATTCTCCTGTGGGCTCTGTACATGGAGTACCATATTCTACATCTCTGCCATGGGACTCACTATCAGGTACTCCATTGTTCTTGTGTATTTTACTGTCAGGCATACTGCTGTGTCACACAATTTAAGATGTCAGCTAGTGGCTATAGATGCATATATATATATATATATATATATATATATATATATATATATTTTTTTTTTTTTTTTTTTTTTTAATGAGGGCTGCACAATAGGGTAAGCAATATCAACATACATACCTAAATAATAATGCATATACACTTGTTAATCTACTCTTCTCTACAACTCAATCACTATATGGATTGGTTTCATTACATAATTAATGAGTTACTTATTCCCATCTGAGTAAAGCTGTGTGTTCCAAGGTGCCACATATCTATCTTCATATGTTTTGCTCATCTGTCTTTACTACTGTGCATCTATCTCCACAGAATTGTGCAAGCTCTCAACCTCTCTGTGCAATAAATCTGGACAAAGCCTAAAATAATAGGTAGACAAAGGCCCAAAAATAGGGACAGATTTTAAATATTGCTCTTAGAAACTTAGAACATTGCTAGAATAACAAGATTTATATTAGCACACATTCCTGAAGGATATGAAGTCTGAAAGTCAGATGTATGTCATTGTTTAGTGACTTAAAATCATCAGTGATTTGCCAGAAAACCACAAACTGTATGTGGAACAGACTGAAAATAAGAGGCAAAAATGTGGACATTTGGACATTCTTCAAAAATCTAGGCAGTTGAGAGGCCAGTGCTTCTCTATGAATCCCAGCCTTAATCTGAGTGCTATAAATTAAGGAAAAGAAAAGAGATAATATGTAGTAAATATATAACCAGTCTTGGAGTGTTCTTATAATCCCCTCTAGATGAGAATAATATGAAAGCATAATAAAGGGTACCAAATATCAATCAAACACAAAGATGTTCACAGGTTTCAAAGAGTGGAAGTATGTCTTTCAGCAATGCACAACAGTAGATAAATCTGTGGAATGTATATTATCTAAGTATGTATTGACGTCTCTTCAGAATGAGATGCTAAAGTTGCAGCTGGACAAACTTACTGTTCTTGTGAAAAAGCTGAAAAGTCTGAAAAAGAGCCATAAACAGCTATGATAAAAAAGTGAATGAAAAAATGTCCTTTTAAAATGAGAATTCTACTGCATTGCTCTGTGTGTGTGTGTGTGTGTTTGTGTGTGTGTGTGTGTGTGTGTGTGTGTGTGTGTGTGTGTGTGTGTGTGTGTGTGTGTGTCTGACATTGTATCACATATTAAATTAGCGACATCAACACATTTGTTACTTCTGAAATTTGTATAAAATTTATTTTTCCGGAGACATGTGATCACACAAATTCCATGATCTGAAGTAGCCAGAGGGGTGTGATCAAATTCATTGTTGAGCAGAATTTAAGTTATTGCAGAATAATATTCACTTTGTACCCAAGACTCTCTTACAACACTCGTAAAATCTCACTATGGACTTCCAAAGGTGACTTAACAAATGGATTTTATGCACACATACAAACTGCTGGGGCAGGGGTTCATATGCCTTGCATTGAAATTATCTCAAATGTTGTAATATACTCAATTTCAGTTATGTGTAGGGGTCATAATATCTATTTGGTATGCATTAACTGGTCCATAATGCATATTTACTGAGTCATTAAATACCCGGAGTGGTGGTGCTGCGGTAGCGTTGTCACCTCACAGTAAGAAACTGTCCGATTCAATTCTCAGCTAGAGCATCTTCTGCATGGAGACATGCGTGAATGGGCATACCTTCGTTGAAGGTTGTGCGTCAGAGCTGATAAATTGGCATGTAAAAATTAACTACCAATCATTAGCGGACTGGAATTCCACTGTGGCGACCCCTAACCGGGAAAAGCCAAAAGACACAACAACATTAGACCATAAATAAATGATGGAAGCAAATTCAATATTGGGTTACTCTAAAATTCTAAACGTATAGGATAGCATTCCTATATGAATTTTGCTGTTGACTATCCCATTGATTTTGTTTGATAGCTCTTTAAAAAAATAATAAAGCATATTTAACATATAGTTTTTTATATTATGATTGACATGTACCTAAGTACTGAATACAGGGGTTATGAGATCTCATTGTCACTCTGCTTCATTTTACATTGTGTTTGGTTTCCTTTGGGAAGATTATGACTGCTTCTCAGGCAGAGGTACACAATAGATGGCCAGAAGATATCCACAATGAATTGTTATTACATCTGAAATAATTCCAAAGACATGCATCTGGAGCATTTCTCCGCGGGCCTCCGCTGAAAACAGGCTCTGTGGAACCTAGTCGGACTTTCCCGGTCAACAAATGATAAATAAAAAAAAATAAAAAAAACAAAATGATATGCATTTCACTTGAATAGGGAAGTCTTTTCCCTTGAATTGTGATTTTTCCCTTCCTAAATGAGAACTCATATGCAGTGAAGTACTATATGTATTTGTACCTAGAATCACCAAGTAAGTGCATTTTGTAGCTGAAATATGTTGTGCTATACTGGGAATCATGGCTTTACATTGTCAAGAATGTCATCAATTATCTTTTCACTGATGTAAAGCTATTGACCCCCCAATTCATTGAACATAAGGTGATCAAAATGCCCTCTGCCTTGTATATAAGCACATCCATGTGACCTCTGTATAATACCGGTGATTCTCACAGATGCAGCATACCCTCAGAACATGCCCTCTCCCATCCTTCTGAACAGAAACAAAGCAAGCTAAGCATCTTCATTCTTATCCTTTCCCATGCCATCCCCAGCAGTCGCCACACCTGCTGGTAGAGCTCATGTCACCTTGGTATTAGTCTATATGTTATAAAAACTGCATATTTTAGTTATTTTGCCAGATATACACATATTTGAGAGTCTGCTGTTTGCTTCATTAATTTCTATTAAGTTGTGCAATTCCATGTGTGTTGTTATAATAGCTGTTTGCTTTACTATATTCTATTGATTGATTGTTTACTATGTTTTCCCTTGTTTTGTTTTTCTATTTCACATTATTATTTGTACATGAATATTTAGACAGGACATACTGCTTTTTTAGGCAGAGACCAGCTAATGGATATTCCAATGTAACTAATATATCAGATCCAATGAAAAATCATATTAAGGTGGATCTGCACAATACCAGAAGACTAAACACGCTCTCTGCCCTTGTGGATCTCATTCATTTGGAACATATCCATATATGTGTAATCACTAAAACTTGATTTAAATATTTAGAATACACTTCCTCTTTTCCTGTGTTTTGCATGTTGTGATGATGTGAGGTATGCCAGGAGAAGCAGAGCAGTGGATGTGTAACATATGCCAGAACAGCTAGCTGGAATTTTTAAAAGAATTATATGTCATTTGTATATCAAATGGATTTGCACAGGTGCTTGTGCTGAAGCATGCATTTGTAAAGCTGCTTGTTTTAAAAATGTAATAACAGTGTGCCCTGCTGGATAGAAAAAGAAATATACATGTATTATTATAGCTGTTTGTGTATATGTTTTGACAGAGGATACTGGAAGAGAAGATGTTAATCCCAATCCACCTGACTTTGAAAAATGGTAAGAAATGAAATTACTGGACCTAGGCCATAACGATGTTATCTCACAGTTTTGAATGAAGCCAAAGATGCAATGTCTGTAAGAAGTATGATTTATTGGCTCCTGTAGGAAGAGTGGAAGTGTTTTATGGTTTTCTGACTTCCCGAAGCTGCATCAGATCTTAGGAAGCTGTATGTGTGTGTGTATTATTGATACATATGTGATAAATAATGACAGCTTCTAGCAATATGGGGTTGCATGGGAACCAGACGTCAGATGGCCAGATGTATGTGATGTCATTCTCTAATCCATCACTAAAAATAATGTTTAATACTAGGTGAGACTGAAGTCTCTGGGCACTCTGTTTTTGTAATCTGACAAAGAAGGATCTGTCACCTACTTTATCTTGCCTTGCTCTAGTAAGTAACCAGGGAATAATAATTCTTTAGATCAGTCAGGAAAATATAGTGAGATTAGTTAAGTATTATTTTTCTTTAAATGTGTGAACCTTTCCACCTGCGTTATTTTTAATATTTTCTGTGATTGAAACTCTAGTGTTTATTGTAAACATATATTTCACATTTTCATGTTCTTTTGTTATTTATTATTAAATATATTTAAACATTTCATTGTGGCTGGTCCTTAAGAGAATATTTTAACTTTTGAAGTTACTTATATCTATTGGTGACAACTGCAGTCACTCCTGAAAGCCTGTTTGGTCAGCATTACCATTTGTATTAATATTAATTTCACTCAGTATAATTAGGTACCCTTGCAAGAGCCTTAGAGTACCTGGCCTTTGGGTGTCTGGTGGCAGTGTATCTACCTTATAGTCTGGGCAGAATAGGGCATATCTAGTAAATCTGTGCCTGCCTTTTACAGGTGTCTGTGCATGTGTGAAAATGAAATCTCAAAGTGTGTGTGTGTCAGCTACTTGGAGCAGGGACATGAAGCACTGGTTTCACAGAGAGTGTGCTGGAGGACTTGACTTGGACAATCAGCTGAGGACTTAATTCTACAGCTGTGCTAGTGGGGAGACTTAATGGGGATCTGGGGAGAAATGGAGAGAGAGAAACCCAGACTCTGGGCTGAGTGTATTCCCTGTGTGCTCTTAAGGGAAATTGTGCTTGATGCAGAGAGCTGCATCTGGAAATACTGGGTGCATCCATTTTGGTTCCAAGTGAACGTCTTTCTCCAGTCCCAGTGGTGAGGATTCAGGCTTCTTCATTACTGGCCCAGAGTGGGATGTCACACATGCATTATGCCTTCAGATCCCATGACAGTTGTGGTGGCACTTCCATATTTGTTGGGGACTGTATCACCTCCAGAAAGATTCCCAGAGACTCACAGTTGTGTTGGCACATCCATATTTGTTGGGGACCGTATCACCTCCAGAAAGATTCCCAGAGACTCACAAACTGAACTCATGGAAACCTACAGTCTTGATAGACAGGACCAACCGTCAGTTTACAGCTTGTTAAATGGCACAGTCTGTGTCTCCTGAAAATCGTATATGGTTCCTAAACATACTTAATGAACTTCCCTTAAAGAACTCCATTTGTTTGGGAAACTTTAACTACCTCTCAGTAAACTGGAGTACATATGCCACCAATGTAGGATGCATCTACATGCTATTACATTTAATAAGCAAAAATCCACTGCACCAGATTGTTAATAAACCCACTGCAGCACATAATATTCTGACCTGGTCCTTATGAATATACCATTTTTATGCACTATTATTCTGGTACTTCCTTCCATGGATAAGTCAGATCATAAAACAGTGACTTTCAACTTCAAAACCTCTAAACATGCTGATACCAACAAATTAGAGATAAAGGATTTCAAACATACTAATCTTGTCAAATTTTATGATGTTTAAAATTCACTTCTAGAGACATCTCCAGAAAAGTTGCCACAGCAGGTAGCTTCACAAAGGAGTTACATGGCCACTTAGATAAATATGTAGAATTGGCAGTCTCAACCAGAGCTAAATATAATTGAAAATTTAAAAACAAACAGTCCATTAACATAGATGAACTGTAAAATAAAAAAAAAAACACATTTAAAATATAGAATGGATCAAAAGGTATCATATCAAGAATAAAAAGTGGGTTTGCTAAAATGGTTAAGTTCTTCACCTCATATGCACTTTCATACAGGGTTTGATTCTGACCTTGGTTTATTGGTCTAAGCATGTAATAGTCTTTAGGCTAATTGCTTAATATGTAGTTTTTTTAAAATACATTAGGGAGTAGCATAATGGCTAAGGTATTTACTTCACAGACACAAGGTACAGGGTTTGGTTCTCACCTTCGACAGTGAAATTGGCTAGGCTTAAAAAATGGCTCACAAAGGCAACTAGCCTAATACTTACCTATGAACATATAAAAATTTGACTAAACGTGAAAAATACAATCAAGTCTACTAAAGGAGCATGTGGAATTTAAGTTAGCATATATAACTAAGGAAAATTACAAATCCTTCTTTATCTATGTTAGGAGAAATAACGCTCAACACTGCTATGGACTTATTCATAACAGCACCAACTACATTGACACAGGAGACATTTTCAACATACTGTCAAACTAATTCAGTATGTATTTACCCAAGAGGGAACTATCCAACGTCCATTTATTCGTGCATCTCTCAAACCTCCCATTAACACTAAAGAACATGTACTGAAGGTGCATTCCAAGACCAAAAATACTTTCCCCATGGAATTTGATCTGGCTGTTAGGTAAACCTTTCAAAACAGGCCTGGAAGAACCACTCCTTAAACTATTTCACCTGACCTTAGCCATATGCTATAATCCTGAAGTTTGGTGCACACCAGTAGTGATGCCACTCCATAACAGTGGCCCTCACCTCTGGCCATGGGAATTATAGGTCCATTATTTTGAAGACTCTCATTTGCAACACCCATGGAACATATTATAAATGACTTGATAAGCTATGATATTAAAAATGTCATCATCTGCACCTGAAGTAGTCTGGCTTTGTCAAGGATTGATCCTTTCTAATGAATTTGGTTAACTACTTTGAAAGGGTCTCCATATGCTGCTGACAGCAGTCATACCGTCCACATGGCATATCTTAACCTGGCCAAGGCATAGGACATTATCCCTCATGCTGCCATACTTAGTATGTGTAATGCATTATAAATAGCTCTCCATGTGGAAAGAATAATAGCTAAGTGACTTAAAGATAGAGCCCACGTGGTGCAGGTGGGATATGCCTTATCAGAGAGTACGAAGGCAGCCAGTTGTGCCCTACAGGGAACAGTGTCTGGACCTCTTTTGTTCAGCATTTATGTTTCTGATCCTAGACCTCTTGCTAACAAAGTCTTCAGATGACTGGAAATGATAATAATTGTCAATTCCCCCTCTGAATCCCAAGCCTTTCAACAAGAACATATGCTCATAACTAATTTATGTACCAGTAATGGGGTTAAATTAAATGCTAAAAAGTGCAATATTATCACATTTGGTAGACAGTCCCTCCATCCAGCATACAACATAGACAGACGGATTCACTGGTCCAGTGGTTTTGTCGTTGTGTTTTGAAGTTACAACATAGACAATGCCTGACTTCAAAATGAGAATGTTGTTAGGGATCTTTGAAGTTGGGTTGATAATTCCCTCTTCTTTGGTCCCTGATCATTTACTCCAGCACAACATCCATCATTTCCTTTGAGGGTCAAAATGCTCGTTCAGCCCCTATCAAAGAAGAAGAGCAGCACAAAGCTCCTGGGGCAGATGGGCTTAATTGTGAACTATACAAAGAAGTACTTGAGATGTTAATTCTGGTCTAACATAAGTGTTTTGGGTGTTTCAAACAGAAGGAAAAATTAACAATTCATCCCACACCTCTGTCATAACAGTTTTACCTTAGCCCAGGAAGCAAACAGATGAGGCAGCAATTTACTGTCCAATATCATTGCTGAATGTGGACATTATAATAATATATAATATGTGTTAGATACTGTCCAATAAAATAACCCCATGTTTTCCACTATTAGTCTCTCATCCAGGAGTGGGCTTTGTTAAAGGGCACAATGGAAAAGACCACCTACGTACTGCACAGCTACTAGTGCAAGGCCTCTATAATATAAATGACCCAGGAGTAGCAGTCATGAATGATTTTGCTAAAGCCTTTGATTCTATAAGAAGATCCTATTTGTGCAAGTATTAGAGACCATGACAATACCCCTAGGGTTCAAACAAGCAATTAGAACCCTGTACAAAAGGTTTATGGCAAAAATACTTACTAATTGTTATTTATCCAAACCTTTTTCACTACAAAAAGGGACTATGTAAGGATGGATTGGGACCCTGATTCTATTTTTCTACCCACAGAATTAGTAAGCATTTTCTTAAAACAAGAACACCAAATGTCAGACTGGGAGATGATGGGTACAGAAGTAAGATTGCTGCTGTTTGCTGATGATTGTTTAACTTTACCCAAAGACCTTCATTATGGCCTTAAGGTTTCAAAAGAAACTCTAAAATTATTATCTTAGCATTACTGGACTAAATACTAATCATTCTAAAACATTATTATTCCCAACAAGTAAGGCTGCTGAAGATTTTAATCTAATTGGCTATCTTCATCCTTTACATGGACCAGTATAAACCCAAAATACTTAAGCATTTATTTACACCCCTAATCATTTATTAATGATAAAAATCAATTTGCAAAGTTTCAAAAAAATTATATGAGAAAAAATGTTTCTCTGTTTTCACATGTGGGGAAAACTTAAACTTAGTCTAGTTTTCATGAACAGGATAGCTATGGATAAAATGTTTGCTACCCTTTTACTGTTTTATATATTTTGTCCCATATGTGTTTCTAAGAATTCTCCCATGTTAACAAAAAAAATAAAAACATGTTGACCTAATTTATCTGGAAAGGATAGCACAAGTGCACATCTGAAGATTTTGCAATTGAACTGTCTGTGATTTCTGGGCTTGCTATTCCCTGTTGGGTTAAATGCTTCCAGGCTTTCAAATTATCAGTTCTTTTTTAATTTCCATCAGAAAGAATTACATGTATGGGTGATATTAGAGAGATGAATTATGTCAGCACAAATGCCCTGGTATCATAGTTGGTAGCCCTGTTCTCTCCCTGCACATCTAAAGGGATAGTTGGATAGTGCAGTGGTGCAGCGGTAACATTGTCACCTCACAGCAAAAGGTTCTCCAGTTCAATTCTCAGCTGGAGTGCCTTCTGTGTGGAGTCTGCATGTCCTCCCTGCATTCGTGTGGGTTTTCTCTGGGTACTCCGGTTTCCTCCCACGTTACAAAGACATGCATCTGGAGCGTTTCTCCCCTGGGCCTCCACTGAAAATCGGATTCATTCCAAGTCAGACTTTCCCAGTAAACAAATGTTAAATAAAAAATAAATAGTTTACTATTACCCAAACTCATACGGCATTATGACAGTTGAACAAGTAATATCTCCGAAGGACATTTGGGTTTCATTGTCACACCGTGGGGCAATCCATATATGACAGTTGGAGGAACTACTATCAGTTTTAAAGACTGGGAATATAAATGTGTTTAAGTGGTTTTCAAATTTAATATTAAATAAAGAGGGGTTAATTTTTCTTTGCAATTTTTAAATTCTGTCACAAAAATGGAACTTGGGCAAAGAAGCATTCTGGAAATATCTCAAAATATGATATTTAATAAGTAAGTTCCTGCACTTGAACTGAGTTTATGAGATGCACTTCCCAATAGCTCAATTAATAAATAAAAATACAGCCTTGGTGCTATGGAACTGAGTATAAAAACTTTAGAGATATGCAGTCTTCTTGCAAGTGATAAATGCAAACTTGCTCTGTGCAATCTGAAGTGATGGATAGGGCAAAGTACCTCACAATGCTAATCTTCATTGAATGATACCTTCCTTAATCAAGTAAATAAATTAAGGTAGAGACCTTATGTCTATTTGAAAACCTTGCTCTTTATATACAAGACTTATTGGACACCACAAAAAAGTGCATAAAAAGGCCAGAGTAAGCATACGGAATGCTCACAATGCAGCGCTCAAAATCCTAGTGCAGATCACAGGTTTTGGGAATTCCATCCCCAGTCACTGTGGGTTATGATGTCAATCTTAGAATAATAGTGGAAGCAACTATTCTGTGCTCTAGGTATATATTGTTTTCTGAAATAAATCCTAATTAGCAGAGCTAAAGGTCTTCTCCCAACAGTGTGGATTCTTTAACTTTCATGCTTGGTTCACTCCTATATAGCTTCCTTACAGATATCTTCTCAGGATGTTAGCTGTTAGGGTTTAATAGTATGGCTTCAAAAATGAGATTAACTATTTTCACACCTGAGCAAAAGGAGACACGTGGGTGAGAAGGGATGCTGTCTGAGACTGACAAATTTGTTAATGGCAGATCTATGGAACAGTTTCATTTATTTTTTAATCTCAAATAATATTACATGATGGTAACTTCAATAGTGTTCCTCCATTTTAGTCCCTAGGTTTGGAACTACTGTTGAGGACACTTCCCTTTATTTCTTTATCCCCTTTATGCAGTTCATTGTCTTTATATTTGGCTTAGTTATAATATTTTGGCTGGGCCATCTTAGGACTTGACTAGCCTAACTGAATTTAGTGAGATAGATTGTATATACTCTTTTATTCTTGTATTTTATTTTGTTGATACTTATAGTGATATGGTTATTCACTGTTGCAACATAATTTGATATTATTTTGCCATTTCATATATTAATAAAGTTGCTCTGGTGAAAAGAAAAAAAAAACAAGTTATTCAAAACACTAGTGGTAAGTTTAATATGAGAGAAGATATCACACATCTAGTGTACAGAATGAAACAATTATGTTCCAAAATGTACAGGGCACAACCTTGTTAGGCACCTTTCTGACATCAGAAATGTGCTTCACAAGCTTTTGTTAAACAACCAAAATGCTGTTAAGATCATCCCCGGGATTCATGAAGCTCGGCGCAAGGCCGGCATTAGGCTTGCGCCGACTGTGTGACGTGAAGATGGCACAGTAGCGCCAAATGCATATTAATGAAGGCGTGCTGCCGCCACAGCCACATACATAGGAAAGGAGCGCGAGTGCATAGGGCGTGTCGAAGTGCTGCACGGAGGTGTGGAAATGTCAGCTGTTGACGTGCAACCTAAAATGCTTGCATATAACAATTTGCAAGCAATAGTAATCAAATCTGTCAGTGTCCGTGGATACTGAAACGTATGCAAAGCATGCAAGACAGTTCCTGCAAACACAAAATGAAGAAGCAAACACAAATGCACGGTAGGGAATAACGGGTCCCTATCCCACGAACAAATGATATTGAAAACCGTGTGCCCGTATTCCAACGCAGTGTAGATAGTTATACCAAGTGGAAGTGAAACGCATCATATGTTAGCACGCCGCCAATAGGTACGTCCAGCCCAGTGGTCAGGGTCACTAGATGACCCATATTGTGAGGGAGGGTACACAGCTGGGCAGATGTGTCCATAACAAAAAACATGATAAATGTACATATCTAGTGACCATATGACCGAATTATATCCCACAACGCATGTAATAGTCACATACAATAAGTATGTCCGTATTTCACATACCAAATGTGACAGGAAATAGAATAAGCATGTAAACGAAACAGAAGGAGCATATAAATTGCTACAGCAATAAGGCAACATGTAGGCTGAAAGGAACAGTATTATCTGTACCGTTGACTGTGGGTACGCGTTGTCCAGTACAGTCGGATATGTGTCCGGAATATATCCCATCCTGGACATAGGAAAAGGTGGCATCCTACCAATGATTACAACAGTCAGCCAAAATCTAAACATCAGCGGTCCAAGCCGAACTTGTCAGGATGTGTCACAGTTGAACGGGTATTATCTCCTGAAGACACTGGAGAGTATAAATGTCTCTCCAAACACCATCATATTGGGTGACTTCAACTACCCAAACATAGACTGGGAACATTACTCAAGCCCCAATACCGTTGCCCAAAGGTTCCTGGAGTTCATAAACTCAAATGCTATGGAACAACTTGTCACCATTCCCACAAGAGGTGAAAATATACTAGACCTGATCATCACAAACATGGGGACAAAATGCTCCACACCGGAAGTATATCCCTCATTGGTGAGATCAGACTGTAAACTAATCTCACTGGAGATCCACATCCCGCCCCCACCCTCAACAAAAAAGACCACAGTGAAGAACTTCTCAAAAGCCAACTTCACACTTCTTAAGACTGGTGTGGTATCCTTCAAGGCCCCTGAGCCATTGGAAACCACAACCCACGCTGCTGAATCCCTTACAAATGCTTTCTACGAGCACCTCCAGGATTGCATGGATCAAGCAATCCCAAATAAAATCAAGACCCTTTCCACCAAAGGCAAGCGCCCGATCTGGTGGACCCCAGCCATAAACAAACTTTACAACAAGAGGAGAAAGCTACTACAAGATAGAGCAAAATCCCTAAAAGGGAAGACATCTCTGATCAATACTAGTAAAAAACTACGATCACTCATAAAATCATCCAAGGCCAACTTTGAGAGAAAAATCGCCAAGGACTCAAAAGACAATCATAAGGCCTTCTTTAGCTATATTAGAAATCTGGGTGGAAACTCCCAGATATGCTCAGAATTAGTCCAAAATGATATAAAAATCACTGAACCCACAGCCATTGCAAACATACTGGCAGACAGGTTCAGTGAAATCCCCCCCCCCAAAAGGAGAAATATCTATCCCAGCATAGTGTAGCCTCCCAATCATCTCAAATGCCCAGGTGAGAGCTGCTCTCTCTAAAGCTAAAAACACGGCATCAATGGGACCGAATGGTGTCCCCGGCTGTGTGCTACACGAACTCAATGAGGAACTAAACCCACACATAAGGCTGCTGTTTAATCTTAGCCTTACAACAGGATATGTACACAAAGAGTGGCGTACGGCAACTGTGGTCCCACTCCACAAAGGCGGTGCTTCTACGGACCCTGGTAATTACCGCCTCATAAGCTTAACAAGCCTGGTCTGCAAAGCTATGGAGAGGATCATAATGGAACTCATAAATAAAGACATAGGGGACCTACAGACATTGGATCCTACCCAATTTGGCTTTGTCAAGGGCAGATCATGCCTCTTGAACTTGGTCGACTTTTTTGAAACAGTCACCAAGGCCATTGATGAGGGTAAGGCAGTTCACACAGCCTACCTTGACCTTGCAAAAGCTTTCGACACAATACCCCACTCGGGTATCATAGAAAAGCTCACCAGCTTAAATGTAAACCCATATGTCACAAGATGGGTTGCAAACTGGCTCAAGGACAGAACCCACAGGGTTAGAGTTGCTGGTGCCATGTCAGACTTCAAGCCAGTCACAAGCGGTGTCCCACAGGGCTCAGTCCTGGGCCCCCTCTTGTTTGGCATCTACTTTTCAGAAGTGCAGGAAAACATAGGAGGATTGTGGCTGACAAAGTTTGCAGATGACTGCAAACTGGGCGCCATTGTTGAAAATCCATCAGACACAGATATCCTTCAGAGAGGTCTCATAGAAATGGATAACTGGTGCCAGAGCCATGGCCTTAAGCTAAACGCCAAAAAATGTATAGTTATACCCTTTGGTAAAAACAAGGTAACCCCAAGTTACCACATAGGTGGCAATCCATTAAGCACAGAAGAGGTTATCAGGGACCTGGGGACCCAAGTTGACAGTAACCTTTCTTTTGACACTCACATTGCCAAAGTGGTTAGGAGGACCTTCTACATTGCCCACCTGATTATGAAGGGATTCACATCCAGATCAAGGGAGGTCATTGTTCCCCTGTACTCTTCACTTATCAGACCAATGATTGAGTACAATGCCCCATTCGGAATGTATCTTACCCGACACCTGCAGCAATTGGAAAGACCCCAAAAGTTCCTCACCAAAAGGATAAAGGGGCTCAAAAATATGCCATATGCTGCCCGACTGAAGAAACTCCAGCTCTATTCAGTCGCATACCATCTGCTCAGAGGTGGCCTGTGCCTGACATACAAGGCCATGTCCAACCTGGAATTAATGGACATGCTCCACCTCAAAAAATCCAAATCCACCAGAGCCACAAGAGCAAGAGACTTAAACCTCAACACGGATATAAATAGGACGTGCTGGAGGGACAGATTCATCACTCAGAGACTCCCTATGCTGTGGAACAGAATCCCGGTCCATGTGAGACAGAGCACCTTGCTGGCTCTGTTCAAGAGGAATCTTGACCAGTGGATGCGAGATCATAGGTTTACCCCGGGGATCATCTCTGTATCACTGCTGGACAGAGGCACGGCAAACTAATGGGTAAAGTATTCTTCAACCTAAGGGGTGGTGAAAGCCACACAACTCTGGCTAGGCTTATAAATGCCCTAAGGCAGATAGCCTAGTATGAACCTATGAACCTATTACCCGGTATACCAACCATTTCATGAAAGTTAACTATGGGTGTGTACCTATGTGTGGGAGGTATAGCATGTGGAAAGTCAATCATGGCAGGGTAGTCCACACAACCATACAGGTACCTGACATATGTAGGGTATGCAATGTGTTACCTTGACCGTGTCATGGGCCGTCAACCAAAGTAGTGATGATGGAGTGTCAGGAATATGTGTGTGGGGGGGATGGGTAATGGTATAATCCTCCAAGGCAACACTGAGTCGTATGCAGAATAGGTGAACCAGAGGTGTATGAGGGAGCACCGGGTGAAGCAGAAAGAAACACAAAAACATGTATACACATCTGCAATACAACCAGACAGGCCATACTGTAGAACACAATCCCACAAACATATGAATATTAAAATGTGTGATACAAATGTATAGACATGTCACCGGCACATACCCACAGATTGGTCCTGATAGAACTGGCCATATCAAATGCAACACACCTGGATGCATAATGGACTACCCAGCATCCCCTCCACAGCACACAACCCGCTCCCATATCTGAACGTCCACCACATCCAGTCATACTTGGCCTATTGGTTTGGTGCAGCCACATCTACACATAGTGACCACTACGCATATGTAGTAGGTAGTGTCACCCTAGGCAGTTTCAGGATTGCAAACTATGTATCCCTTGCATGTAAAACCCCTAGCACATTTTCGTAATGCCAGAAGAATGGTCGGTATTTGTCTTGTTTTGGTCTTGTTCAATTTTTGGGATATCCCTCATGGGATAAGTAACCTGTGTAAACATTAGAATGGGTATGAAGACACGAAATCCAGTCCTGTAGATATCTGGACACAAGCTGGAATGTGCAGTAGTGGTGCACGAGACTGTCTAGCCCTAGATGGTCATGCAGAACCTACTACCCAGGATCAAACACCTGCCCATGACGCACATGTCCCGACACAAATAAGCGAGAGAATATATTGCACACATTCGCATAGTGGCACATGGTATAAGGGTGATGAAGGCACTGACATAAACAGGATACCCCCTGATCCACTGTGTGAGGGACAATTAATGTGTGTGTAGGCGTGACCTGACCAACAATGATACAATGCCAAATGTCCTGTGATTGTAGGAAATAACTATGTACCATACTGCATGTAACAGTTGCCTAAAGCGGTCATGTCAGGATAGAATAAACATATTCGTAGAAGAAACAGGCAAACAACAAAAGTGCCAAAGGTATAAGGCTCACAGCTAGGAAACAAATGAATGTTCTAAACCTGCACTGTTCATGGCTATGTGTTGGCCCAAACAATCTGGTGTCTGCAGTAGGGTTACCATCTGTCCCGCTTTGTGAGGGACAGTCCCTCTTTGGACAGTTGTATCCTGACAAAATACATTACAAATGGCAAATGTCCTGGGATTGTAGGACATAATTATGTCCCCTATGTTATGTGATAGTTGCAGAAAATAATTATTTCAGTATCTAAAATACCTAAATGTTACAAGAAACAGAATAAGCAACTAAACCGCTACAACAATAGGCTTTTATGTAGGCAAATAAGTAAAGTTCTATCCTTTGTACTGACCATGGGTATGTGTCGGCTTGTAAAATCTGATGTGTGTTCCGAAAATGTCCTATCTTGGCCATTTGAAAAGGTGGCAACCCTAGTCCCCAGAATACATCCCAACCTGTACATATGACAATGTCAACGCTACCAATGGTCAGAGCATTTGCACAATAACTGGCCAGTCTCTTAACCACTCACAAAGCCAGTGACCTTTGGGGGAAAGGTGTTGAATGAGAATGAATACTTACAACAATGAAGACTAATAGACACATTTAACTGCAGAAAATTAGTAGTATTACGAATCTGTCAACACGTTCCAAGTTAATAGTACTAATATGGTAGAAGTGTCCGTGATTGTCCTGAGTTGTCATAGACTTGTCCCTGTAGAAATGAGTCCTCGAGTATCACAGAGGTCCGTACACATAAGTACACCAACCAACTATCACATCTGTTGACAGGACTATTGCATACCTGTAGTGAATTTATAACAGATGTCCAGAATAATATTAATTTTTTCTATAAATGAATGAAATGGTCAAATGGGAAGCGAAACATGTGGAAACCACCCCCCAACCTGCATTATGTGATGGAACCACTCACCGCCCTAAATTATGTAGCGCCGACCCAATAATGTGGTCAGAGGTGCCCAAACACCTGCGTCTGTAAACAGGTAGAATGTTAAAATCTGGACTAACTCTGTCCATGTGCTATGTCTGATCTTTGAACAGTGCCAGGGCAGTCCTAGTCACTAGTCAGTCAAGCCTAAACCCGGACCAGCACATGAACACCCTGACAATCAAAAATGTGCGAGGACAGTAAGCGTAGGCGTTCTGAATATTCTTGGAGTGAGTAGACTTACAGCACAGGTCCAGAGCAGTAGGAAACAGGGAATGTCCTAATTGTAGTACTGCAGTTTTCCCAGCAGGAGAATGGATGCCTGCTGTGTAAGGGAAGCAGTGAGGCATATGTCAGAGTAGCTATGAACCATGGGTATACATATAAATGAGCTAGAACACCAATAGTATAGTGGTTACAGCATCCGCCCAATGTAAAGGCATTCCCAGTTCAAGTATGACTATAGCACATATTAATTGTGTAATGAATGCCTCTGTGCTGTAAAGCCAACATTTATACATGTAAAGGTGACCGCGTTCGCATGGGTCCAGTAACCGGATTCCATCAAAGTGGTACTTTCATAAGGAATAAGGCACATGTAATCCCAAAGAAATGCCTGTAAACATATGTAACTCAGAATAAGTAGATGCAAGTGTGCCTGCGCGGGTGTACACAGCTATTAGCATAGCAAATGTATGTTGTCTTGTACAGCTGTAACTTTTATATATATAGATAGATAGATGTGTGTATAGATAAATATCCACAGACATAACAGAAATATGCAATTATATATCTACATATTTATCTATATATACACATAAATATATATATATATATATATATATATATATATATAGATATGTAAGAAACACCGAAAGACGAAAGCAAACATAAAGGGCTTTGAAGGGAATCCAGGGCAAGTAAGGAATTATGAAGTGCTCGCAGTGTATGCCACATAAAGCTGCACACGTGTGAGTAGAGCACCGCTGTTCACACCAGAGGCAGGGTTATACCAGTGGCCATAACATTGTTGAAGTGCTACATCAACATTGTAAACAGACGGAATCTATTACATGTTGTGACCAGCTACACTTGTAACCCGCAAATCGTTCGTAATCCATAACTCCAGGAAGGCACGTATGTGCAAATATGAATGGATGGTGAGCCTGTGAATACACGAGGTGGTACAAAATGTGTGTATGGCCCCAACGCTCATGAGAGGGCAATGTGTAAAGGTGTGTCATGGCTGTGATATCAGGTGTATAATGGCTGTTATGCGTGGAAACTCAACACGGGTGTGCAGGAGAAACTATGGATATGCGATTATGGACACAGGAGTGCTAGGGTATGTTGCGCCGGGTGCAATGGAGCGGCCCATGGAGGTCAGCTAGTACGTAGGTGCGATTCCCAGATAGAGCGTCATTTGCGTGGAGACATGCGTGAATGAGCGTATCATTGTCGGACGTTGTGCATCAGGGCTGGCAGCCCGGCACATAAAACCTATACGCCACCCATGAGTGGAACAGAGTTCTGCTGTGACAACCCCAAACCGGGAAAAGCAGAAAGACACAACTACATGAAGACAACAATATGTTAACGTACAGTCACAGTAACACAAACACACATCCTATCAACAGTAATAATATGAATGTGCACAGAAACAAACACAGTAGCAGGAATAATAGGCTGCACATACGAGTAATAGGTCGAATGACACTGTATCACATCCCAGTTAGCAGCAGCACCCCAGACATGAAAAACGTGCGACATCTGTCCGCTGTATAACGTGCAATATACTGAGCACAAGTTCACCGGAGTGAAGTGTCAGTGTCATAATGACTAAGGCAATAGTATGCTGTTGAAGCAGAGATAAAACCCAATACACATGTGTAAGTGTCCATTTCCGGGAAATGTATAGGTTAACGGACACACAGATGTATATATAGATAAAAACGTGTATATACATATATTTATATTAATTTACATACACATATATATTCATATGGATATATATATATATATATATATATATATATATATATACACACACACACAAGGATATACTACGGATATATATAGATAGATATATATATATATATATATATATATATATATATATATATATATACACAAACAACAGGTACTGATATTTACACATACACACAAAACAAAATATATATGTCAGTGTAGATATACACATGTACATAAATATGTTACTTCACAGCAATTAGGGGTAACATATTTACAGCCCGGGCATATGTGACTGGGAGGTCCAATAAATAAATGTTGTACCCCCCACATCATCCAGCTTGGCCGGACAGACATACAGACAGGAAATACAGATCAATACACTGCCGCTGTCCAAAACACCGGTAGGAAAGTACCAGTGGGAGAGTTCTGCAAGGTCTACACTTTAAACATGGATAACAGTGTCCTTGCGGGACCCCAAAAATTCAGGGTACGTGTGAATCTGCTGACATTAATATGAGCAGGATGTACATGTACATGGAACAGTAGGTTGTGCAAGTGTGATAATACATGGGTTGACAAAATGTACGACATGTGTCTCAAGACGGGGAGAGTGGGAAATGTGTAGGGGTGTGCTCATACCCCTGCCACGCTCGCAGTAAGTATTTGTCACGACTGCTGTAGAGGGGTGCCAGGTAGGTGGACCATGGGTATGCATTAATGGGCTTAAGTGTGCAGGTGCTGGTTGGCAGAGATGTAATAGGCCCGCCCAGTGAAAGTCATTAATATTCCTATGTGGACATAGCATATGCCTACACCTCCCAAACCTGAAGAGCACATCTACTGGATAGTCTGTAAACCACTGGGGGAATACATAGAGACCAAATCAGTGCCGTGTACCCGATTAGCATGGATGTCCATAGTTATGTATCAGAATATAACAAAGTCCAACTAAACACTTCCAGAACTAGTGATATTAGGTGAACAGGTGGTGGAATACAGGTAATGACAGATGACAACATGTATGAGTCATAAACAGCATGTACCTCGACAAACGTGAATGAATACATATGCTCTGTGACTGTGAATGTGTCTGGTTAATAGAACCAATCATCTAAATGTGTCCCACAGGGTGTTATGCATTGTTCCTGATACAGTGTTCATTCACACCCATTGGTATGTGAGTTCTGCTACTGACGGAAAGTGCATAATTTGCTGACCACCTTAGGTAGATGATAGCATAATAGAAGAGGTTCAACACCCATACGCCTGTGAGGGACACACCCGTCTGGGCAGTTGTGTCCTGCAAAATGACAGTTATGGCACATGGCCTGTGAGTTTGGGAATGGAGGCTATATAGTGTGTGTAGTGGTGTCAGACATCAATTTGTTATCAGTAACAGCTACATGTAATAATAAACAGTATTATCAATTATAATGCTACATGAATAACCTTAATGTATGCAAACCGTGGAAGTCGTCAGTTTACTACTAGCTGTGGGTATGTGTTACCTTGACACATGTGATAGCTCTACATATAGGGTCTATAGGGCCGCCACCATTCTGAACGGCCAAAGAGGAACCTGCTCTGTAGAAATGTCAGATGTACCAGGGCAGAACATACCTACAGCCATGCATAGTACAGAAATATACATATCGGAACAACCCAAAGCGTAGTCTAGCAGCAGTAAAGTTGCTTATGCTACTACATATGACATATCGACGTGTCACGTATACAAGACCTATAACAAGCAACCAGTACAGACACGTACAACATGAGAATGTCCCTTAATCAGGACAGTTGCAATGGCTAGAGTATTGTCCATACCACTCAACTGTCCCTGAATGTCAGGTACGTCCCTGAGTTTGACTGAAAGTTTAACTCTGTCCCTCTTAATCCCTCCTAAAATTAGTGGGGGAAAGGTGGTGAATTACACTTACTAACTAATGACAATAAATAAGAGTTATAAACAACTGTTACCTCAGAATATGTGTATTAAATCATATGCTCTGATTCTGTCAATGTTTCAAGTTAATAGCACTACTTTTGTAAAAGTGTCCCTGATTTTTCTTGACCTGTCCCTGATTCTGTAGAAATGTGTCCCCGATTGGTGGAGAGTTCTGGTATTGTCACATGAGATATGCTTGATGAGGGACTGTCCCATGCAAAGTGGGAAAGGTGTCACTCCTACAGTCTCCCGTCGTGCAATCTGAAAGGTGGACAACGTGCAGTAGGTATGTGGTAGCATGACTCGGTGGACAGCTGCGTTAACAAACTCAAGTCACATGTCAGCTCTGCAGAGTATCGGTTCCCATGTATCAGGCAGATGGGAGCAGATCATATGAGGAATACGCATATAATATGATTACGTCACTGGACAGGCTGCCGAGTCCGTACAGTCAAACGCCTGCCATCACAAAATGGTTACACATACCCGATACTGTAGTCATGTAGTCTGATGTAATACGCATCACAAGGGATCACACACACCCAGCGTGAGTGACAAATGTAAGTGGAAATGTTAGTGAGCGAGCAGCTGTAAGTGTGTTTGTCTACCAGTATGCCAGTAGTGCACTGTCAAGGAAATGTGGAGTCTAAACGTGTATAAGGTGCTGTGACCAGAGGTCAGCAGTGCTTAACACTGTGCACACCCATGCACCACTGCTCCCACCTGCTGGAATGTGCCTTACCCAGTCTGTATACAAAGGCGTCGGCCTGTCCGCAAACAAAGAACCGCCCTATACAAGTGATGGTAGAAGTACCCTGCGCACATAGCTCATGCGAATTAACAATAGACCATGGCATATGTACAGACAATAGACCACACACACACCATACAGCGCAGACTTCCAACAGTATAGCAATGTACTGGCAGATATGTCTAGACCACTGGTGTATGCATGCCTGGCCGTCCTGTGTTTCAGTGTGTGAGCATGCCCAGTATGACTGTTACGCATGTTGTCGACCGACATTACTGTCATACCGTCATGTGTGTGAGCATGCCAGGTATGGTCAACTGTATTGCATGTGTCACATGTCCAGATAGTTAGTACTGTGTTGCTGACCCCTCCGTTGTACACAGAGAGTTGTCATGCTGTGTCTGCAGGGTAGCTAATGGTCATGTGGCATTGACAGTTGCTACATGTCTGCATAGTGTGGGGGGACATCCAACCACAACCACAGTCCTACACAGCACCGTGGGTGGCGCACATGACCCTCACATGTGTAGGTTTGACAGGGGCACAGCCAACTGTTGTACACATCTGCCGCTACTGTACTGTTATGCCGGGTACTCCATGTCAGTGTGTGGACCTACCTAAATTGCTGGTTGGAGGGATACCAGGGTACGTCAGTTCCCAGCTTTAATTACCAGCACAGTGGTGTTGGACATCCTAGCTTACACAACCTACATCAAACTGCCTGGCCTGCTGTCATCTGTGTGTGTCTTAGGGGGTTGGGGTCATTCATTGCGCATATCCATAGGCCAACGTATATAATTTGTCTGTATTGGTCCACATCTGTCCAGCTGCATGGAACGTGTGTGGGCTGTACAGACACACATGATGGTCAGCCCATAATCTGCAGTGGGTTAGGACACCCTGTGTACTACAGGCTAACATTGTGACCCCTGTATGTGCTACAGAAGTCATGGTGCCACTATGGATGTGTACTCTCTGCTGCCCTAACATTTGGCCACCACAGTCACTTGTATGCTCACATACATACCATAGCAATGGGTAACTACACATTCTAATACAACTGCCACTTTTTAGGTCAATAGACATACCCTGGATGTGTTCCGGACTTGAGGACGGTGCTGGAGTGCTGCCTATGTCAGATGCACACAGTGCACCTCCTATACATGGCCGATCACAGGTACTGTCATGTTTGGCATCCATTGTACTGTGTGCGGGTCAGAGAGAGGAAATCTGTGGGTACCTACTGTGTCAGTGCATATGCCTTGTGTTGCCTCTTTGCCAAGGGCAGGTTATACTGTGCATGGGCTTTCGCAGACTGTGCCCGGCTCATGTAGTTCCTTCACCAAGTCACACTGTGCCTGTACAGGCCTTGGCAGTGGTGTTGGGTTTTGTGGCCCTACCCCATGCTGTTCCTGCTGCAACTGTTACTGCAGGATAAGATTGTGTAGCATAGCAAATACCATAACAACTTGTATGTATGTAGCTTGTGAATACTGCAGAGCGCCAACGGATGTGTCTGGATACCAGAACTGTGAACTGAGCATCCCAAACACATGCACAAGTATATGTCTTGCCTGTGCATCTGCCTCAGTATGGTGTGAGTGTTCAGGTGTGTGTGCATTGCTGATGGGTGTCATCAGCCACAACACCAGTGTTTACCCAGCATCCGCCACTAGGAGACAGTAGGGGATGTCTATACTGGCATTGGTGTGCTACAGCTGTGTCAGAAGCCATATATCGGACACATCATAGCTTCCAGGGCAGACAGCACACACATTCAATCTCATTCCCTGGCCATTGCATATGGCTTAGCTGTTGGAGGGTATGCCCCTGCAGTGACTGTAGGCCCTACCCCGCTCACTGGGTGGTGCTACGATGTGTATGTGTGTGCAGGCTATAGCACCCAGTACCCCAGGGTAGTCATCCATGTGGTTGAACAGATGCATATTGCTGGCCTAGTAATCACGTGTGTTGAGGACATGTACGTGCTCACTAGCATGTATTGACATGGCATCTGTGAACTGGTGCAATACTCTGGATGCGGGTGCCTGTGAGATACCCATGATATCCCCAGTTGTGCTGTGTGAGGAACCTGTGGCTAGTACACCTAGGGCAACACATACCATGGTATCCACTGTGATGTGTTTCCCTTGGCCTGTTTGATGTGTCAGGTGTGGCAGGCACAGGTCAACATGCTGCTGTAGGAGGTCTCTGTCCACCCCATAGTGCTCCAACATCCCCAGCCCATGTAGCCCCTGGTAAGTCACCCTCAGTCTATAAAGTCTTATGTCACCCCAGTAAGGGTTGTTCAGCAGCATACACATCCTCAATGCCCCAGCCTCCTGCACATGTTGGTATATGTTGCCTGCTGCAACCCGTGACATTTGGTTGGACTGTGTCGTGAAATGTCCCTGCAGGTATACACCGGTGGTGTACAGTGCAGATGAAACCTGTGTGTATGCTGCTTGCTCGCATTAACGTACAGTTCATGTGCAGGCTGGCCATGTCATCTGCTGATTGTGCTGATCAACACCTGTTTGTGCAGCCTGTACACCCTGACTACCCCACCACTGCTGTCATCACTCCCAATGTCACCAGGCAGGTATAGACACACCCCTAGCTTAGGTGTGCTAAGGCAGGAGCACTCCCAAGGCACAGTACTGCAATGTACGTATAGTATGCCTGACCCCCCTCTCATGCTGTCATCTATATTCGAGACCTGCACCCGGCTGACTACACACACACACTCCAGGGATCAGCAGCACACCCTGGTGATAAATGTGATACACTATAGTCAACCTCATCTGCATAGTATAGACTTCTAATGAATAGTTATATGACCCGTACCGAACCTCCAAATTAATAACCACTGCTCAGTGTCGCTCAGATCCATACACAACTGGCAACAGGTGCATTACTATCACAATATTCGATGTCCCATGGTCTTCCCAGCAACAAAATAACCGGTGTCTACACGACTACAACCCGTGGCCCTGCACACTACAGACGATGTGCATTACCACCACGCCATGGCAGATATACATAGATCCCAGGTTATCATGTACAGATCATCTGGCACAAACATTCAATAGTGCTGATGTCCCCAGACATATATGTTCACATCTATGTCCACCTCTACATCTACATATATCATATATATTATTGTATACACATATATATATATATATATATATATATATATATATATATATATATATATCTATATATATATATACATACACACATATACATGTACACACATGTGTAGATATGGTATTTATATCACAACAGTGGACCACATGACAGCAATGCATTAGACAGGAATGAAAAGGAAACTACATGTGCCACCTGCATCATGTAGTGCTGTTACTATCAAGGCATGTGTGTTATGTTGTGTCACATGGGTCAGACTGTATCAAGGGTAAGAGTTGGGCTGCTGACAGTTAGTCACCAGACCTATTGGTGAATGTATGTGTTGACAACCCAGTGTCTTAGCAGAATATGTGGGCTGTGGACACTATATAGGTCAGCAACAAAACACACTGAACACATCCTGCAGCTAGCCACCCACAGATACCAACACATATGGTATAACTGCCAAACACACACACCTGCCATGCCTTGGAATCGAGCACCTACATGTCTAGTCTACCACACTACAGCATTATTCAGAAACAGAACGCGCTACCTAGTTCCAGCATCACCGCACTCCCACAGGCATACATCTAGGTGGATGACATCATCCGCAAAGGCAAAGACGCCGATAGGGAATGCATGTGGAGTGAGCAGCTGGAAACACACACACACACACTTGGCAGGGCTGGGAGTCGAACATACACCTAACTACCTTATCACACTACAGCATTACGCAGTTACAGAACACGCTACCGAGATTACTGGAACACAGCACTCCCAGAGGCATACTTCTATGTGGATGACATCATCTGCAAAGGCAAAGACACCGATAAGGAATGTATGTGAAGTGAGCCGTCTAAAAGCATTACTCTGTCCCCAGGCAGCTGGAAACACACACACACACACACACACACACACACACACACACACACACACACACACACTTGGCAGGGCTGGGAGTCGAACATACACCTAACTACCTTATCACACTACAGCATTACGCAGTTACAGAATGCGCTACCGAGATTACTGGAACACAGCACTCCCAGAGGCATAGTTCTTGTTGACTATAGAAAAGGGTTTGACAAAGATTACCGTAATGAAAGATACCCATACAAGGGGGATTTTCAATACGGGGGAAAACAATATTCACAACCATACCCAAATGGGAATCAGAAATTCATGAGAAAGAAATGGTATTAGAGTCTAAAGGATAACATTTAAATGATCAAGGCAACACCAATACTATCCATGGGATAGAAACAGATGTAAATGTGTATACTTGTAACAATTTCAAGATATTTAACTACACTGATATAAATATAGATGAAACTCATTTTGATTTATTTAGCAATGGAGAGAAAGATGTACCGAATCCAAGGTTTGATTTGACAGATACAATCATCGAATTTAAAATATTCATTCGAAAAGCCAATTTAGCCATTTATTTCAAAAATTTGAGTTTGACTGATAAAGAAAACACCTCAAGGAGAAAACATATTGACACCCCTTTCAAGGCAAAAAGTAGATTCAACCCTCCCAGCCATCCCAACATTGAGTTGTACGAAAATCTAACTATTAGAGAAATTTATCAAGAATCAAACAAACTTAAACAACTAGCTTCCAGTGCGAATTTAACAAATGATGAAGAAAGATTAATAAGAGATCTTAGGGAAAATGATAACATTAGAGTCATGAGACCAGACAAAGGGGGTGGTATTGTCATTTACAACAACATGCAGTATATAAAAAAGATATATGATTTGTTACATTTCTCTGGTAATTATTCATCCATATCCATCAACGAGCTCAATATAGCGTATCAAAGGATTGATTCTTATATTGAAGAATATTACTTAGAAGGAAGAATTACCAAGGAGATATATGATTTTTTATCTGTGAAATTTCCAAAATTGGCCACTCTAGTAGGTATACCTAAGATCCATAAAAATATACAAGATCCACCCTTCCGTCCAATAGTCTCAGGTAGTAAATCAAAGACATTTCCATTAGGTAAATATATTGATTACAAACTGAAACCTGTATATGATAATGTCTTACATATGGTCAAAGATTCCTGGGTATTTTTAAAGAATTTTCCTATAGATTTGAAATATGACAATATTACATTTCTTACCATAGATGTAATTGACCTATTTTCGTGCATCCCTAAAGGACAAGGACTTGAAGCCTTTAGTGCAAGCATGTATAAGTATTCTAACCTTGAATGGGATGAAGTTAGACTATTGGAAGAAATGATGGCCTTAGTATTAGAAAATAATTACATATATTTTGAAGGTGAATACAACAAAACAAACAAAAGGAGTAGCGATGGGAGCCGCTTGTGCTCCCATCTATGCTAATTTGGTAATGCTTCATTGGGAGGATACCGTACTTTTCACTAGTGATTTTTTCAAGTATGTGAAATATTACTCCAGATTTCTGGATGACATATATATATTATGGGATGCTGATTTTAACACCATGGAATTTTTTATTTAATTTTTGAATAATAGTAGTGAATATTTAAAATTCACATATTCTTACAACAACAACGGATTACCTTACTTAGATACATTTATCCAATATCAATCCAATGTATTTACTTCATCTATACACAGAAAATAAACTTTTTCCAGCAATTATTTACAATACACCAGTTGTCATCCAGAGAAACTGAAAAATAATATATTCAAAGGTCAGTGTGTTCGTGCTTCACGCATGACATCTGACAATGATTCATTATATTCTGAATTAAATTTCATAAAGGATGACATCATCAGATTTCTGGATGACATATATATATTATGGGATGCTGATTTTAACACCATGGAATTTTTTATTTAATTTTTGAATAATAGTAGTGAATATTTAAAATTCACATATTCTTACAAAAACAACGGATTACCTTACTTAGATACATTTATCCAATATCAATCCAATGTATTTATTTCATCTATACACAGAAAATAAACTTTTTCCAACAATTATTTACAATACACCAGTTGCCATCCAGAGAAACTGAAAAATAATATATTCAAAGGTCAGTGTGTTCGTGCTTCACGCATGACATCTGACAATGATTCATTATATTCTGAATTAAATTTCATAAAGGAGTTATTTATACAAAGAGGTCATCCCATTGTTATGATGGATTCTACTATCCAATACATATTACAACATAGGAATACTAGATATTTTCCTTTATTAGGGAGCAACCATAAACCTGCACTTCAAGAAACTTGCACACTTCGTGATTGTGACAATAATGAGATAGACAATAGTCTTGATTCCTTTCACAGAACGTATATTTTACAGTTTAATTTAGCTGTTAGTCACATCAAAAAGATTTTAAACCATTTTTGGTATATTATTTCTAAAGATTCCCAACTTTGTAAAGTATTGGGCGTTAAACCACAGTTTACATATAAAATGGGAACCAACATAAAACAGCTAGTGGAATGTAGAACTAAGGGAAAGACTAATAATAAAAAATCAATCACTGGTACGAATCCCAAATGTGGTACCTGCAATCAATGTAAATATATGTCCGAAGAAAACATCATTCATTTGAAAAATGGACATAAAAGTTGTGTAAAAAGAAGGGCAGGAAATTCTAACACCAAGATGGTAATTTATTTAAGTATTTGCCAAATATGTTCAAGCTTTTATGTAGGCAAAATGGAAAGAAATGTAAAGAAATGGATCTATGACCATATATATAGTATAAGATCTAAGGACAACAACAACGCACTTTATAAACATATAGATAGGAAAGGGGACAACCATCATTTCAAATTTATTATACTAGAAGTAATCAATTATGATCCCAAAGGAGGGGATTTTAAAAGTTTGCTCAGCTATAAAGAAATTTGGTGGCAAATTTATTTGGATGCCACCACACCACCAGGCGTAAACGATTATATATCAATTAAACCATTGCTATTTCATTAAAACATACAATTATATATATATTTGAAATATAACATCAATTTTTATAATATTTATAATATTTATTATGGTAAGGTATGGTGAATACTTATCAAGTATAAGTGAGGATTGTATTCATTTTTTTGTGTATTTATGCTATGTTTATGAAATGTTTGAAATACAGGTGAATCAACTTTTTTATACATACAATTTATATATTTTAATATTAATTATTTACTATATATTTTATTATTCTTATAACATCATATGAGATATAATATAATATTTGCGCAACATTTTTGCACAACAGTAGCATATTTTTAGATAGCAGGTAATTTTAAATAATTTTAAATAATTATTTATTTTTTATAACATTCATTATACATATTATATGTAATACATATTTCATTTATCCAGTTCATGCATTTGTCCAACTGATGTTATCTGCAACATTGGGATATTGTGATTAATTAAATTCGCAAACACATTTACATTTAGTTGTCCAGCAATTGTAATTCTTACGAATATTTCTGTGCCTTTAAACTTTGTCATGTTTTTGGGCGCCAAAAAAGTTTTAAATTGCTTGTTTTGAACTAACGGTTCAGTTCTGATGAAGCCCGGATAATGCCGGGTGAAAGCGCTTAACTAACTTTTGGTTGTACATCAATTGTTTTTCGTTTGTACATTTACAGCAATGGCTGCTTTCAGTTTTAAACAGTTCTATTAAAGTGAAGATTTATTTTATCGCTGTGTCCTTGCCAGCTGTTATTTGGTTCAACGGAGTGACGGCACTTATTGGTGTACTCGTTTTAATTTTCTGAGTTATTGACTTGGACTTTCAGAGGCATACTTCTAGGTGGATGACATAATCCGCAAAGGCAAAGACGCCGATAGGGAATGTATAGAGAGTGAGCAGTCTAAAAGCATATTCTGTCCCAAGGTAGATGTAGACAAACACACGGCAGTGGTGTGAGCGGGACAACTGCCTATCTACAGAGCATTATTACAACACTACATAGATACGAGATGCGCCACAGACAGTACACCTTTCAAGACAGTCAACCAGTGTGTTCAATGTTGGCATCCATCCTGACATGGGGTATGGACATCTGTTGCCTGGATGACCACCATCGCTATACAGGATGTCAATGGCCATGCCCATTCTCAGAGGCACATCACCGACACAAGGTGTCACTGGGCATGCTCACACACTTAGTATCACACGTCCATTTGGAATGTACTGTGTGTCCATCTACACAACGGCGTACTGGGCATGTTCACACACTTAGTAGAAGCGAAGGGCTATCTAGCATGCACACGGATTCTAAACACGGATGGGCACAGTTTGGAATGTACTGTGTGTCCATCTACACAATGGCATACTGGGCATGCTCATGCACTTAGCAGTTGCAAAGGGCTGCCTTGCATGCACATGGATTCTAAACATGGAAGGGCACAGTTTGGAATGTACTGTGTGTCCATCTACACAACGGTGTACTGGGCATGCTCACACACTTAGCAGTAGCAAAGGGCTGTCTTGCATGCACATGGATTCTAAACACAGAAGGGCACAGTATGGTGTTACTGTCCACAGGTACATGAAGGGCTGTCTTGCATGCACACGGATTCTAAACATGGAAGGGCACAGTATGGTGTTACTGTCCCCACGTACATGAAGGCCACTCACATGTACTGTCCAGTACACACTCAAGAGCCATCACAGATGTCTCAGGTGCAGATCACAGAGGTAAATGCCACATTCTACTATGTAGCCCTCAGACATCACCATGTCCTTGGACCAGCAACGCATGTCCATACATTACAATGACATCATGTGACTCATGACCAGTGGACTGTACATAGGTCTACAGCAACTGTGCAGACTACACATGTACTGACAGGGTTCCATCATGTGTTATACAATGCAATAATACCACTGTACATAACCAGGTCGGCTCTACACATAACAGGGGCCCTGGGTCTTACACAGCTGTGACAGATGACTGTCGCTGTACACCAAAGAACACACATGTTTGGATATGACATACATGTAATTGCAGTGGATATGTGCATGGACCACACACACACACACACACACACACACACACACACACACACACACACACACACACACACACACACACACACACACACAACACATATGTACATAGCATAGCTTTTGCTGTCCTCCGTGCAAACAAGTGGCTACAGCAATCACACACATGCACATGGAAGGTAGGTCCATGGCTGTTGAATGCTAACAGTACATGAGGTAATAATGTTGACCGAGGAAACATTCCCTCTGTACTAGTTACCCATGACACCCATCATATCATACAACAGTCCATGTGTTATGTATGTCATCACACATGTCCACCAATTGCAATGCATACAAACATGGCTACATGACAGGCATGTAGGACCAACACACATGTGCATGTAGTGGTGTGCATGCAGCTACCATGCATGTGCAGTAGCTGATGTATGTAATTCATCTGTGCCTAACTACAACATGCAGTTGCAATGCAGCCCCATCATTGACACCTGTATATGGTGAAATACTGACAGTACGGTAGGATGTACATCAGGTATGGATGGATGTGTGTACATAAAGTGGTAGTCCACCTTTGCAGATGTATGTTTGCCATGGACGGCTCACAGCTGTGTCACAAGCCATCCTACCATTACATGTGCAAACAGTACGCTATGTTACTGTTACTTGACGGTGAAGACATAAAATGTACACAGCGGTCGGGTGTTACTGACTATAAGTCATGTGACACCTGTAACACATACATCCTCCCGTGTGCATATAGCAGCACAATTGCCGAAGGTAGCATTGGTACACATAATGCGGCCAATACTGCTGCATGTCTGTCAGACGTATCATCATAGAGCAGGTGTATCATTCACAGTACTGCCATGTGTGTTTGCTTGTGTGACCATATATGCCACATATGGTGGGGAATACATCCCAATTGTTACACACTCCTGTACACTGTTGTAGAGATCTGTACATACTGCAGAGTGGAAAGTATGACGTAGGCAGGGGTGGTGTGTGTATCACACACATGTCAGCTATCCATATGTGAATGACATTTGTGGACTCCACAGTGTGTGTGTGTGTGTGTGTGTGTGTGTGTGTGTGTGTGTGTGTGTGTGTGTGTGTGTATGTATGTATGGCTGTCTGGTGCATGGAGTGAGGGTGTATGCTACCATACAGAACAGACAGGATCCCCAACCCCTCATGGTGATGCAGTCTACTACCCTGTTGATGCCATTGGTCTCAGCCTTACTGGCTACCTGTACATGTTCATTCTCTGTGTTGCATCATGTGGGTGCACAGTACTGTGAGGGTGATTACCACATAGGCAGGGGTCCTCACCTCAACACTATCGAGTGTGCATTATAGTGTTGTTGACCCCATGAGTGTGGACATGTTACTGTGTGTTTCTGTGTATGTCTGTGTGTGTTCTCATCCTGTAATGTGACAGGGTATTACTGCTACACAGTGAGGCCTCATGCTATCAAGTGGCCTCTAACGTTATTATCGGCCAGACCACTGTGTAAACCCCCCCACAACATGTCAACATACCTGTGATGTGACCTGGTATGGAAGTCACGTCTCTAGCCACTGTAGCCTATTAAACAGCCCACATGCTTCTGGATCAGTAGATGTGTGGACATCTGTGGTATGGTAGTCTCTCTAACAGTCAGGTTGAGGCTACGTATAGCATGCCGGTATTTCCATACATGCCTGTGAGTACTCCACATTTACACATGGGAAACTGCAAACACTGCTACTTGTTGGCACATGCAAGTAGACCATAAGGAGGGAACCAGGCATCATTACCAACATGCTGTTACTGTTGTTACCAAGACACATACTGTGAACATATAACAATGCATTATAAACCTGTACTACATGGTATGTCTGGTGCGTGTCAGCAGTACACAACTAATGTAATATACACTTATCTCACTATTCTGTTCACCCTGCGCATCAGACCATTTGAGCATGTCCCTGTACCGATGGTGAGGATGACAGGGATGTGGCACAGGCATCATCATATGCACAGGGTGATAATGTTTGCCAGGGGCATAGGCTGCACCAGTGGATGACATCATGTGTGTGGGTAAGGGCCGGTGATCTGATTGGACATGTGTGGTCGTTATGCATGTGGGTCTTGTGGTGCCCTACAGATGTTTTTGCTGTGGGCTTGTATGATTGCACACAGTTCTGCCTTTTGCCAGGCCTACACAGGGGTATTATTGACAGCTCCAGATTGGGCAGACCAGGATGTACACCTCACTGTGTCTGGCCACGGCCACGTGACCTGTGACTGCCAGGGATTGCATGGGCACTACCAGGCGGAGGTACAAATTGGCTACTGTCCGATGACACATGTCCACTGGAACCATGTCCCCTCTGGGAACATCCAGGGCCACATCCACATGGCCTGCTGTGTCCTGGTGTGGACAGCGCAGCACCAGCTGCACTGCTACTGCTACTGGCACTATGGGAGTGGGCATGTGAGGTGGCTCGCTCAAGTTGAACTGCACTAGGTGGTGTAGCTGGCCTACGTCCATGTGGCCTACGCCTCACTCCTACCAGATGTTCCAGCACAGACAGCTCACGCTCGTGGCTTGCCATGCCACGGTCAAGGATTCTGACCATGTCACCCAATCGCCTGTCCAGAACATCAGCAATCTGCTGTTGAGCATTTGCCAATGCCTGTGTGTTGTCATTTAGAGTACAGATAGCAGCCCTCCGAAGCCTCTGCCCTTCTCTGTTCTGCCATTCAGCATGTGCCTGTGCCGCCATTACAGTCTGGAACATGCGTCTGGTGACACCAGCTGCTGCGCTCTGTCCTGCAGGTGCATGTCTGCCAGTGAACCTCCTATGAGCAGCACTGGCCACATGCCTGTGTGGCACATCTGCAGTCATTACACTGACACCATGTTGTGTTGACACACCTTCTGTAGCCACATGCTGACTGTCCTTCCTGTATGGCCACTGGTGATGGGGTATGTGTTGGCATGAGAACTGTGTGCAGGGAAGAGGGGGACATAGCTGGGATGGCAACCATTGGCACAGATTCAGCCCCTGACAACCCTGCCTGTACCTCATGCATATGTTCATCACTGCTAGTATCTGTGGGGACACTAACATCAGCAGGAGGGTAACGCACCTACATCATCTGTGAATGCAAAGAAAGACTCTACATTACAATACACACACACACAGACACACACATATACACACACACACACACACACACACAGACACACACACATAGATACACACACACACACACACACACACACACACACACACACACACACACACACACAGACACACACACACACACACACACACACACACACACACACACACACACACACACACACACACACACACACACACACACACCATGCATGTGATTTGACAGATGGCATGCAGCATGCATGTGATACAGCAGACGACATGCAGCTCAGACATTAATAGTGGTAGTTAGCATACCTCCCTGGGTTGCACACAACAGCAAGCAGGTGTCATATCAGTAGCCATGCAGTTCACACAATCATGGTAGTAAGCATGCATCCCTGTGATACACCATGTGGACCAGCACAGGTTAACAGTACGCATGGCTGAAGTGACCTTGACATGTAATCTGCTGATATGTGCATTGACATGCATACATGTCAGACACAATGGTGAATGGTGTCCTGACACATGTACAATGTTGTAATGGGTATCACATTGCAGTGTTGTCTGTATGCCCTACAGATAGAATGCACGTTTAGCAAATGTGCATGAGCATGGAAGGGTAGTGTGAGGCGTCTACATTGCTATACAGTGTAAATTACAGACACTGTGCCATTGCATGGCATCATGAGACATCTATATTGCTATACAGTGTGTAATATGCACACATTGCATAGCCATAACTGCGTGCATACACATGACATAACTGTGGATTGTGACCCACGTTGCTCAGGTGTATACACACCAAACCATGCTGTGTCATGTGACAGGTCACTGGAAGACCTACAGATGACACCCCTGCACAACTACTACAGAGTCTTAGCTGCCTGGCAACCATGTCCACACATGGCAGACTTGTCAATACACCATGTCCCACATGACATTGATGTACCACACACACGAGGTGCACGGCTGATGGTGATGTCCTACAGCAGCAAGGGAAATGTATGGTATCTGTGGCCTGATGTGGTGTCAATGTCTGTGGAAGCTGTACAGGTGACTACTGTCATGTTATGACACAGTCATGATGTTCAACACATCTTATAAGGTCGACTTACGTGACACCTCCACTAGCTGTGCACAGGCTTTTAGGATGTCCAGTGTACCACATCAACTGTATAATCAGTCAACTAAGGCTATAGTTGGACCATGTGTGGACAATGTGCAACAGGGTGTATACACATCACATCTACTGTGTGGCTACATGTCTCTGGCCATCCTCCATGGCCATGTGTGAACATGTGTTGGCCAAATGTTTGTGATGGCCATCTATCTCTCAAGTCTGTATAGTCCCATATGACATACACCCATAGATGTCAGATATGTCACCATCCACAGGGCTATGAAAACAATGGGTTGTATGTTTGGTATGTGGGGTATGTATTATGGGATAGTGTGACAATATTGCAGCCAGAACACTACATGTCTGGGACATTTCAGATGGCACATCACAATGTGTGCACCCATTGCAGGGGCATATAATACAATGGTGACTCCTGTGGGCTGACCATATCCCAGCTTACTATGTGGTACTGTTTGTGTACCACACATGTATTGTTCCAATGTATAGTACAGATACCTACATTGAACAACACCTCCACTGTTGTATGCACAGCTGTCCACACATGTAGCAATGACAGATACTGTGTTTTCATGTCGGTGTTTCATTTCATTTGTATATATTGCACATGGGTAGCCAGTGTGAATGATGGAAGATGCGACCTGTATATCGTGACTGGACCATACATCATGTGTACATGTGTTAACTGGCCACATGGCGAATAGATATATGCATTAACATGCCTGATACTGATGACAGTCTCACCTGCAACGGACTGATGTCTGTGTGGTACGCCAGAGGTACCTGTATAAGGGTGACACAGCAGTTTGAACATTATCCATGACTGTATGACAGCCACAGGGTGCACTGTGCATGTTAACACATTTGCCTGTACGATAGCATATAGTATGCACATGTGTGCATACACAGGGTAGCATACCGTAGTATGCAGCATGTGTGTAAACATACCTTGCATATGATGTTACATTACATATTGTACAGTGACACATGCAACTAAATGGGATATAATAGTCATATGTGCAGTAGTGACTTACCAGGCAACTCCAGGCTCATTGGCTGGGAGACACCCACCTCCACGATGGCAGCTAGTGTTTGTGGATGCTGTTCTGAGGGTGTCCCCAGGCTGGCCAGTAGCTCCTCGGTATGTGTGAGTGGGGGCTGGGTTGGTGGCCCACCACCTGTTCCACCTTGTTCCCTTGTGATTGCAGTGGCATGCTGTTTCGCATGTCGTATCAAGTCCGTGCAGTGTCTGCGCACCTGCTGGTAGGTGCAGTTATGGCTACCCACATCATTAACCCTCCTGCGAAGGTCCTGCCACAGGTCGTCACACTGCTGGGCATGCTGTGGCACATGACTGAACAACACCTTGTAGTTCTCATGGAGGTACGGGATGAGGACTTCATCCTCCTGGCGGCTGTACACTGGCAGGTGTGAATGAGGCATTATCTGGAAGACATAATGATGGTGACAGGTCACAGTATCACAGAGATGTACAGAGATACAGCTGCACATACATTTGTATTAAATCTAGTACATCTGCACAGTTATCTTTGCAAATCATCATCACACTGACACAACTGACATGTTTGTGTCACACATGTAACACCAGTTATGCATTGGATAGCATCATCATATATGTGTGTCACCTCATTACATTGTTCATACTCCATGTGAATGCTGTCTTGATGTGGGCATGTCTGTTTGCCTGTACTGGTGTTCTTACCTATCAGCACATGCCTGGATGTGTCCACAGTGATGCTGTTGGCCTTGATGCTGTGTATATGTCACATATCAACACATACACTGCCTTAATGGACATGAGCAGTGACAATGCACACATACGCACGGAACCTTTACATGCATGTGTTTTGCCATATACATCTACACGACACTGTACAGCAGTTCAACATCCTGCCACGGATCGCCTGTGTTGCACATGCGATAGACATGGGACAATGTCTAGCTGGATGTCATTCACAGGGATGGTTATCAACTATAGCATGTACGGGCAAGGTTTCCTAGCTGTATCCGACAGCTATTTTGCCATCGCAAGGTGCATCAGTGCCACATTACTGATCCAGACAGTTAATAATACATCTACCATGCGGTCATCACACCATGTATGACAGAGATGACATGTGCAGCTTTGATGGACAGGGTTGCATGGTATGGCAGGAGTATGTAACATGTATGGCACAGGGACCTGTCCAGCATGTGGCGATCTTTGTAGTAGGACGGTGGCTGTCCATGATGTATGTCTTTCAGATCAGGATATGTTCGTGTAGCATGTCCATCATCACAGTGTAGCACATGTCTTTATGCAAGGTAGCCAGCATGCTGCATAGTGGAGGTGAGGATTGTGAAGGCTGGTATCGCCCATCCACGCATGGCCAATACCACTTAAAGGTGATATGTGATCCGATATTGGTCACCCGAGTGCTGAGTATGCCTGTCCAATGATCTCCATGCTCATGGATGGCACCCTGTCATGACATGGGTGCCTTGTATTACTACCTAATAGGCCTGGAGATGTCACCAACTCAGGGAGGTGAACTGCACAGCACCATCCCTTACACAGTATCCATAATGTTGACCTTCTGCCTATGTGGTAGTTAATGGGTACAGGGTTATTCACCTAGCGGTGACAATGCTATTATCAGCTGTCAGATTGTGCACATATGTCACACACCTCACCCACAAAGCCCATTCTGTATGTTGTCCACAGCACTGAGACAGCTATTGCTCCTAGGTCATGGCCATTCACATCCTTACATACACAGATGCCTCCCATTTGTCTGTGTGGTATGGGCTACAATGAGGGGGAGAGTACAAAACATTAACCCTGTTTTACTGTAGCTGCCACTGGTGTGATATGCACAAGTCACTCTGACACCTTTTGTAATGTTGATTCTGTCAACAGGCCACTGGTAGAACACTCCTGTGACATACAAAGGTACATCTAGTATACTCAGTGTAGCTGGAACATGGTATGGGTGATGATGTCCTATGACCTGTCACAGGTATGCTATGCAGTGTGAAATCATCCGTACTGTCATCTACTTCTGTACTGCTAACGTCTACGCTGATAAAGGTTCATAGACTTGCAGACCATACTCAGCAGGGTAATAGTGCAGTGCCTCCAATTATAACTGTCGTCTCCACTTGTGGGTTGCAGTGGGTTGATATTATCCAACACCCTATCTGTATTGCATATTCATGCTCAGCACTTGTTCAGAACTTGTGAGCACTTCATGAGCTAGTAATTACTATAGCACCCATTCCAACTCATTTCTTACAAGTACACTGTCTGTCCTTATATTTCCAGCTTGCTTACAGTACAACAGCTGTTGTAGACACGTAACTCACATATCTCGTGAGACATGGTTGAATATACAGGCATGTCTAACTGTCACGTACCAGTGCTATTGCCTGTCTATATGATGAATATGGTATGGCAAACATGTGGCAATAGAGCAATTGTCTCATGTACACAGAAATATGCTCACCTCCCAACATACGACACTACAGCCTGTGGGAGATGCACATATGTAGCCATGCTGGGGGTAATGTTCTCACCAACCCAGACTGTACCTGACATTCATGTGGGGACATGTAACATTTGCAACACCACCCCACTCATCACATAGTCTCACAAGATTTCCACCACCACAGGCCACAAATAGTATGAGTATGACATTTGCAGAACCTCTCCATACTCTGTGTAGGCACCAGAGGCAGCCCCCATCACCAAACACAACAACAATTACGTATAGCCCACAGACTCATGTGTGCCCATCAACTACAGCCAATAGTGTGTTATAACATACCCAACACACCAGTCATAGGTGACTCTGTAGGCGGTCACACTGATGTCCCACTCAGCAGGCTACACAAGTCGATAGTCGCTTACATCTAGCTGTCGGGTAACTGGTTCTGCAACATAACCTATGCACCCATGCCATACTTCACCAGGTACAATTTGACTGTCATTCTCCATGTTAGTGTGACTGCCCTGAGATGTAACTTCCCAGACTACATGTGCAGGGACATGCAATAGCTGTCCGGTCTTGTAGCCCAGAAGGTATCGGCCAAGCCCTGGGGAGCATTCTGCATTCATCCAGACTAGATACCACTGTGCAACAACTGACTGTTTCACTTCAACAGTTGCCTATGCTTCTGCTGTCATTCTGCAGGCATCTGGTATCTGTCCGCTTTGAATAACATGGTCTACAAAACACAATGCTTTGACACAGATGACCTGCACCTGTCAGCCCTGGGAGTACAGATAACATGTAAGGCTCTTGCTGCTCCCATACTGCCTGTCTTGCACAGTTTCCAATAACATTCACCACCAGAACAAGAACAGGCAAGCAAAACATGGGGTCATGTGACTCAATGCTTGCCATCATCTCTGACGCATGCAGGCACATCACTCCTTTTAATGGACCACTTCAATATCTCTGCAGTGATTGGGACCTGCCTCTAGGCTCTGCAGAGCACACCTGCACTGACACGTTATACACAGACCAGACCTTTCAGTCATGTAACCTGGACTGGAACACCCACGGATGAGGTGTGTCCATATTTCACTATGTTGTACCCACCTCCTGGCTGGTTACTTAGCACAATGCATCAGAGGTGATCCACGTGCAACTAACTGTGGCCAGAACTGCTATACACATTGTAACATGCTACGGATTCAACAACATACCCAACGATTACTGGCCCTCATTTCTTGGTGTACTGGACAGTAGGGTTCAGACAGGTACTACTGATGTGCGACTGACACTACCCCACACTTAACTGGGATAGCTACTCATGTACCGACACATTAGGCCATCGCTGTCCAGGATTCATAACTTCCACTCGGCTGGATCAACCCATACACACCACCACCAAGACCAACAATATCCTAGACATGGACATTACTAACATGTCACTGGTGTTCCACACCAGTGATTATCCCCTCATTGGTAGTTTCCAAACATATGCTAATCACCCTTGTTATCCACATCCCGGCACCACACCCTTCACGGCGGCATACACAGTACAAGATTAGTACAACGCCTACTACAGACATCTTATGACAGCAGTAGTAAACATCATGACACCTGTGCAGATGGACAATGCACATACAAATGCTGAAACATACCTACACGACTGCATGGATCATGCTATTCCAAACAGAGCCATGATGGTACCCACCAGATAACGGACGCCACTCTGGGGGTCCAGTTCCATGGACATAATGTACAATAAAAGGTGGAGGCTGTTGCAAAGTGGAGTACAATCCCATGGGTGGGGTAGCTCACTGGCCAGCCTCAGTAGGGCTCCGGGATCCCTTATCACATCCTCCAAACCTAGCTACTTAAACATTACTGCGACGCATTCCAGGGTGTACCACAAAGCCTTATGGAGGTATGTCAGTAGTCAATGGCAATACCCACATCTGCTCTGACATACGACTGTTACTCAGGAACATTACAGAACCGAGTGATGCTGCCAACATCCAGGTGGATGGGTTCAATGCTAACTTTACACCCTCTCACTCCCTACAGGGCCATAATCCATGCAGGAACATTGCGGAGTCCCTGCAGTCACAACTACACAGTTCCAACCTGCACTCTCTAAGGCCTGGAACACAGACTCCATGTGACGGTCCAACATCCCAGGCTGTGATTTACACAAACCTCAGAACGACATGTCTCCCCACTTGGCCACCAGATTCACTAATAGCCTTGTATCAGACATTGTGGCCCCTTAATGGTGCACAGCAACAGTTATCACACTCCACACAGCTGGTGCCACAATGAACCAGAGGGACTATTGCCCTATACGCCTGACTGGTCTGTTCTGCAAGGCTATGGGGCACATCATCATGGAAGTCATTCACAGAGACATTGGTGGGCTCCAGACCTTTGGTGCCACCCAGGTTGGACTTGTTAAGGCCAGACCATGGCTGCTACACCTGGTGGACTCCTTTGATACAGTTACCAGGGTAGTTGATGATGGTAAGGGGGTCTACACAGCCTACATTGTCCTCTCATTGGCTTTCAGCACCATTCTCCATTCTGGTATTGACAACATACACATCCACCTGCACATCGACCCCTACATCTCAGGATGTTATGCAAAGTGGCTCATGGACAGGACCCACACAATGAGGGTAGGATACCGTAGTACCTACTGTATTTCAGTTACACTTGGCATACCAAAGACCTCAGTCATAGGGCCCCTCATGTTCAGTATATGCTTCCCTGAGGTACAGGCTAGCACAGAGGGACTTTCCCTGACTAGGTTTCCAGACAACTGCATACAAGGCACCATGACTGATCCACCAGCTGATACAGACTCCCTCCATAAGGGTGTCATTGTGACGGATACCTGGTGTCGATAACATGGCCTCAAGCTGCATGACACTTGGTACACCAATCACCCACTGACTATCACATAGGTGGTAGTCCCCTACATACATGTGACATTATATGAGATCTTAGTACACACGTATGTAGCACCCACTCCTTTGATAGCCATATTGCCAATGTGGCGTGGATATCCTTCTACGTGGCCACCCTTATCTGCATTGGGTTTGTAGCTGGAACAAAGGCACCCATTGTGCCTCTAAACACCTGACGTATACACACATTCAAGGCTACAACACCCCGTTTAGGGTGTACCTTAAATAACAGCAACGGCTTTACATACCACAACATTAACACACCACGAGGATTATTGAGCTCCGAAGGTTGACGTATGCGACAGTACTACAGACACCACGACTGTACACATTTGCATACTGCATACTCAGAGGTGACCTCTGCTGAACATACAGGGCCTATGTTCACAACAATATTCATGGATATACTCCACATAAGCGACATAAGCAAAAGCCACTGAGAGCAACATGGCTCATGGATATGTGCACAAACGCAATGATGAGTGGGATGTTCTTGAGGGTTACACTCCCAAACCAGACACTCACCATGCTTTGGAACATGATTCCTAAGTACATCATGCAGGGACACTCAGTAGCACTGTTTATGAGATACCTCACTTGGTGGATGGGAGACACACATGTACGCCAGGGATCACTGCAGTGGCTGTACTGTACAGAGGTGCAGGTAGCACATGGCTCTGCTGTTCACAGACAGGACACTACCCTAGAGAGGTGCCGCCAGTGTAAACACTGTAGTTGGGCTTACACATAGACTTGCCAGACAGCATAGTACCTCACTATGAACCTGTGAAGCTATTACATGTCCTTTGTGCATGGTTAATTGAGTAGCTCTTCCATTTCGATTAGCTATCATGCTGTTACAGTGTCCCGTGACTTCAAGCCATATGTATCCTGTTATTGTGTATCGTACATGCCAATAGACAATACCTTTTGTTTGCATGATATAACTGTTATGCTGTGTAGAATATCTGACATATCTACCTACAATACTGTACATTACACATATTTTACATATTATCCCATAATGCAAAGCATACTTGCACAGTAGGACCACCTTAGGCATGTTATTGTCGTTATATGCCCATACACATGCCTACTGTGACAGTATATCAACATATACTATCCCCTGCTATGGCATGTACTTGTTGGACATACCCTACCACTGACGGTGGGTGGTGTGGAATTGTTCTGTTTAAAGCCCTCATGTAGCATCCCTTATGGTGTCTGTGATGTTTACCTTGTGGCCCATAGCAGGACACACAATTTCTACAAGCATTACTATGCTCAGCAAGATATCACTACATAATACATTTTCCCACTTTATGCATTGTGGACACTTTTAATTAATACAAAACAGGCTATACATACACTAACATACTGAGTGTTCTACTTACCTTGTTAGCGTTCCGAACTTTCATAAATATCTCTCTTGCACCTTTACTGTTTAAACGGTTCTATGGTATGAGCATACGGTTTGAATGTCTGGCAAGTCATCCTTATACACGTCGATACCTGTAACATGTGGTTTCCTGCCGCCAATTAGTGTTCCTGAGTAAATTATTACATGCACATCAGCTGTGCAGCTACTTCATTCACCAATTACGCGGCAACAGTGGGGTATAATTGAATTCTCCACTTGGGCATTGCCCTTTTGCCCTACCTTCGGGGAGACGGCCTGTATGTGTTTTGTTGTGTGGAATTGCAACTGCTATTTGTAGAGACATGGATATTTTGGATTCATGTCCCCCATGGATTGTGTGTGATGGCTAGAGTATGTGGTTCTACATGTGAGTGTACCTGTCATCTCATCCGTCTGATAAGGGACTATTGCAAACAAAACCTGTAACATCGCCATCTGTTCCATTATACAACAGCTACGATTTCACATGGCGCCTTTACAAATGTGTCTCTCACAAGGTATGTTAATGTTTCTGCAGATGTAATTGAGTGAGTGGATGTTTGTGATGATATTACAGTCTATATTGCTATTGTTTCATGTGTGGGTGATGTAGGTGGGTGTACATAGCATATACAGGTTTGTGGGGACTGCATTTCTACTTATTCCATTTATGTGTGTGGGCTCCTTCCCTAATTGAAGACCTATCAGTTAGTAGACTGAAACTATGGTTGTTACAGGCTTATACATTGGGCCATTGTTAATTGGTTTCTATATAGTATGCAGGTGAGGTTGATACTTCCATACCTCCGGAAGTACAGCAATATGTAAAGGAATGTTACTAAATGACAGCTGTCCCGTGTATTTCTGTCACAGATATTTGCAATCATTGCAGTTGTGTTGGTGACTGAACCTCTTTGGCATGGGTTGCCACCTTTTCAAATGGCCATAGTGGGACATTTGCAGGACACACATTGGTGTTTACAGGCCGACACATACCCATGGTCAGTACACAGGTTAGCACATACTTTTATCCTGAATACATACTTATTCTTGTAGCACTTTAGCTACTTATCATGTTTCATGTAACATTTACGTTTTTTAGATACAGGCATAACTATTTAATGCAACTATTACATAATATATGGGACATAATTATGTCCTACAATCTTGGACATTTGCCCTTTTTAATATTTTTTGTCAGGACACAACTGCCCAGGGAGGGGCTGTCCCTCTTAAAGTGGGACAGGTGGTAACCGTATGCCTACGGCCAGCTATAACCACACCTACCGTAATGATCTACCTCTGAGTTAGCACTAACAGACACACAATGCAAACACACACACACACACACACACATTACAGTCCCACAGAAACACACACGGCACCCTCAACACACACATATACACACTATGGCAATCACAAACACAGTTGAACAGAGTACCTACATGGACCGCAACACTGGCAGCGATAACTAAATGTCCTTTAATATCGTGATAATATTACATGCGGTTCTAGTGTTCCGGTACTGTGTTCTTTTGGTCTTTCAGCCTCGTGATTACGCGTGTCGGTATGTGACACATTCCATAGTTGGCAGTATCCTATTTATTTGTACCTCCATGGTTGTGTACATGTTGTTGACCTATCTACATAATTGCAGATATAGGTGAATCCGTATATATCAACATATTTCTCTCTATCACCCTTTCTATCTCTATTATGTATATGTATATATATATATATATATATATATATATATATATATATATATATATATATATATATATATATATATATATATATATATATATGACAGAGAGAGTGACAGGCAGAATACACCTTTCATTTTGTACATGTCGGTGTATACTGTTACCTGGACTCCGCACGTTTGTGTTTGAACCTGTCACATTACACACCTGCCGTTGGTACATCTTGGGTAGCTTAGTGTTAGGTGATTGTGTACATGATTGCGTGTTCTACTCCTGGCAGTGGTCATTTTACCCTTCAGAGCAGGCACTATTAGTACATGGGTGAATAATGCTGGTTTCACCTGTTCTGGACATCACTGACCATGATCTGAACGATATTCAGAGAAGCTTAGCCCTGTTTCGCACATATCCGTATAGTCATATTTAAACGTCGCTTACCAGCACTGGGCAATGCATATTCCCACTAACATGTGCTAAACATGATCTGATGACCTGCATCCAACATGCATCATTCATGCCTTCGGGATTACGTTACATCCCTTGCAGGACGTGGGACCGGGAACATGCACGACAGTCACTGCATTTACCACTTGGGCATCTGGGATTTGTACACGTGTTATGGCATTTTGTATGTGGACTATACTACGGCTGTCACTCCATACTGCGATCAAATGGGTAACTCAGTTAGTTTACATATGGATGAGACCTATTAATGATATGTCCAAGTGATGTTTAATGGATGTGCTCCAGCATTGGGTATGTATGTCACAGTGAGCCACACACTATAATGTGCTACACCCTCACACAACCGTAGGTGGAGCATGCTGGGGTGACAGATACCTGTCATGGGTACACCCCATGCTTCGCCACTACATCCATGATTACATTATATGGAGCCCCTCATTAATGCACCAGGGAATCCATGCAGAGTGTGTGGGGAACAGTGATTACACACATGGATCCCACAATTGGCTCTGCTCCACTGCGCGACAGTTGGTTACTCGATGTGGTGATGACAGCAGATACTGTTTGCCTTGACTGATGAATGTCCTCTGACAATCGGGCTTGTACCTACAGATGTACCTAGGAACCTATACACACAGTACCAACATATGCTGATAGGTGCGTGTACTGTTCAGGTGTTGACATTCGTTGTTCCAATAGCTGTTGTGTGTACAATGGCTGAGGGCTGCCTATGTAGGATTCACACAGTAGATCACCTATACATTACAATTTACAGGTGGTCGTGTATGTGTGCCATCCATTTTACTGTGTGTGCAGGTGGAGAGGTGTGCCAGTTCATAGGGGCCTACACTGTCAGAGTATGTGCTATACGTTCCCTCTTTGCCAAGGCATAGGCATATTGGGCATGCCTCTGTCTGCCTACTGGGGCTGGCACAGGGTGTTCGTGGTCTGAATCCCTCTGTGCCTGTGATGGCCTTGGCAATTGCGGTGGGCTGTGAGGGCCTTCACCATTTTGTCCCTGTTGCAGCTGTTTCCGCCAGATCATATTATGTAGCATGGCACATACTATGATGATGTAGGCACACATGCTTGGAGAGTACTGCAAGGCTCCACCAGATATGTCCAAGCAACGGAACTGTGATTTCAGCATCCCGAACACATGCTCTATGATGATTCTAGTTTGTGCGTATGCCTCATTATGGCATTCTTGCATGGGTGTGTGTGCATTTCTGATGGGAGTCATCATCCACGGCTCCAGTGCATAGCCAGCATCCCCCACAAGGTGGCCATGTGGGATGTCCCCCCTGACAAATACCTGATACAGCTGTGAGGCATGCCAGATGTGGGAGTCATGGTAGCTTCCAGGGCTGCCAGCACACACATCCATGATAATGCCCTGGGCATTGCACATGACCTGGCAGTTGATGGAGTGGTATCCCTTGTGGTTTATGTAGTGCCTACCATGCTCATCGGGTGGTGACTTGATATGTATGTGCATGCAGTCTATCGCACCCAGTACCTCCGGGTAGTGTGCCACATGGTGGAAGAGACGCATATTGCTGGCCAACTCCTCCTGAGTTCGGGGGAAGTATATATGCCCATTGGCATGTGGTAACATGGCATCCAGGAACTGGTGTAGTACCCTGGATGCTGATGCCTGTGAGATCCCCATTATATTTCCAGTTGGCCTTTGAAAGGTACCTGTGGCTAGTATTCGCAAGCTTACACATACCTTCGTGTCCACTGGGATGGGTTCCCCTCTGTTGTTTCTGGATCTCATGCGTGGCCGGCACAGCTCAACTATTTGCTGTAAGATGTCCCTGTCCACCCTGTAACACTCTACTATCTCCAGATCATGTAGCCCCTGGTAGGTTACCCTTGGTCTGAACACTCTTCTCCTCCTCCGGGGTCTGCGGTGGTTGTCAGCATCATCCTCCAGAACACCGTCAGTCTCTAACACATTGTGATGAATCACAGCTATGGCAGCTCCCAACATGTACATTGTAAAAGTTCCCCGTATGTTTACACCTAGGGTGCAGTGTTTGGGAATACACAGGTGTGTGTGGGGTGCTTTCACGCTTTATACTATTGTGCTGTGAACACTGATGATGTCATACGGTATGTATGTACGATCATAGCTGCAGGGTATCTTATGTGTTTTATGACAGGAACTACTATTGTGGTGCCTTTGGTATTGAATTACATTTGGCTGCCATGGATTACCTCTTGCCTTTCCCTTTACATTTCTTAATGTTTCACCTCCCATTTTCTGGAATGCATCCAGCAGCCTACTTTCATTTGTACTTTCCTACACCTGGCTTATCTTGCGTAATGTGTTCTATGGCCGGTCTGCTGCAGGTTTGCTTTGCTCTGCTATGACAGTTGTCTTTTCTTTGCATTCCGACACCTCCCCTATCCTGTTTTGCAGGTATCTGCGAGCAGACTTGTCAGCTGCCGTCGATTGCCCGCTGCGAGTTAATAGGTGTTAATTGCTCAGTTGTACTACAATTACCCTACTGCGGCATTTCCTTATTTTCTTCCCCTGACCTTCCTGTTTGAGCTATGGTACACGGCGTGTGCATCCGCTTACTGGGTTTCGGGCACGTTTTCCTCCCTGTACACATGCGCTTTCAGGCACCATATGTGCTCTCGGCTAAACGATGCTATACCTACCTTCCCACCCCTGTCCTGCGGCTTTGCTTAGCAATGACCAGGCCAGATTTGCATTGCTTCAATGTGCTTACAGCTATGGTGGCACACCCCACTGCTGATGTCATGTATACCTCTAAGCCACTCCTCAGTGTTGTAGCGCTGCACCGTATGGTACATCCTTACTCCAGCGGGACGTTTGTGATTCACTATTACCTGCCTCATTTGCATGGCATTGACTACTAATTTCTAGTTACCACGCCGAACACTGTCATAGACCCTTAGCAACCCTTGCAGTTTGGGTGTGGTGTACCATACATACCATTGAGTATTATGGTGAAATCATGATTTGTATTACATTGCGATTTTATGACATTTGTATATATTTTCTTTGTGTTCCCGTTTGCGCACACATGCCCTGTGGTTGTACTTTGCTTTAATATGGACATGACATTAAACGTTGTTTTTTAGGTGTTGTGCATCTTTTCTTATGCCATTGGCCGTATATTTAGCCATTGGCATATGTTATCTTTGTAATACATGAGTCTGGTCCGCTTTCATAGCTCTGATGTTCTGTTTGGAAAAATGTAAACTGTGTTTTTTGGTTTACATTTCTGTGGGCTTACGCTATGCCTGCACCACTTCATGAATCACTATGTACCTTCATTTGCATGGTGCGGCACTGCGCATGGGGTGATTAGCATACCTAAGCCGAGGGCTGCGCAGATCTGGCGTACGCCGGTAGTGCACGTGGAATTGGATCGTACCTGAATCGCTCGGCGGCCATGTCTGGTGTTATTCTGCCTATGCTACGTCTGCGCCTGGCGCAAGCTTCATGAATCCCAGGGCATATGTCACACAAGAGATTAATAGTAGTCAGTGCCAGCTAGGCAAATAACAGCATCAGAAGGTAAAAACAGGTTTAACAGTTCTAAGATACTTCACTGGCAGAAGTAAGTGTTTAACACATTTTTAAGTTATTCACAGGGACACTTTGCTTCTGTCTGTCATCTTTTGGCTGTACTAAGTGTAAAGCTGTAAAAACATTTTTTTCTGTAACTGATAGTATGTGGAACAGCTAAAGATCCGTGTGCTACAAAAGAATTATGGCTGGGTGTCACCAATTTATGACCCTTAGGTGTTTTCAACATGATGAAGCTTGCATCCGCGAGTGAAAGCGCTAAACCATTTTGTAATTTTTTATTAAAAGAAGCTTGGATTTGTATCGTAAGAAGCTTGGATTTATCCTTTATTTGCTTGGTTTATGCTGGACATTTCTGTGAGTGGTGGCAGTTAGCGTGTTGTGTAAGCTGCCGTTTTCATTTTGCTTTTTGTGTTTTCAACATGGATGCTAATATTCTCCTCTTGTGCTTCATTCTTAACGTGAATTTATTGGAATCAATGTCGAGAACACATAATATAGAGGCTTATGAGTGGGTTGATAATCCTAATAAACTTCTTATGTGTATGAGATATGATGCCAAGAAATTCACCTCAAGAGTAGTTTGATAGGGGAATCTTGGCATCCATGTCAAGAACACATAATAATAGGTTAGGATCGGCAACACAATTATAATTCTTTAAAGTCCATGGAGTTTTATCTGCTCCATGTACTAATAGTTACAGCAAAAAAAAAAAAAAAAAAGGCTAAGAGATTTGCCAGCTTTTAGTGCCGTCAGAAAGGCAGTGTAACACAGTCCCTTTAGTTTACACGTACCTGCATGCCTCTCAACTATCCAGATTTTTGCAAAATGTCCAGATTTTTGCATCATATGTTTGGTCTGTTCCTCATAAAGTCTCTGTTTCTTGGACAAATTACTGAGGATTTAATTCATAAAAACATGACAGACATTTAAGTTTCAGTCACCATATCGTTTACAAAATGCAGGCTAACACAAGTCATATTAGTCTAGTAACTTTTTAAGTTTGTAACAGGAAGCCAGGGACATATTATTAGAAAGGACAGCAAACAGAAACAAATCTTTTATTCTGACACTGTCATTTACTGGTCAGTACTGGCACATTTTATTGCCTAGCCTGTGAACCGATAGATGATCTGGCTAAATGTTTTATAAAATCTGTGGTATATCCATCTAGACCTGGCGCTTTACCTTTTTTAATTTCCCTATGACCTCAATTATATACTGCTGATTAAGGGGAGCATTTAGAAGCTTTATGTGGTTCATATTTAGTTTAGGAAATGTAATATTATTAAGATAGCCTATAATTTCTTCTGAAGTTGGATGTTGGTCACACAGGCCATATAGTTCAGATTAGATCTGCTGAAATAGTTCCACTATTTGTGAATCTGATTTATAAATTTTGTCTTGATAGTGAAGTAATGAGATTCTAGCTGATTCTTGTCTATTTAAGATAATACTAGCCAAAAGTTTAGATGGAAATTGCACCCATTCTGAGTATTTAGCTATGCATCTAAGCTCATACATGGAATAATTATGTTGGTGTAGTTCATGCAATTGCCTTTGGGTATGGTTTATTAGACTTTCAGTCTCAGGATTTGGTTTAAGTTGAAGTTTTTTTCTAATTCCATCAGGTCTGACACTAATTTATCTTCCTTTTCTTTAAATAAGCTTTTAAAATATGTTACTTTCTGAATAAGAACCCCTCTTATCTGTGCTTTGCAAGCAGTCCATTGTATATCAGAAGGAATATTAGTACTCTCCATATTCGTATCCAAGGATGACAAAATCTCTGATATCTCTCGGACTACCTCTGATTTAAGCAATAAATTATTATTTAAGGACCAATCCTGATCATTTTTGTTAATTTATCAGGAAGACTTAATTTTAGGGTAATTCTTGAATGATCAGAGAAATGCCTTGGTTCCAACGAATATTTAATAACCCCCTCTGTCCAAGTAGCGGAAATAAGAAAGAAATCTATCTTAACCATGTGCTATGGCATTTAAAATAATATGCGTACAAACCTTTTCTCTCCTGTCCTTCCACAAAAGAGATAGGGTCTATAAAACCTAGATCATCTATAAGTTCACTTAGGGTAATGGAGGCCTGCAAGTTTTTTGAAAGGAGGTTACAAGTACAGTATATTCCTGGGTCGATAACCGCATTCCAGTCACCCCCCCAATATGTATTCATGATCAGGGATTTTTTTTAGGATCTTGTGAACTTCTAAAATTAAATTTTGCTGTTTCTGACAAGTACCATAAACATTAAGAAATAGGATTGGTTTCCTATTAGGTGTATTAAGGGCTATAAAATAACACCATCTACCTCTTTCCTCCGAACATTGATCTGTGATTACTTGTTGAAATGATTTTTTAATAATAATAATAGCAACACCTCTAGAGTTGGAATTTTCCCCAGCCACAACTATTGTTTTAATCCATTTTTTATGTAAGACCCCTTTCCAATCTTCTTTAATCATGTCTGTTTCTTGTAAAAAACATATGTGCGCTTCTGATTGAAAAACTAAATGCAATAACAGATTTTTCTTATTTTTATCTTGTAGCCCCCTCACATTCCATGAATCAATAATCCAAGCTCTTAGGATTTACTCAGTGAAATATAAACTGCGTTTAGTGTACTGTGATATTTATATTTAACTAGGCTCCAGAAAATTTTAATGTATGTAAAATATACAAAGATAGAAAAAAGGGTAGACTTAAACACATATTCCCATCAGTAGCATTAGACTCTTTCAAACCTGAACCTGTGCCTAACCACCCGCCCAACATATTTGAAAGTGTACAGGAAAATAAGGTTACAAATGCAAACCTTAATAAAAGCATTTTAACATATGAGATCATGTAATCTCTAAAAACGTTTGAAATACTTCTTCTAGTATCTTAATAATACAAAAACACTCCAATTCCTGGATTTGTCATCCCTTACCCTTATTACAAGATATCTATATACTCCTAAATGAACATAAGTAAATAGCCACTATGGTACCAACTAAAACAAAACAGTACACATAGCCCCTGCTTTGACCTTATATGAGAAATGCTACAGAATCAATTAAGATAACTAGACATAGGTTTGTTAATATGAATACAACTGGGGTTCCTATTACCCATGTAAGTCTGATACCTATTACATATAGAGTTCTTGTTTATATCTGTAATCAAGGACATTTTAGAAGTTTAGTAATAACAGAACCTTAAATTACAACATAGCATGACATATCAAAACCCCAACAGTTAGCATGCAAAGGGGCAGTGTAAAATTACCAGTCCCAGCAAAATGTAGGTGTAGGATTAACCATCAATAATAGCAAACTGAGTCATATAGCTTAATATGTTCTCCAGCATTCACCAGAAAGTATACATAAAATGTGATTATATTTGAGGATGGAAGATCTATACTGTCTATCTATAGTGTAGATACAGGCCTCTATAAAGATATATATAGTATTATCAACAATCTGATATCTTAAAGCCACATCTTTATCGTTGTCATCAAATATTTTAAAATGATCAAGACTGTAAGAAATATGATACACGTGAGATATTGCTTGTTGCACTGTCCCCTGTATTCTTGATCAGACCGCTTAAACAACAAGGAAACATATTAAAATTAAAATTATTGGTGTGGGGGGACTATAGAACTGTAAATGTGCATGTATGAATATGTGTGCATGCATGTGCGTGTATGTATGTAGGAAGAAAATCTATCACTATTAAAAACATTTCGCTCCAGACAAACTTCAAACCTGTGAGTGATGGCACTTATGTAAGGTGTATGATACATTTATTTCCATCACTCATGCATCAGATAATTTAACTCTTCTCAGTCAGACAGTCACTTACAAAATATTATGTGCCATCAAGTCCAAAACAATCATTATATGTCCTTCAGCAAAGGATAAAGCACTCAGATCCATTTCAGTGATATTAATGATCAGCTGCCAGAGTCACAACAAGGCAAATAATACCCACTTATCATTTTTCAGTGAGGATAATACCTTCAGAGTTGCACCATTTCTGAAGTTGCGTTCAAAGTTTCATTTATCATTCCTGGAAGTGTTGGAAGCCCAGCAGTGTGGCTAATTCACCAGGGGAGAAAATGGTGCTACAACAGGAAATAGTAACCTAAAATTGAACCAACCACCCAACCAAAAAACAACAAAAAGGTTCCCCAAATGGCCAGTCACCAACCACCAAAAACTTCCAGACAGGCAACAATCAAACTCAAAAAATCTGAGCCATAACAGGATTTTCTTTGCAGACCACAGTCACCAGAGATAGTATTTTGTCTAACTAGACAAGCAACCAAGAATCCACATTTGTAACTTCATCTGCCAGGAAGTCTACAAGACTGGAGCTTTACAGGAAGTCTACAAGACTGGAGCTTTACCAAAGGCCTTCATGAAGGCAGCATTAGCATCCTTAGGTGAGTCAACAGCATATTTAATATCTTTATGTACAAAGCTCAGCATGTTAGGGTACCTCATTTGAAATTTAATTTTACATTTAATGAGGTCAGCAAAATAAATCAAAAGCTTCTGATGCTTCTTCTTAATGGTTAATGGCAGGTCTTGTGATAGGGTAATTTTATGACCTTTCCAAACAATGTGATATTGTTTTTTAGCCACTGCTAGCACTCTTTGGACATCTTGAAAGTTTAATAATTTGACATAAATTTGTCTAGGTGTATCAGTGTTCTGTTTTGTGTACAGAGCCCTGTGCGCTCTTTCAATAATAATTCAGCTGGTGTTCGCGTCTGTTTGCAGGACTAATTGAAAAATATGTAAGGAAACCTCTGTTAGTTGGTTGTGGTTATAAGATTCTGGTACACCTCTCACAAGAATATTATTTTGCCTGCTTCTGGCTTCCAGATCAGTGATCTTATGTTGAATATCTAGCAGGGTGGTATTTTTGGCACTCAGTTCCTCTTTCAACGAGGATATCTGTAGTTTGCAGGCTTTGGTATTTTCTTCTATCTTATCCATACGTTCCATAATCTGGTTTATCTTGTTGCCAAAGGTAGAAAGCAGCTTGGAAAACCCTTGCACAGCCAGTTGTAAAGGTAATAAAGCTTATTTGAGTTCTTCCATGTATATACTGGATTCTGGCTTTTGTTTTGCACTGGATTTGCTTAAATCAAGCTGCTGTATTGTTTCTGCCTCTTAGGTATAGTCTCCTTTTCTGGGGAGACTATTGCAGAGAGTTTGGTCTTACTTGTTTATGTTTCCATACTGTCCAGTTCTTTTGACATTTCCTTCCAATTTCGAGATCACCTTTTTGTCTTACGCTAATATCCCTCTTGCTTCAGGCCTGTAGTATGCACATCGTGAGTAGTCTCCTGCTTATCCTTAGACTTAAATTAGCAGGAATCTTCCAAGACTGAGCTGAAAGCACTTCAAATAGGTTTTATATGCTCTCACATTGTATGTGCTTAGTGAAGGTAATAGCTGGAGCTGAAGGTAAGAGGCTAATTAAGCTATTCTAATATTTGGGATAGGAGCTTTATGGAAAGGGTGCTCATAGGATGTCCACCATCTTGGAATATCAAGAAAAATATTCTAGTTAGATTGATGTTTGCAACTGTACTAGATTTTGCAAAACTGACTCCTCTTTGAGACAGGAAATAGATATTTTATAATATGATTACTGGTTCAGACATGGTGAAAGTTATGGGAGAGGAGAAAAAACATTTCTTTTGTAACTATGCTTCATCTCTGTTATATACGAAGAGAAAAACATCTAGCAGAGTGAAATATAGGAGCTAGTCCAGAATTTCAAAAGGAAGCAAATCTATCAGAATCATGTAATAAGCATGCTACATTACTCTTCCTCTGGCTCTTTCTGCCTCTCTCTGCAAAGTTATAAGTATCCCCATCCTTTGGGTTAAATTTGATATAATACAGAGAAATGGCTGCAATAACAACCATAATTATTTAAAGCACTAGTATATTTAAATGTGTTTATTAGCTAAGTGTTTGGCTGCATTATTTTTGGAGTGTCTTCTAAGTTTTGAAGGCAACTATGAACCAGCTCTAACTTTGCACTTAGTCCAGCGAAACAGAAGACAACTGTTTTAATCTTTAGTTACTTATTCACATGGCAGAGAAACTGATGTTAAATAAACCATTTATATTCACAATTCAAGCAACAAATTTGAAATGTAAGAGATACAAGCAAAGTCTGTCTCATACACACACACGTACACACAGGTGTGCACACAAAAAGCAGGACTAACTAATATTTTTGACTGAATATGTAGCAGTCTTGAACTAAGATAAGGGTACAGTTAATCCTCTCACAAGTAACAATAAATAAGAAGATATCTATGCAGTGACAGGAAGAATCATTAGTACAGTAATAATATTTCCCATTAAAGGATGCACAAGCTGCAAAATTCACTTTTTGCAATGTTTGAGGAAGGCTATACATATTTAAAACATGCTAATAAGACCCAGCTAGCTTTAGGATTTGAAGAACGCAGTTCAAATAAAGTATTTTATTGCAACTATGACAGTGACTATTGGTGCAAAAAGCACCAGTACAGAGAGCTGTTTATAACACATCATCATCATCAGGGTTTGGATCTTGCATTTCAATAGTCATGTATTATTTTGCTCTCTAAAATTTACCAGCAGCATACTACATGGTGAATTGATAGAATTGTTATGAAGTGAAATTCTTTGGAATTGAGACCAAGAAAGATTTTCTCAGATTAAAGACTAAATGCAATATTTAATATCGGGCTAAAACAACTGCAGATTTAGTGTTGGTGTATTGCCTAGGTTCTTGCTGCCAGTGCTTATGAAGTTTTCCTCTTCTCATGTAGTAGATACAAAGCTTGGCTGCTGGGAAGACTGGAGTGCAGGAATAGGACCAATGCTAAGAAACTGAATTGCTCCATAGTTAAATGGTAGAGCACAGAGGGCCATGATAAAAAGGAAAATGAATAGGGGAGCACCACAAGGTTCATTTCAGGGTCAACAGTACTCTTCACTGTGTTTCAGACATACGTAAGGAAAAATATGATATCAGAAGGAAGTCCCAGAAAATGAATGGAATGGAAGGAAAGGATATGACCAGAGAATAGCAAAGAATAGAAAGCAACTAAAGCTCTACTTCTTTGATACCAGAACAGAGACGGTAGACATGTTATAAGGAAACAAAATCATGTCAGGGAAATATGCAGGGGTTGCTCTAAGCAAAAAATAAGTTAGGGGGAGGACTGCCCAGAGGCAAACATTTGCAGGGATCAACTGCTTCCTGGATCTGTGAAAGAACTTTGCGAATGAAAACATTTTAAGTACATGGAATCATCTACCTGTCTCAATGTGTGGTGAAGAAGGAATTGATAAGGCTTGTCAGACAGCATAGGACTGATGGAAAAGAGGCAGAGGTTAAGAAGCATAGGAGAGGAAGTAAAATGCTGTATGCTCTTAAAGGATAATCTAGAGTAGCTCATTGTTTCCTTCTGCCATTAGGTCATTTGTTATATATTATAAAATAAATTGATCTACTTGCTTAAGTACAAAAAAGGCCCAGGACATTGTGGACCATTTTAACCTCTGAACACCTAGAACATAGGTACTCCGTGTAAATTTTATTTTTATTTATTTTACAAATAGTCATTTTTGATCTTTCCATTCTCTGTTGCTATGCCTTCAGAACAATAGGAATGCAGGAATATAGCAGCTTAGGAGCAATATTAAGCAAGTGATCGAGTGGACTATAAGATGCCCAGCCATATATTCCTTTGAACAGACATCTCTGCAACAAATCTTGTTTACTTGTTTATATATATTTAGATTCCTACTGTGAGGTTTGTATTACCACTGAATTTTGTGAAGAAACAAAAGGTCAGATAAACCAAGCATTTCATGCCTCAAAACATGAGACTCCGGTCACCTCAGAGCATCTGGTATGCTAGTGAGTATAAGGAGAGCCACGTCAATCTGTTGGTGTCATTGAAAGATTTAAGGCATTTGATTTTCTATGTTAGAAATCTTTTGGGCCTTTCCATTTGAGCTATGTGCTTGGATTTGTACATAACAATGGTCTAGTGGTTAGATGACTTCTTTGGATCTTGAAAATATTCCCTTGCAGATGAACAAGACCAGGAAGAATAATTTTCTTGCTGTGGTGGAAGCATGATGACCAAATGACAGGGAGATGTCCACATAAGTACCAAGGACTCTTATGACCATCTCTGTCTGAAGAAGAGTACCATTTATAACATAAGTTGGAAGTAGTTTTTTTTTTTGCCAAACTTCACTTTATTATATTTAACTTGTAAACCATTTTTCATACACTAGCCCTTGATGGAGCTCCTTAATATCAGAGAGTGTGCATCTTGTATGTATCAGCAAACTTGGTCAACCACACTTCTAGGATATTGGCTTGGATATCAGTAAAATAAATGACAAGCAGGAGAGGGGCCCAGCATATTCCTCTGCTTCCTCATTAGTTGCAGTATTACTTTGGGATGGAGATGGAAAGAGTGAGCAAGAGAGGATACCAACAACTTGGAAATCGTTTGGAAATCCAATTTGCAATCCAGTTGACAATACAGGTCTACATTAAGTTTGCCTATTTTTTTCCAAGAGTATCAGATTGGAGGATACTGTCAAAAGCCTTGTGTAAGTCAAAATCAGCAACATGTATGAAGTGATGACTGTCCAGAGCTTCTGGAAGTGTTTTGAAGAAGCTCACTATGTTCAGAAATGTTTAAGTTCAGAGATGTGTGTGTGTGTGGGGGGGTTCATCTCATGTGGCTGTTTAGGGGGACTTGCCCCAACAAAAAAAGATATTCTCTAAGTTTCACCAAAAGTGCTTTGGGCAAAACATTTTCAGAAGTTTTTGCTTTTCAGGAAAGCAGAGTAAATGCATTGACACAACTCTGACTAGGTTAAAATGACAGAGCCTGCCCATTACAAAACCAAACTGATTGGGATCAAGATAAGTTGAATTGCCTGTGTTTGCACAATTAAGTTCTACTATGGCATGTTTCTTGGCTTTGATTTAAAGTTGATGAAGCTGATGAAATTGCAATGACACAGGTCTGCAGTATACCTCTCAACTATTCAGAATTTTGCTGAATGTCCAGGTTTATTCTTCATATTTTTGGTCAGCTTCTCATAAAAGTTATATTTATTTATCTATCCATCCTTTGTTGACCAGGTTAGTCCCACTAGGCTTGTAGCCTCATTTCAGGGTGATCCATGATGGCTTTTGCTCTACAAGAGAAAATTTGGCCAGGTAATTGTGGAACTGTACTCTTTGTGAGGTTATCACTAATGTGGCACCATTTGGCAAGTGCGGCGCTACTAACAATTTTGGCAAATGTCAGTTCAGCGAAAATGTTTTGCTTAAAACACTTTCAAAGACAGTAGAGAATTCCCTTTCCATCATTGCTGTGTGACTTCAGAGTAGGTATATTAAAGTTTGGGGGTGTCATGGCTGATTTACTCCATGTGCTTTCAGTGAATAATTTTTGGGGGTTTTACTGTTACAGAGAGAGGTGTCAGTAGAGCAACATGATTCCTCACTTGGGCCAATCTGTAGAGAATCACTGGGGATTTTGCATAAGTCTTCTACTAGCTGAAGTAGGCTTGCATTGAAGAAATTCTGAAAAATGGTCACATTTGATGGTGGCATGGTACCATCAGGACTATGTATAAGTGAGTGACATATCTTTGAATTTATTACTGCTCAATACCTGAGTTGTTTGGCTTCTGCTACATACCTACAATTAACTGCATTACTAGCTGAGTTAAGTACAAACTTGCAGTGTTAAAGATTGCACTGCATTTCATTTTTCTGTCTAATTGTTTCATTGACTATTGTGTCTGTCTCTCTCTGTAGTTATTTATTTTTCTATTTAATTGTTTCATAGAATACTGTGGTCTCTTTCTCTCTCTCTCTCTCTCTCTCTCTCTGCATCTTGGTTGTTTTGGAATTACCTGCCCCTCCTGTAAATTTGTGTTTGAATACTCCTCCTGGGTCTATCTCATTTGCTCACTCAACCGAGTACAGTGAGATCATATTTTGACTTCAATCACTCCTACCAGTCCCATCTGTTTAGCTCTATCCCAGCTCTATTCCAGTCTAGTGTCACTAGCTCACTCTACCTAACACAAAGAGAACACTTATGAAGGGCAAGCCACTTAGGTCCTTAATTTTGAATTAACTTCTGTTTCTCCTTTTTCCCTTTCCACTTTCTAAAAAAAAATTTTCTAATCTCGTTTCCTGCCTTTCCTGTAATAAGTCTAGTCCAGATACAGATTTGCTGTATCCAGGACTGTTTGTAGGCTTCTGAGCCCCCAAAGCCTTTCTGTGATGGAGGGAAGCCTTCTAGCTTATCAGTGGGAGTGGTAAGCACTAGGTAGCCTATCTACCACAAGAGTGATTTCTGGCCCAGCAATTGTAGTTTATTGGCCGTTTGGCAGTTTTTCCATTTCTTTCAACTTACTGATTTAAAAGCCCGCATTTGCGCATGGTTCCCACCTTTCCTGTAACTAGTCTAGTCCATATACAGATTTGCTATATCCAGGACTACTTGTAATCTTCTGAGCCCCCCAAGCCTTTCTGTGTTGGAGGGAAGCCTTCTAGCTTATCAGTGGAAGTGGTAAGCACTAGGTAGCCTATCTACCACAAGAGTGGCTTCTGGCCCAGAAATTGTAGTTTATTGGCCATTTGGGCAGTTTTTCCATCTCTTTCAACCTTCTGGTTTAAAAGCCAATGTCTGTGCTTGTTTCCCACCTTTCCTGTAACTAGTCTAGTCCAGATACATATTTGCTGTATCCAGGACTGCTTGTAAGATTCTGAGCCCCCCCCCCCCCAAGCCTTTCTGTGTTGGATGGAAGCCTTCTAGCTTATCAGTGGGAGTGGTAAGCAATAGGTAGCCTATCTACCACAAGATTGGTTTCTGGCCCAGAAATTGTAGTTTTTTCCCATCTCTCTCAACTTTCTGGTTTAAAAGTCTGTGTTTGCGCTTGTTTCACACCTTTCCTGTAACTTGTCTAGTCCAGGTACAGATTTGCTGTATCCAGGACTGTTTGTAAGCTTCTGAGCCCCCCAAACCTTTCTGTGTTGGAGGGAAGAATTCTAGTTTATCAGTGGGAGTGATAAGCACTAGGTAGCCTATCTACTACAAGATCCTGGTACAGATTCTTAGTTTTAGCGCTTGAATTTGCTTATTCTTGCTCAGCACTTGTTCAGAACTTGTTGTTAGCACTAAATAAGCTACAGATTACTAAAGCACTCAACCTTCCTCTTTACCTAGAGGAAAACAGTTTTTGTACTTACTTTCCTCACTTACTTAGAGAAAAACAGCTCTTATACTCACTTTCTTCACTTTAGAGGAAAGTATTTTTTTTATCCAGGCATGTCTAAGGGTCAGCTCCCAGTGTTCTGTCCTGTCTATCTGATGAATCTGGGCATCTTGGGGCAATGTAGCAATTGCCTCATGTACACAGACAACCCTCTCCTCCTACCACCCAACACCACAACCTGTGAGAGATGCACTTATCTAGCTAAATTGGAGGTAAAGCTCTCTCCAACCAAGACTGAACTTGACAGTTAAGAGGAGAAGGTAAACACTTGCACCATACCACACTCATGACATAGTCCCACTAAACCTACACCATCAAAATTCACACATAGAAACACAAAAACATTCGCAGAGGCTCTCAATAATAATCTGCTCAAGCAACAGAGACCTCCAAAGCAGAAACACAAGCAACCTCCACCCCCAACACAATTCAAATGACACATAGCCCACAGACTCTTTGTGCCACTTAACCACAGCCCATAAGGCAAAACAATGTACCTGACACACTAGTCAAAGGTCACTCTACAGTCAGGCACACTAATGTCAGACTCACCAGGCTAAAAAAGGAGAAGGTTACTGTCAGCTGCCTGTTGGATGCCAGGATCCTCCACATAACCCACGAACTCAGGTCACTCCACAACAAGTACAAATATGACTCTGTCATTGTCTATATTGGTGTGAATGACCAGAGACGTACCTCCCTGGACTACATGAAAAGAGACATGGAAGAGCTCTCTGATCTTGTAGCCCAGGCAGGTATGACCCTAGCACTGAATAGCATCCTGCCATCACCCAGAATGATACCGCAGTACAAGGATAAAATGATTGACTTCAGCAATTGGCTAAGCTTCTGTTGTCATTCTAAGGGGATCCAGTATCTGTCTGCCTGGGACGACATGGTCGACAGACCACGATGCTTTGCCAGAGATGGCCTGCACCTGTCACCCCTGGGATTCTGGATACTTGTTAAGGTAAGGCTCTTGCTGCCCCTATAGTGGCTTTTTTAGGCAAGGTTCAAATGACAAATTCACCACCATAACAGGAACAGGCAAGCAAAAACTGAGGGTAATGCTACTCAATGCTAGAAGTCTAAATCTCAAAATGCACTCCCTCGAGGCACTCCTTAAAATGGAGAACATCAATATCTGTGCAGTGACTGAGACCTGGTTCAAGGCTCCAGAGGGCACCCTTGGATTACCAGGCTATAACTCATATCACACTTTTCGACCACCTAACCTGGAACGGAACACCAAAGCCAGAGTTGTGTCCATATTCATTAAGGATATCCACACCTCTAGGCTAGTTGCTCAGCATAATGCATCCGAGGTTATTCAAGTGAAACTAACTCTGGGCAAAACTGCAATCCAAATTGTAGCCTGCTACATATCCCCCACCATGCCCCAGGATTCCCACTCCTCTTTTCTTGATATACTGGAAAATATTAGGGTTCAACCAAACTCCCTAATAATGGGCAGTTTCAACTACCCAACCATTAACTGGGAAAACTACTCATGTACCAACTCCTTTGCTCAACACTTTCTGGAATTCATAAATTCCAATGCCCTGGATCAACTTATCCACACCCCCACCAGGGGCAACAATATCCTAGAGCTAGTCATTACCAAAATGAGTGACTGGTGTTCCACACCTGAAGTCAACTCCTCATTGGTCAGATACGACCATACGCTAATCACCCTAGATATCCACATCCTGCCCCCACCCCCCATTAAAGAAATCATGCTAAAAAATTTCTCCAAAGCCAACTTCATGCTTCTTAAGACAGAAGTGGTGAACTTCATGACACCCATGCAGATGGACAATACAGTTATGACTGCTGAATCCTACACAGATGCACTCTGTAAGTTCTTACACGAGTGCATGGATCATGCTATCCCAAACAGAACCAAGACGCTATCCTCCAAAAAAGGAAGCCAATCTGGTGGTCCCTTGCCATAAACAAACTCTACAACAGAAGGAAGAAACTGTTTCAAAAGAGAGTAAAATCCCATGAGTGGAGGAGTTCCCTGGTCAGCCTCAGTAAGAAGCTGAGCTCCCTTATAAGATCCTGCAAAGCTAGCTATGGAAACAAAATTGCCACTGATTCAAGGGACAAATACAAAGCATTCTATAGCTATGTCAAGAATCTCAATAGCAACACCCAGATCTGCTCTGCGTTACAGCACAATGGCTTGAAGATTACAGAACCAACTGATATTCTCAACATCCTAGCAGATAGGTTCAGTGCTAACTTTACCCCCCTGTCACCCCCTAAAGTGCCCATAACTATACAGGAAGAATGCAGAGTCCCTGTGATCACAACTGTGCAGATAAAAGCTGCAATCTCTAAAGCCAAAATCACAGCATCCATGAGACTGGACAACATCCCAGGCTGCGTTTTACATGAACTTCAAAATGAACTGGCTCCCCACCTAAGCACCATGTTCAGTCATAGTCTCACATCAGGCTTTGTGCTCACTGAATAGTGCACAGCAACAGTTATCCCACTCCACGAAGGGGGAGCCACCACGGATCTAACTATCATCCTATTAGCCTGATGAGCCTGGTCTGTAAGGCCATGGAACGTATCATCATGGAACTCATAAACAAAGACATTGTTACCCTCCAAACTCTGGACCTCACCCAGTTCGGGTTTGTGAAATGCAGATCATGCCTCCTGAATCTGATCGATGTCTTTGAGCCAGAGACTTTAATGGGGTCATATGTTTTTATTATTTTAATAATTATTTTTCCCTTTCTAGCTTACACTTTGCCAGTTCTTTTGATTAATGAACACTGATGTTTTTAACAATAACATGCCTATTTGCAGATCCCAATGAAATTAATTTTGGAGAAATGGTTTTAATATTCATAAATATGTATATTTTTTAGACAATTTAGGTGTATTGACATTTTAAGAATATTTATTTTTATATTATTAATAATTTTATACATATAATAGGATAATATATTGGTTCCAACATAACTTATCAAATTTATTATTGTTGAATTTCCAGCTTAGGAAGCATATTTAGATGTAAACCAGTTTTTAACATGTTTATACCTATATTGAAGCATTTTAAAAGGTTCCTTTAAATGTTTCAAATTAACAACAGGCATTATTAATTAATGTTATGATTGACACAATATATAAGGCATATTGCTAAATGGAGTGGTATCACTTGAAAAAGCTCAGAATTGTCTGAGTGAAAGCGCTTGTGTTACTTTTGTTTGTGGATTGCTTCAAATAAAGGACGTTGTTTTTTACACATCATTTTGCTGCTGTCTTGCTTCTCTGGTCGTGGATTTTGGTTATTTGTCTTTGAGCTAGTCACCAAAGCTGTAGACGAGGGTAAGGTGGTTCACACTGCCTATCTTGACCTCGCCAATGCTTTCAACATCATCCCCCATTCTGGAATTATAGCTAAACTCACTAAACTAGGTATAAATCCCTGTGTCATAAGATGGGTTGCCAATTGGCTCAGTGACAGAACCCACACTGTAAATGTTGCAAACTCCAAATCTGACTTCAAACCAGTGACAAGTGGAGTACCACAGGGTTCAGTCCTGGGACCTCTTCTGTTTGGTATTTACTTCTCTAAAGTACAGGCTAACACAGAAGGCCTTTGGCTAATGAAGTTCACAGATGACTGCAAACTAGGAGCCATAGTTGAGTCCCCAAATGATGTGGACATCCTATAGAAGAGCCTCACTGAGACAGATACCTGGTGTCAGAACCATGGTCTCAAGCTCAATGCCAAAAAGTGCATTGTCGTCCCATTTGGTAAAAGCTCTGTACCCATGAACTACCACATGGGCAGCAGTCTACTTAATGCCGAATGTGTGATAAGAGACCTGGGGACCCAGATGGACAGTAGTCTTTCCTTTGATAATCACATCGCCACAGTAGTCAGGAAATCCTTCTACATGGCACACACCATCATAAAAGGGTTATCATCTAGGAAAAAAGAGGTCATCGTTCCCCTGTACTCGACACTCATTAGACCCATTATAGAGTACAATGCCCCTTTTGGAATGTACCTCACAAGACATCTGCAGCAGCTGGAAAGGCCACAGAAGTACCTCACTAAGAGGATTACTGGCCTCAAACAGATGCCCTACACTGATCATCTCAAAAAACTCCAGCTTTACTCCGTACCATATTGCCTACTCAGAGGTGATCTCTGCCTAACATATAAAGCTATGTCAAACCCAGAGCTGTTAGACATGCTACACCTAAAGAAATCCCAATCCTTCTGAGCTACACGCTCTAGGAACCTAATCCTTGTCACCACAATAAACAGGACATGCTGGAGGGATAGATTCCTGTCCCAGAGACTGCCCATACTCTGGAACAAGCTACCCATCTATGTCAAGCAAAGTTCCTCATTAGCAGTCTTCAAGAAAAATCTTGATGAGTGGATGGGAAATAGGAAATACACCCCAGGGATCATTTCTGTGTCTCTGCTCGACAGTGGCACAGGAAAATAACTTTCTTGGGTGGCGTAAGCCAGGGAACCTTGTTGGCTAGGCTTACTTAGGTCCTTGGGCTGATAGCCTAGTACCTACCTATGAACCTATAATAGAAAAGATTCCTGATTTGTGGGCAGATTTAACCAGGGATGAGGAGATGCAGTATGGGGTACAGGTAGATGCTAACTTGGTACAAGTCAGGTCAAGGGTAATAGAACATCTATTATATAGTTTTACAATTTGCTCTAGTGTATTTGCATTAATAAATTGCAGGAAAGGCTGATCATATCCATCATTTTGATGTGAAAGCATGCCAATGAATTTATGGATAATTAAAGTCTCCTACCAAGCAGGTATTTAGTTTTAGCATACAAAGCACCCCCAGATCTAGCTCTGTTGGACCTCTTGCACATCTAGAAAACAAATAGCATCAGAACCATTAGTTGTCATTAGCCTGGTATATAACTGTAAACCTATAATATTTAACCGTTTAATGGTGGTAAGTTTATTTCCTTGATCTTTGACACTAATTATCTGTAGCTAATAAAGAAATAATAGTTGAATCTGTTAAATGTGATTTGGGTAAAGAATAGCTTCAGGATGTGGTCATGGGAAACCTAATGTGAGGGGCTATTGTTTCTGACAAATGCAGATAGTCTCCACAGTCACCCAGGAACATAAAGACATAGGTTCATAGGTTCATAGGTTCATACTAGGCTATATGCCCTAGGGCATTTTTAAGCCTAGCCAGAATATGTTTGGCTTTCGCCATCCATTTTAAATTTATTTTGCTATGCACTTTTTCGAGGTTAGTATACTGTGCCTCTGTCTAACAGTGACACAGAAGTGATACCCGGGGTAAACCTACGATCTCCCATCCACTCATCAAGATTCCTCTTGAAGAGAGTCAATGAGGGACTCTGCCTAACCTGGACTGGGATTTTATTCCAGAGTGAAGGGAGCCTCTGGGTTATGAATCTGTCCCTCCAGCATGTCCTATTTATTTCAGTGCTGAGGTTCAAGTCTCTTGAGCACATAGCTCGATGGGATTTGGATTTTCTGAGGTGCAGCATGTCCATTAATTCCGGGTTGGACATGGCTTTATATGTCAGGCACAGATCGCCTCTGAACAGGCGGTATGCCACTGAGTAGAGCTGGAGTTTCTTTAACCGGGCAGCATATGGCATCTGTTTGAGCCCTTTGATCCTCTTGGTGAGGTACTTTTGGGGTCTTTCCAGTTGCTGCAGGTGTCTGGTATGGTACATCCCAAAAGGGGCATTGAACTCAATTATGGGCCTGATGAGGGATGAGTAAAGAGGCACAATGACCTCCCCTGATGGTACAGAGGGAGTGCTATAATTGCACTGACAATGCGTCTCACTGACTACACAAATATGTGTGTGTGTTTATCTTGAAATACTATCTCATGATCTAATAGATACACATCTAACAACACACCAAGTGTATAGAATATATGCAGTATAGCACAAGAGAAAAAAAAATCTTGGAAAGTAGCAGGTCTACAAAATATGTACAGAGTATTTACAGTATTAAAGGCAATCTGAACCAGAATACACATGGGACAGAACCAAAACACAGGGGTCTGGAAATTTCAGTAAGCGAGAGAATTATCAAGCGTGAGTAAGTGCTGAAATAGAAAGGCAGGGGATGGAAGAGAAGCATTGTCATTTTAGTGTGACATGTCTTTGCAGAGCTTTTTAAATGCAGCTTTATCTAATGTTTCTTATGGCATTTGACAGTTTATATCACAGTTTTCATACCACTGAAGAGAAGACCAAATTTTCATTGTGATTCTTGAAGTAAGTAGCTTGTGTTAAGTGTAGAGATTCAAGCCTAAGATACTGAGCTAGGATATAAACCTAATCAGGGATTCAGTAGCTGGGCATCCATGTGGTATAAAGATGGTGTGCTCTCTTAAGCTGACCTGAGACAAAAGAATGTTTAAATTCCATTCAATTTATTGACTTTTTAAGGAAAATATTATGATATTTGCTAAGGATAGTGCCTGATGCAGTTATAAGCATGTTTTGTTTTTGAATTTTTCAGAAGACTAAAGAGTAGTGGGCATAATAAATGAATAAAATAAAACAAGGAACAGGTAAGTATGAGCTGTGGTGATCTAAGCATGCATATTTAAGAAAATCATAATTTCAAGGATGGCAGTTGTAAAAAGATGTATTGGTTTATTGTTCTTGATCCTCTGTTATATCCAATATTTGGAAAGTACCAACTAACTCAAGTGGAGGTTTTTATTTCATACTGTTTGTAAGCTAAGGCTTGTGCTGGATGAAATGAAACTGTGAGTAAGAACAGCATGGCTACAATTTCACTGGGGCTCAGATTAAATCTAATATTGCTTTAATCTGAAAGAATCTATATTCAGCTTGAGTAGATACCACACATTCTGATTTGTCAAACCAGAGCAAAGTGAAGCAGCTCTACAATGTGAAAATGTACTATTTGTAGACATTGATAAAAGTAGTGGTCAAAATGGACTATTAACTTTATGCATGTGCACTCTGCTATCCATTTAAATCAAATTTTAATTATGTACTGAATGTTTTAATTATGTACTGAATGTTTTAATGTTATATAAGCCACGGTGGTGCAGTGGTAGCGTTGTTGCCTCACAGCAAGAGGTTCTCCCGTTCGATTCTCAGTGCGAGCGCCTTCTGTATGGAGTCTGCATGTCCTCCCCACAGTCGAGTGGCATTCAAAAGACAGGCGTAGCGTAGAATGGGTGTGCCTTTGTTGAAGGTTAGGTAACGAGCTGGCACCTCGGCACCCATAAAAAATCTACTGCCAATCATTAGAGGACTGGAGTTCCGCTGTGGCAACCCCTAACCGGGAAAAGCTGGAAGAAGAAGAACTGAATGTTTTAATGTTAAGTTTATTTTATGTTATGGCCTTAATGTATTTTAGCACACACTTGTTTACATGTTATGTGTTGCACTTGATATGCTTCAGGCTGTGCCAGGAATACGAACTCTACTGAGAATTCCTATAGCATAGCAAGGAATCAGTATGCAGGTAATCTAAATACTAAACCTGCATTTCCAAGATAGTTTTACCTTTTTCTCATTGGTATGCTATATTCATTTAAATAATGGGCAAAACATGCATTGTCTACCTACTGATGAATGAATATTCTCCAACAGGGTATTAATGTACAGATAAAGGCCAGTAAAAACAAGTCTGCCTGTTCACAGCAGCATATTAAACTGTCATAAACATCTTATAAAAAAAAGCAAAACGGCTGCCATACTTTTGCTGTTTAGCATGCATAACATAATGTAAATAACAGGTATGTGTGTGCACAGATGTTCATCTGTGTGTGTGTGCGTGTGTGTGTGTGTGTGTGTGTGTGTGTGTGTGTGTGTGTGTGTGTGTGTATGTGTGTGTGTGTATACATGAGAAAGATAGTGAGTGAGAGAGATGAGGCAGAAACAGAGACAATGCATACCTATTAACTTCTTTCAGCTACAGCAAGCAGTCCCTCAGCATGCATTGTTATACAATGAGAGGTATGAAACTGTAATGTCTGTCATTATTGACTGAGTGTAATGCACAGTGATTTACCAGAAAATCAAACATTCTATAAGGGTCAGAGCAAAACTGTGTGACAAAATTGTCAGATGTCTCATTTATTCAAATGAACACTGAGGCACGGGATGGGCTCAAGTCATCTATTGTGCATAAACACATCAGGAGTTGTAACTGCAAAATGTACGCCGAACATGACGTGCTTACTGAGTGACTCATTACTTCTAACACACTCACATGGGCATCTCCATTCAAGCTTGCACTCACGTTGAATGACTATACAAAATGGCACTGATCTTGCACATGCTCAGTAACTTAATATGCACATGCTCTCTGACAGCAGTGGCTGAGTAGGTACAATATACACACTGACCTACATCCTTCCTCTTTAATTTTGTTCAACATGCAAAATAGGAGAACAAAGATATATTGAGAGCTAGACAATATATCAACATTTTAACAAACAAAACTGTGTTCAAGTCCAAGTCGCTGTGCATTTTGAATTTTTTCTGGAAATTCTACTTGATCTGGTTACACAGATACTTTGACTGGGTTTAGCAACAGGGGCAGTATCTGTGGATTCCTTCACAACTGGAACATCTGGGATTACATCAAAATTATTTGAAGGAAGCACACTGTCCTTTTGAATTTGAACAGGTGTGGAGTCACTCTAGAAATTAGAATAATCGGCACAGGCAATCTGCTGTATCACTGTTATAAAGACAGGTAACATGTCTTTGATTCTGTCTGAAATCCATTCCTTCAGATTGTATAATGTAAGATCTCAGTTCTTCACAAATGTTCTTCACAATTCCCACTCAGTTGTATCCTTTAGATGCTTGTATTCTCACAACTTCTTGTAGTAATGGTCTAAGGGATTTACTGTTCTTATTGTAGTACAACATTTGTGACTGACATTTTCTGGAAAGTTGAGTCTTGATCACACTGTTGTTCTTTGCATTTGGTACTAACAATTGTTTACTGATTGGTAGAGTTGTTCTAGTCTGTCTGGACATTAACTTCTGAATAGGTGAACCAAGCAAATTGTCTTGAGGAATGGTTCTGAGATTGAGTAAGTTAAGGAAAACATTGATACCATCTATCTTGGATTTCTCCAACAAACATTTTCCACTCTGAACTGCATGTTCAGCTAACCCATTGGAATGTGGATACTCAGGACTACTGGTAATATGAACAAAGTTGCATGACTCAGGACATTTCTTAAACTGCTGACTTGTAAACTGCACACCATTGTCAGACATGACTGTGCAAACTACTATGTACAGATAAATGTCTCTTCAATTTTGTAATGACTGTGCTGGACATCAAGTTAGGAAGTAGGTCAATTTCAAACCACTTTGAGTAAGAGTCTACTAACACTAAGTAATGTTGACCATTCCATTTGAATGTATCTGTGGCAACCGTCGACCATGGTAATTCAGAAATCTGGTGTAGCCAAAGTGGTTTGTTTTGTTGAAGTGGTTTGGTGCTGTTGCAAATTGAACATGTTAGAGTTTTCTTCTCTATATTTTTAGACATAGAAAGCCACAATACAATGCCTCATGGCCTTGTTTTTTTTGAATCAGTACCTGGGTGACCATGATGCAAAATTTTTACATATTCCTGTTGTAATGCTCTAGGATTACATCTTCCATCATGAGTTCATCTATGTAAGGAAAATGCTGCTCAATGTCAAGTGGTAAACTGGTTTGTTGTGCTGGCTATCCTTGACTGATAGCTTTATTTAGCTTCTGTAGAACTGGGTCTGAAGCTGTGTGATTTCTTAGTTCATAAAACCATAATGATTAAAAAATTCTGACTTTCATGACTTCAAAGTCTGCTGTTTTATTTTCATTCTGTTTTATCATTTGTCTGGGTGTGCATGACAAAGCATCAACAAGGTACAAGTATTTGTCATTTTTATAAACAATAAATTGAAATTGTATGTTTGCAATTTTAACATCATGCATTGCAGTTGTGCTGGAGCTTGTCTTTTTCAAAATTGTCACTAGCGGTTGGTGATCAGTCTCTATTTGAAAAGATCTGCCATAAATATACCCCCGGATTCACGAATCCTCCGTGTAAGACTTAATAAGTCTTACTCAGAGGCTGCAGTTGAACGGTATGGCGTCAGCGTGCCATGAATATGCATGAGGGCACGCTGACTCAACCGTAAGTCTTACACGGACTGTGTAAGAAAGCAGGGGGCGTGTCCAACTGCCGAGCAGTCTAAATGTACACGCCCCTGCAAATGTTTAAAATAAAAGCAAATAAACAAGAGTGAGTCCGCTCAAATGTCCCTGCACCCAACACCTCACTTTCTGATATTGTAAACCCCCATCACAGTTCTAAAACGCATACAATTAATTTTTTTTAAATTCCCAAAATAGCTGCCCGTATTTGCACGTGTGTGTGCGGGTGTGCCCATTGCTTAGCTACAGTTAGCAATTCTGACATGGAAGAGCATAAGAAAGAATGTTTAGCAAATCACACCAAATAGCAATAGCGTAATGGTAGAGCATTTGCACAAAGAAGAGCCATTCACGGTTTGAGTCACACCACTCCCTTTTGTATTTATTTTTTAAATCAGTATATGGAATAATACCTAACATATATGTTTAAACATAACTAAAAAGCAGTGAAATGGCCAATGTATCAGTGAATAAAATAAATATTTTAAAGGATCCCAATATAAAATTGCCTGCAGTTAAGCAGCGCTTCACCCAGCGCAATAGAGTTGCCCATAGTTCAATAGCGCTTTACCCAGCACAATAGAGTTGCCCATAGTTTAACAGCGCTTTACCCAGCGCAATGTGTTTGCGCGGACGTGCGCGCTGCACCAACCAGGGCACCGCAGGGCACCGAGGAGCAATGTAGAGCAAAGTTGCTTAAATGCAGCCACACCCCCTAGCCTGTCTGGACATTATGAAAATAAAATGAATGACAAGGTTCGAACCCAGAACTCTGTGCATCAGAAACGAAGTACAGAACCACTAAGCCATGACAACATAGGGGAAACAGCCACTGTTGACATTCATATACTTACTAATGTTAGTTTAGCCATTACTAAGCAGGTCTGCAGTCAGCCGAGAATTTTACAAAACGGACAATCACAAAAAAGTGCAGGAAATGCGGCATATTTAAGTCCCACAGGCAGGAATACACACCATAACTGATTGTAGCTCACATCTGCAGTTATAATGTCTGGTGTCAGAGAGGGAACATGCTTCCGAGTGCAACGCTGGGGCATCGAGGAGTCGAAATAGATGGTTTGGCTCCTTGTCCACTGTTATGAGTCAAGACTCCTGCAGGGCCAGTTCCAAGGGATGGAGTACAAGGCAGAGGCTTGGAACCGGTTAGCTCATGACCTCACCAGTGCCACAGGCGTTTCTTGGACTGGTGAGCAGGTCCATCACCACCATGCAGACCTGAAGAGACGAAAGCAGGATCGCCTGAACCAATGGATACAGGAGGCCCGTGGGATGCGGGATGCCCCACAACTGAGTATGTAGCCATGGAATGCAGTATGTAAGAATTGATAATGGAGTATGTATAATGGATAGGTATGTCTCAATATCCCTTCATTTACTTTACAGCTGCAGGTGACCGTGCTGCGAATCAGCAAGCCTATGCCGATAGGCTGCTAAGGCTGTGCCACCAGGCAGGTTAGTGATTATTTGGCATGTATTGTTATATAAAATATGGAAGAGAGCATGAAAGAAAGTCTTGTAGTCCAATAATACAGCCATAAAATTGCCTGAATAGGTCCTCTGCATGTACTGTCAGATAAAAACGTCAGAGAGGCAGAAAAAAGAGTGTAGTAACCCATTAAGAAAGGTAACATATGTCTGGAATAATATCTCTGCAGGCACTGTCATATAAAATAAGTGAGTGAGCCTGAAAAAAGAGTGTTCTAACCCATTAATAAAGGTATAATATGTCTTGAACATGTCTGACATATACACCGTTAAACAAATAAAGGAGTGAGCCTGTGGAAAAGTGTGTAATGTCAGTAATAAAGGTCTAAAACCCAGAGTGTGTCTGTGTCACAGAGTTTGAAATGTTGTTGTACCCTTGCATTATACAAACAGTACTGTTTGAAAAGGTGCTGGCAACCCAGAGTTGTGCAGTCCCATATAAAGTGGGTGATGGAAGTGCTAGTAGCTGTGAAACATATATACAGTCCACAACAGTCAGTTACTGGCTGGCATGAATAAGTAAATCTGGCACACGTGTAGCATGTTATTTTTCCCCAGAAATGTGAGTGTGTGTCAAAAAATGCAGGGTTCTGTACAAATCGAAGTGAAAATGTCTTGTGAAAACATCCCAGATATGTAGATAAAGAAATATAAATGCAATCAAGAAATATGTAGCAGTAACATCTGCATCCTGGACAGTTAGTATGTCAGATATAGGTCAGGCATATATTGAACTAGCCAAACCCATTACACAACCTAATGTATGGTGGCAAGTGTAATAATACATGTAGGGGATATACACTTGCAGTCACTAGGAATGTAGTGTAGACAAAAAGGTAATTATAAGATGTTAACCGAGGTTTTTTCTGCACCCTACTGTATGTGTATAAACCATGCAATTCCACACCTCAATGGGTATGTGTAATCTTAAATATTTGTTGGGACATATGTCCTATTGTTCTATAAATATTTGCATTCACGTTGATGCATGTGCCCTGTTTAAACACCACAATCATGGTGGCCTGTTGCTACCAAACATCCCTGCATGCTGTTGGAATATCCACTGTGGTTCAATATATGCATGTGTTATGCTTGCTGTTCAACTGTTGTAACCTTGGTGTGTTGGGTTAATGGGAATATTACTGCATGCTGTTACAACTAATCTGGAATGCTGTTTTGCTTATGTTGTAATTAAACACACCTAATCACAGAACGTATGGGAAGGTCGGTCCCAGCGGACCCACCTGTCCCTCCTCAGCTGGCGAGTGCACCTGGCACCAGCAGGTCCGGTGCCCAGCCCAGGCTCTCCTCCTCCATTGGTCCTGTGACACCTTCAGGTGGAAGTGCTGCAGGGGGTGGGGCTCATCCCCCCCGTGCAAGCGTGGGCGGAGAAGGGCCACCTGTCACCCTTTGAAGGGTCCGGGTTGTGGTGCGTAGGGAGATCCAGCGTTCAGTCGCTGATCCCCTACGCCAGCTCGAGGTGAGAGTGCACGTCTCATGGGTGAGCCTGCCCATCCTATGCAGCCCCCAGCACAGCCACCCTCGGGGCTGTGAAGGTTCAGTGGTGGCTGCCCATGGGTGGGGATCTCAGTTCCACTGTTAGCATCTGTGGGCTCATGGGCTTGCGATTTCCAAACATCCGACCCCGTCAATTGTGTTCACCCACCCCATGTGTCATACACTGCCCCTGTATGCGTCTTGTCTGTCTTGTCTGTTTACCTACCCAACCTACCTCCCCAGACATTCCTACTTCCTCTACCTCACTTCCCACTCTCACCTGAAAAAAAAAAAAGGGCAATCTGTACCCACAAAAAAATTATGCCCCATACATAGCTGCCCATTTCACACACATGTCCATTGGACATGTAAGCTGATAATTAGAATTGGCAGTACAACATACTTTGTTGTCCTCACCCCTCTCCCAGGGGTGGAAGGTTTCAAATTTCACTCCAAATTCATTGCATAAGCACAGCTGTTGCTGTTAAAGAAATGGGCGGCTATGGACGTTCCCTACACCCGTCCTGCACATCCCAAGCTTGTTTACCTACTGTCTGTCCCTCTTTGTGCCCCCTTTTTCACCACTTTCCTATCTCCCCATTTTCTTTTCTTTAAAAGAAATTAGCACGGGGGTTAGCGGGAGTAAGCACCTTTAAGCAGTAGTAAGTGGGATTAAGTGAGTGTGTGCATGTGTATGCTTAGTTAAGCATCGCTAAGCGTCATGCAAACCCACGCAAACCCGCTTACAACTGCTTAAAAGTGCCTTAGTCACTCTATGGCAGGGCCCTTGTTCTGCTGAGCATCAAAAGAAAAAACCTCTGCCAGTCTCGCACCCCAGACCATTGACACAATAGACTGCATGAATTACCACTAAGCCACAGTAGATATACAAATAACTTGGTTCTGAAATAAATATATCATGCATTACAATGAGGGAATGTAAATGGAAATTAGGAATGGTATAACACAAATCCTTTTCTGTGGGTCTTTACCAGCAGTGGTTGTGGAATTGCATGACATGACTGTGAAAGGAGAACCAGCCATCCTAGCAGGGAATAATGTTACAGTAGCACCTTACAAACACTACACAGTATCAGACCAAGATAAATACTGGCCACAGGAATACAGTGCAATAACCACATTTGTATGGCAGTTAATTGTGTAAGTGAGAAAAAAGTACATACTCCCATGTATCCTGTGTTAGCATTTGGAGGGGTGCGTACATGTCTACACTGACATATGTGTACTGGAAGCAGCAACATTCAGGTTTGAGTACAACATGCATATAACTGGCTACAACCCTAGCATCAGATAAAAGACATATACCAACCTTCAGACTGACACAACAGTGTCCAGAGCAAACAAGCATGGGCCCCACCTTGGAAATCTGAAAGGGCTATGCCTACCTAACCTAGCATTTTATAGCAGTGGGCTGCAATCACAGTGAGTAATGCAATCACCAAACAGCAGGCTGCATGCAATTACTGAATAGTGGGCAACAATTGGTGCAAGGCTGCCACATGCACAAATGCAGATACCTAGAAAAGCAGGCTGTACCTGCAATCCACACATGCAATTATATCATTGCAGGTGCTGTGAGATAGAGAGTGAGAGAGAGAGAGAGAGAGACAGACACAGACTGAGACAGAGACAGAACAGAGTGAGAAACTGAGACATAAAGTTAAATAGAAGGCGAAAACCCAAAACAAACCACCAATAAAAAAAAAAAAAAGTACAAAACCGTAACACACGGAGCAGGGAAATACAAAGGTAAGGTATGTAACTCACATGCATGTGTTGGCATGTTGTAGATGTTCCTGAAGAGTACTCTACACACTGAAAATCATCCATGTGTGGCAGCAGTATGTATCTATCTGTATTTGCACATGTGCATAGGGCAAGGGACATACTGCAACTGTTAGTGAAGGGTGGACAGATATCTGTCAGTGAAGGTTGATATGTGCATATATCCATGTAGGTCATAGTGTGTGGCTTAGAAAACAGCAGGCAGTGCGCAGGAGCGGCCTTAGGTCAACTGGTGCCCTAAGCAAAAGGGCTCCACGGCTCCCCTACCACACTTCCTGGTGCCCCCATCCTTGTCTTACTACACCACATAAATAGTGGAAAAGCACCCCTACTAGAGTGGCGCCCTAGGCGGCCGCCCATTTGGCCTATGCCTAAGGCCAGCTATGGTAATGTTGATATATGTCATGTGGTGGTTAAATGTTGTGGGACAGGTTTGTCACATCTGCTGTGTTACAGCCAGTGAGGCCTGCTAATGCTACAAGGGCTGAGGACACCCACATGCATTATGCACAACACTGTGCAATTTAATCACATACCTGTACATCCCACAACTGTTGCATAAGTGATATCCCCACCGTGAAAGGTGGACTGTACATGTGCCTATATGTACATCCATGTGTACAGCAATGGATGTGTACGTGTATTTGTATAGATATGCATATATATTTTATATATAGATATATATATATATATATATATATATATATATATATATATATATATATACATATAGAGTGAGAGAGAGAGACAGAGAGACACGGGGTCATATGTACCGCAACAGGTGTATGGTGACCAAGGCATGGACTGTAGACAAGTGCTGATACTGCAGTGCCATTCCACCTTCCCAAAACAGTGTACCCATTAACTACCACATAGGTAGAGATCTACCTAACAGTGAAGGTGTGATAAGGGAACATGGGACACAGGTGGACAGTAGCCTCTGCTTTGATGAAGACAGTGCCACACTACACCTGTAATCTGTCTGTGTGGTATGTGTCATGACAACAGGTGTGTCATCTATGGAAGTATAGGGTAGAGTTCCCCTCTACTCATCACAATGCCCTATGTGGTATGCACTTCACATGACAACTACACCAGGTGAACAGGCCAAAGACAGACCTCCCAGAGGGTAATACTGGCCGCAAACAGATGCCCTATGCAGACTGACTCACAAAACCACAACAACACTGTATTGCATACTGGCCACACAGAGGTGACCTCTGCCAGACATACAGAGGTATGTCACACCCATAGCTGGGTGACAGCCACCATGGCAACATATCACAATCCCTCCGGGATACACACTCTAGGGCCCTAAACCTTGTCAGCTCACTAAACAGCACATGCTGGAGGGATAGGTTACCATCTCAGAGATATGCCATACACAGGAATAGACCACATAGCAATAGCAAACAAGGCTCCTCCTTAGAAATTGTTATAAATACCCCTGATGATTGTGTGGGAGATTGGTAATACACCCCAGGAAACACCTCTGTGGATCAGGTTGGCAGGGGCAAATCAAAGTACATGTGTGTCAAAGGCCAGGGTAGCATAGGGCTAAGCTGCCATAGGCCCTAGGGCCAATAGCATATTACCTACCTATGACACTATGCACTCACACATGTACTTAATGCAATAGTTGCTATGTGAGGTTGAGTAAGTGTAACGCTGAATGTGTGCAAGGTCTGTAAAGGTGTGATAGCTTAGTGTGATGTTACATCTGACATGGTAGTGCCTATCCTAGCTGTGAGGACAGCAACTGATGTGTAATGTACTGTTAGGCAGACATAGTAGTATGGCATATGATGTGACGTAGTTCTCCGTTGATGAATGTGGTGTCTCATTGTAGGCTAAAGCAATACATGTATGCTTAGTGAGTGGTACTGCTGGTGAATCCATCACCAACATGAACTGTAGTACTACCTGAAGCTGTAGGCCTAAACAGCACAGTATGGTGTGTGTTCACATTGCTTGGAAACACTGTTATGTGTGTTTCCTGTAGTCTGCACAGAGGACAGAATGCAGGCATAAGGGTGTGTAAGTAGTGGCACACAGTACCGTATGGTATGCAAGTAATGCTCATCTGTGTTGGCATACAGTGGTGTGTTGTATGTTTGCCTGATGTGTGTGATTATGCCTGTACAATGGCTCCAATCATATGTGTGTTACAGGGTAAACGTGTGTATCCAGCAACATATATAGTCTGTTACAGCAGTATGCCACCTATAGTAACAACTGGGCACATCTGTTAGGCAGGGCTATGGCATCAATGACTAGGGTGGTTGATTGGTACTACTGTACCTGTACTTTACATCCATTGCAATGGATGACATCTCTGTTCGTGCATTGGTGTGATATACACCCCTGTCTTGAGGTTGTGCAATGTGTCACAAACACTGTGTGTTGGGTACTGTTGTATAGTGGTGTGATATATAGAGTCTGCCAGGCAGTGTTAGTTAGTTGTGGCCTGAGAACCAATAAGTGGTATTGAACGTGTGTAACCTCTGACAGACAATAGGATGGTATATATGTCAGTAAAGTGATATCTGTGGGTAAATGTGTAAAGTGTGTCACAGGACACTCTTACACATATTGTTCATATCTTTTTCAGCCAGATGGCCCACCAAAGCAACCCAGCGTACACAGCGGATGAGGAAGAGGTGATACTCAACAGCCTATTGCAGCGGTACACAATGCTCTTCTCCAGAATCAGCCAGCACCAGCAGGAGTGGACTGCACTGTGGCAGGAACTTGTTCGTCGGGTAAATGACATAGGCATGCATAACCGGACATATGAGCAGGTACGCCATCACTGCAGTGATTTAATTAGACAAGTCTGGTGGCGTGCTTCTGATATCCAAAGACAGCAGCTTGCCACAGGTGGTGGGGTGGCCATTCACCCCCCCTCACCAGAGTGGAGGAGCTGCTCCTAAGCATAATGGCGCCTGGACAACAGCTACATCAACCTCTGACATGTGTTGTAATGGAGGCCGGAGCCACCCAGCACATCCACCTGGAGCAAGCAGGTAACATGCCCTATCTGTAGACTACAGTTAACTGTATTGTTAGATTATGTGTACGTGAGATGTGTACTGTGTGTTTAGCAGTTCTGCTGCCTAGTGTTGTGCAATACGGATAGTTTGAATAATATCCCTACACCTGTGACTGTTGACTGTTGTCGTACTGCAGTTTAGCATACCCACTGTAGCAATGCCACAGTTGTGGCCATTGACAAACCCTCTCATATTCTCGTAGGTCCCTCTGGTGTGATGGGAGGGCAGCCGATCCATTCTGGTGAGTGTGTTATACCTGCAATGTTGGTAATGAAATATGCATGTCATAGGTGAGGTGTAGGCCATGTACACGTAACACACCTACGCATATTGCATGCCGTGCATGTTTGCTGTGGGACATTGCACAGCTCAATAATGTCAGTAGCTGCTTCAATGACATGTAGTACACAGAGCATGACACACAGTTGTGGCAACCCCGTACTGCACATTGGATAGGCATAGTTGCAACACCTGTACACAACATAACACATTTATCACATGCAGTACACAAAGTCATGCTACATATGACGTAACCACACACCCGCTGTAAGGTCACACTTCAGTATCCCACATGTCATCTACACACACATGATGTACCTCAGGGGTAGAGGCCTATCATGGGGCTGTGCAACACTCTTCAACACATAACACAGTCATGTTAGGCAATGCTCCCTACTGGGCACCTCATACACCCATGTACAAAGTGGCTGTGTAATAGTGAACTTATCCACGGCACTGCAGTTCAGGTACAGCATGCTAGGTGGTGGTCTGTCACACAGTAGTAGCCGTGAGAGACCATAAGATGCATGATGATGATGATGGCACATGGTACTACACCCCATCTGGTTACAGTGACCACAGTACAACACATAGCAGTCTTTGCTGTGCACCTCATTGTTCTGTGTGCAAACATATGCACCTATAGACACCATGCATAGCATGTTGTGTGTGTGCTTACAAATGCTAGTATACACATTTTGCACAACAGTCGCCATTTGTACAAAGAGTCACATATATGTCCTGGAATGCTATTGGGTGTATAGGCCACATGACACACATTGGGTATGTGTGGTGTTTAATGTTGCAGTCATGTAGCATGCCATGTCATGGCTGGCACCGACATATCTGCAATATGTCCCACACTCACCATAACCACTGTACAATGTCCATGTCGTGCATTGGGATTCCTTCACGTCTACATGCACCACTCATCCCATGTCTGTACATTGCATGCATTTGCTACACCTGTGCCCACTATTATGTGCTATGGACACAGACACTGTCATCAGACATGGCAATGTATGTGTCACACAGATAACACATGCAGCCATGGTATGTATACCATTGAGTGATGGTGCACATGACATTGCAGAGCAGATAGTACTTGCACAGCAATGTTGTGTCCATGTACACATTGTGTTCCAGGGTGTAGCCAATCACTGAACAACTACACACATGCATCAAAACCATGTATAATGTCATTAGATAGGGCTGTCTACACTTGCACTGAATGGTGTTGAGCAACACATGGTCTGCATGCTGACACGTGTGTGGTGACTGTTTGCCTTGTGATACTGTCACCCACTATCACCCACTATTGTGTTGGATTGCTGGTGTGTGTGTGTGTGTGTGTGTGTGTGTGTGTGTGTGTGTGTGTGTGTGTGTGTGTGTGTGTGTGTGTGTGCTGTGGTGAGCTGTGTATGTCTGTGTATGTGTGCATGTGTGCATGTGTGCATGTGTTCATGTGTGCATGTGTGCATGTGTTCATGTGTGCATGTGTGCATGTGTGCTAACATCATGTACAGATTGTCTTCTTAAAGGCTGACCCAAAATCTAAAGTAATATCAATACTCAAGGGGCCAAGAATAAGGTCCAGCATTAAAGCAAAAACTTTTTTCTTTCATGAAATTGCATATCAGTATTGACCTGCATCCACTGAGTGTAATGTTAATGTTTTTAGATGTTTTTAGATCTTATAGGAAAGGTGTGTGTGTTCTTCATAAAACTTATTCCACTAACCAAATCCTTCCATGATCGAGCCGTTAAACAAGAAAGTTAACTCCCTTGTTAGCCAGATGAACCTTGGTTTAATGTAGTTACTCAGCAATTGGCTAAAGCTGTACATAATTAAAAAAAGACTTGTATTTCAGAAGGACTTTTAATGGGCTAATTCTAATGTTTTGTGGCTGTATGCTTTAAATTACTCATTTTTCCTGCCATCAGCCATTAGCAGCTTTAGGTCACTGAGCGATCAAGCCTGCAAGTCTTGTCTCAGTATTTGATCATGGTGAATCAGGATTAAAAATAAAGATATAGATAAAAATGTCATGCAAGTGATTAAGAATGCCTAAATACACGGGTTGGGCTGTTATAGGAGTATTTTTGTCATACAAAACAATAAAAAACTCTGTTCGTCATTTGGATCAGCTTTTCAATTTAAAAGACACAGAAATTTTTCTTTTTCCCAAGAAAAAGGAAACTTATAACCCTGTTCCTTATTAAAAGTTGTGGTACTGAGTGCTTACCATATCATGGTTAATAGGTGAAAAATGCAATAAAAATTACTATTATGGTTCCATAGGGTTACTTACTTAATGCTTTATTTAACGTTAGTGTGTTTAAGAAATGGGGGTGAGGGGGTTGGAGATAATGTTAAATTATCGAGTGAATTTCAAAACTTAAAATTAAAACTACTGGTTGAGGTTATGTTACCACTTGGATGTAGTAAGGGCAAAGTACTATACAGCACAAGGTCCATAATTATCTGTATGTATAGGAAGCCCAGATTAGAGGGCTAAGTTAGCTATTATCATTAGGAAGTGTAGATTTAATTAAAGCAATATTTAACAAGAAAAAATAATTCCCAGGGGGTGTTTCTATGAGCAGATGAGTACCAAAAGAGAGATCTATGAGAAAAAAAAACGAAAAAAAGGGAAGAAATGGAGAGCCAGGAGAAAATGGGGGTATTTTGACACGAAGTCATTAAAAAACATATTAACATCAAATCAGAAAATTCTCATGAGAGAAATAGTAATAATCAAACCTTTAGAGTCCCTATTGTCCTTCTATTGTGGTATTTGTCTTGGGTCAATAGTAGGCGTGATGGCATAATCTCCTGAGATTGAGGACACTGTTAATGGAGATAGTTGAATTAAGTCCCAAGGGTTTTGTTGCCTCTAGTCTTAATTGTCACACCAGTTCTTTCTTTTCCAGGAGGTCATTATAGTTTCCATGGAGTTCCTTGTACTCGCCTTTTTCCAATATGTGAAAATAGAAAAAGTCATGTCCTGGGGAGGACAAGTTGTGTTTGGCCATAGCGTTTATGGGCCTATTCTGCTTAATGTCAGTTAGGTGTCTTGTGATTCATGTTTTTAATTTGTTGATGGTCTTACTGATGTAGAACCCATCATATTTGTCACATTGTGTCCATGACTGCTTTCACACAGTAGTCATGTGGCAGTACTGTGTACAGAGCTTCAGTGTTTATGATGACCAGGATGGAGTCTTCTGTAACTGGGATATTTTGATCTTTCGAAGGAAGTCACCAGTGTTGAGGACAACGGATTTGTTGTTCTGGGCTAGGGGTCTATTCATGACCTCAAGAAAGATTGATAAAGGCTTGGTGATACTACCACCACTAGCAATCACTGGCCAGTATGGTGGGTCCACGATATTTTTGTGGGGTTTGGGGATTCCAAAGAAATGGAGAATCTGTGGGTGGTTGACCAAGATAAATTTCTCTCAATGTTTTAAGTTCCTGGGGGGGTAAGGTTATAAAGTTTCTTCCTAGGCTTGTTGATAATTTTCTTGATGTCTGATTTGTACTCCGATTCAAACACAGCTATTGTGGGGTTTGGAGGTGTCCAAAAGCTACTGGGGAGTGCCCATTTGTTGCATTGTGGTAGTGATTGGCCTCCATTCCTAATTTTGTCCATGAAGAAGATCTTTAGGTTAATTTTACTAGTGAATAATTTAAGATCAATCAGGGTATGGGCTCTCTCACTTCTTTTCTGGGGGATGAAGGTGAGTCCACTCTCTAGCAATAACAGTTCGGTCTCCGTAAAAGTCTTTGTTGAGTGGTTTCAGATTTTTGTCTTGGTTGGTTTGGGGGTTGTGGCATCTGGTGGTTCCACCATTGGGGAAGGTCTTCTTAGGGGGACCCATAGGTGCTTCAGGTCCCTCATGCCCCTCCAAGTTTTATCTTTGTGATGTGTAGTGTTCACTGGGGAGGAGCTGAGTCTTGGGTGGTAGTGTTTCCTTTTGTGCATGTTTTGAGGGGTCCTTTGCATGCATCTTGTGGTCTGGGACTGGACTGGATCCAGTATTGGTGAGTTTGTGACAGACTGAAAAACTTGTACATTTTCATTGGAAGAATGGTTGTTTCCAGGTGTGGTGGTAATGTTGTCATTGGAGTGATTAGGGTGTTGCCTTCTCATAGGGGTGATTCCTTCTTGGGACAGAGCTCCTGTTGGTCTCATCATTTTTTCAGTGCTGTTGGCCTGGTAAGTGACCTTGTCTCTTTGTAGTTTCTTCTCTTTGGTGATCCTTACTCTTTCATCATGTGCCTAGATTCTTTTGAGTACCTGTTGAATTTTGTCCATGCTGATGTTGTTACAGTCCTTTTTGATATTTTCTAGAGAGTCCTGGTGCAGTTGTTGTAGTTGGCAGTTATGTTTGATCAACAGTTTCATCAAGTCTAGGCTGGCTCTGTTGAGAATGTCTTGCCATTTGTTAAATAACTCTTTGTTGGCTCCTCTTGTGTTAAATCTTTTGACCAGTTTTAATCCTTTTGGGATGATGTTGCAAGCCAGGCAGGTGTTAAGGTAGAGTTCCTCCCATTGTAGGCTTTTAAAGGTCCAGAGGTTATCTTCAAGTTGATGAAGTGTGTCGTATTCATTTTCATCGAAGTCACTAGTAGTGTCTGAATCGATCAAGTAAATCTTGGGAGTTGCCATAATTTTTCCATTCGATTATGGTGCAGCTGGGTGGTGTTATCCAAAACTATAGGACGCCCCTACCAGAAACAGTGGTCAGGGGAAAACACTAATATGAACCACAGATGTCTAGCACACCACTTTTTAGTTGTTAAGGCTGAAAGAGCCTTTAAGTTTTCCAATAGATCCGAGAGTGTCAAGCAATCGGTAAAACCTCAGTAATAAAAAATGGGAAAATCTTAAACATCAGCTGATAAAACCACATTTTGTAGAGTTAGTTAATAAAACTGTGAAGTACAGTAAAACCAGTAAAACAGCAATGCAATACAGTGCAAATAAGACACGTTTTTAAAACTTTCGTATTAGAGATTAAATGAAAGCTCCAGTCTTCTTTTCTTCAGAAATCTTTATTTCAGTTCCAAGTAGAATAAAAGGCAAAGGAGCACTGTGTCTGAGTATACAATGATAAAAATCCAGAGTTTTTATAGCACAATGTTACATTCATATTAAAATTAATTATGATGTCAGCAGAAAATGTCATTTGTGATGTCAAACGGGGAGGTTTGTATTATGTGTTAATCAAATGTAGTTAAGCCCCACCCAACATCTAGTCATCATGTATACCCATAATTTTATTATTGTTTCTCAAAAAATGTTGTATTTAATTTATAGGTCTAGTCCAGTCAACAAACATTATCCAGAAAACAATTTAAAGCATTGTTTTATGTTCTTATGTTTCTCTAAAGTTGTCACAGTACAGTTAGAAATAATTAAGACATTTCAGGTTTTCAAGATATTTAAAGATATTTAAAGATATTTAAAGCATTTCCAGGTTGAAAACCTACTTGTTGTGTTAAACTAAGCACATAAAACCATATATTGGTGAATACTTTGAGGTGGCCATAGGAGGGTCTACTTCATAACATTGAAATTTCATAACGTTAAATTTCATAACATTGAGACCAAAACATCTAAATCCCAAAACATTGAAAACCCAAAACTTTGAAAACTCAAAACATTGAAAGTGTGCTTCATAACTCTGAAAACTACGATGCATATGTAAATAACATCCTCTCTACCTATAACAAAACCTAACAAACACACTTTCTACTACAACTATACCCCCCCCGTAAATTAAGTATACCAACTCCAACATTGCATTACAGTAGAAAAAAGTTAATTTCCTAACCACACTGTATCACAATCTCCATATACTGAGGTTAGGAAATAAACTTTTTTGCACTGTAATGCGAGCTTGGAGTTGGTATATTTAATTTACAGGGGGTGTGGGGGGTAGAGCCCCCCACATGGGGGATGCAGGTGGGCTTGCTCCCCTGCAGGAACATGGTAGAAAGTGTGTTTGTTAGTTAGGTGTTGTTGTAGGTGGAGGTGATATTATTTACTTGTGCAATGTAGTTTCTAATGTTATGAAGCACACTTTCAATGTCCTGAGTTTTCAATGTTTTGGGTTTTCAGTGTTTTGAATTTTCTATGTTATGGTGTCAATGTTATGAAATTCAATGTTATTAATTTCAATGTTATGAAGTAGACCCTCACGTGCACAGGGTGTTCCTACATTTGTAAGCATGAACAATACCAGTTTTGAATTACTTACGGTGATCACTTTCATAAATAACTGCTTAGCTCAATGCAGAAAAGCGTTGTGTCTGCCTTAGTTAGTGCCAATAAGAAATTGAAATTCTGAAAAAAACAAGGGGTTGGGATGTGTTAGTGACTATCATGTGAGCATTCTGACCCAGGGGAATATTTTGTGTTGCTTGCCTTTACACCCCTCGTGAACTAAGGGATCTAACAGCCGTGCAGTCCTTCAGGTAGTCAGTGTAGACCTGTTAGATCCCTAAGTTCACTAAGTACCCTACTCTAATAACAAAGCCGAAGTCTGTGATGTTATTAAAAGGACTCAGCATATATTAACATCAGACTATGATGTTAATAGCATTATAGGCTCAAGCCCAACCTTTAGTTTTAGGAATAGGAGTTCACTGAATAGGATGTTATGTTACGATAAGAAAAAACAACAGTTAGGTTCTAGGATAGGTACCTTTCCCTGCAGAAATTGTAATTTCTGCAGTTTAATTAATATTGCTAATATTTTTGCACATCCCAGAATAGGTAAAGAATATAAATTCATGGTGGAAGCATTCTGGACATCTAGAGACTTGGTATATTTGGCACAGTGTTCCATATAAAAAAAAAATTATATATAGGAAAGACAAATCGTACTCTAAAAGAAAGGATGAGGGAACATGCTAGGGATATAAAACAATGTAATATAATCAATTCCTTAGCCCAGCATGTAATGGAAACATCAGTTGAACATAAGTTCAAGTTCCAAGTAGTTTAGAAAATAACAGATGCTGGTAGAATGGGTGACATCACCAATAAAACAGAGGATATGGAGCTGTTTTGGATTTTAAACTTACAGGCAGACATGGAGGGTGGTCTGAATGACAAGGTCGCTTTAAGACCAAGATTAAAGAGAAGAAGACCTTATATATTAAATAATGATGTGTGACCTTGTGATCAAATTTCTGAGTTTGTATTGGTAGTTTATTTTAGGTGTATAAAATAAATGATTGCTTTGTGAATGAAGAAAAATATGGTCTGATGAAGTGGATTCATCCATGAAAGTGCTTACCTTTGTATTTTGTTATTTTTATTAATTAAAGTTCTCTGTCATTTTACACACTGTTTTTGCTTTTATTTTACTGTTTTTATGCGTTTATTTGGAACCGTTTTTTCTTCTATTACTTTTTTTACCGGCTTGATATTATGGCAGAGAGCTTGGATATAGAGATGGACTTCACACCTAATATGCCAAAATCGGATAGACAGGCAGCTGCTTTAAACAGAAAGATGACTATGGTAACTAACCCATTACTACTTTTTGATCCAGCTAATGATGTTTCAGAGACTGATGCTGTGAATGTGGACCTTGAATACTTTAATTATTCTCTAAAACAACTAGAGAATCAGCTGTTCAAGCTGAAGCATTATCAATGGCAGAGGTTCCATCTAGAAGCATGCCTGCATTATGAAGTAGCACCGAGAGGCCTAAGAGTTTTGGTTATGCCTACTTATGGTACCACATTTCCTGATCTCTTAAGGAATTGTAAGAGTATACATTTGGACACTAGCTTTAAATATATTGAGCTCCTGATAGAATTCTTTAAACCTTTGGAGGACTCCCTTGCTGACTCTAGTCATATGTGTCAACAAACACTTGCTAATAGTTTCCAGTGACTCTGATTGAATCCTGGTTAGAGGAAATATTGAATAACATCAGTGCTTATGAATCTCATCTGAAACAATAGAAGGCAAGGAAATTGTAAAGAGACCTAAATGATTTTAACTCTGGGCAAGTGTTTACATGGGCAAGAAAATCAGTTAAGAAGCAGTCTTTCACAAATGAACCTGAAAAATAACTTGACGCTAACAATGGAGCACTCTTACAAAATGTTAATACAGGTTCTGCCTTTGAATTAACACCAGTGATGAATGCTATGACACTCTCTATGGCCCCTGGTGCTGTGAATAAGGAAGGCAATAAAGAGAAAAGTCAAATTCCTGATGTACGCCCCAAGGAAAGTCATGGGCATACACAGGTTTTTCATAAGCTCTCCCTTCCAATATGTTCATTAAAAAAGGTGGAGAGAGGCCTCTCCAACAGCAGGGGGTGCAAGAGAACAAGGAAACAGCAGGAATCTACACTAGCACCAATGATTAAAAAGATGTGGGGGAAAATGATGTGGGACTAGTTTTAACATTTCTAAGAGACTTCTGGAAGAAAATGAGGTCTCTTTGTTACAAAAAGGAGTAATTTATACTAGCTTTCTCCTCAGACTTAGGGGAGATAACAGCAGATATTTGACTTTTCACATGTAAAGTGATGTTACAATTGATGCAAGCAGAGATAACAACTGTGAGTACTTATAGGAAACTGAGTTTTTACAGCCCTAATTTGAACTCTGTACTTGATGTTTTTTGTAAAGTATATGAAAAGGAGTTAGATGTAATATTTAATTATTGTGACTACAAATATAAAAACAAAAAGTGTTACAATTTGACATATAATGAATATCCAGCACTAGAAAAGTTACGTATGGATGCTAGTATATGTATCGAACCAGCAGATAAGGGAGGGGGCATGGTTATTATGCAGGAGGTTGAGGTTATGAGGAAGGAGTTGCTACAAAGGGGCTATAAATATTAGGAGACTGAGAGACAAATAAAAGATGTTGAGAATCTAAGGAAGAGCCTAGCAACCCCATATTATTCTTCTGTACAGACATATAAAAGACCAGAAGTAAATATGTACATAAGGAAGCCACCTAGTATTTGCCTACTCTACTCTAATAACATAGCAGAAGTCTGTGATGTTATTATAAGGAATTAAAATATTTTGACATCCGACTATGATATTAGTAGCATTATAGGCTCAAGCCCAACCTTTAGTTTTAGGAATAGAAGCTCACTGAAGAGGATGTTATGTTACGATAAGAAAGAACAACAGTTAGGTTCTAGGACAGGTACCTTTCCCTGCAGAAATTGTAATTTCTGCAGTTTAATTAATACTGCCAATGTTTTTACACATCCCAGAAAAGGAGAAGAATATAAATTTATGGTGGAAGCATCCTGTAGATCTAGAGACTTGGTATATTTGGCACAGTGTTCCATATGTAAAACATTCTATATAGGAAAGACAAATCGTACGCTAATGGAAAGGATGAGAGAACATGCTAGGGATATAAAACAATGTAATATAATCAATTCCCTAGCCCAGCATGTAATGGAAACATCAGATGAACATAAGTTCAAGTTCCAAGCAGTTGAGAAAATAACTGATGCTGGAAGAATGAGTGACATCACCAATAAAACGGAGGACAGGGAGCTGTTCTGGATTTTAAACTTACAGGCAGACAAACAGGGTGGTCTGAATAACAAGGTGACTTTAAGACTGAGATTAAAGAGAAGAAGACCTTATACAATAGATAATGATGTGTGACCTTGTGATCAAATTTCTGAGTTTGTATTGGTAGTTTATTTTAGGTGTATGGTATAAATTATTATTTTGTGAATGAAGAATGGTCTAATGAAGTGGATTCCTCCATGAAAGTGCTTATCTTTGTGTTTTGTTTTTTTATTAATTAAAGTTATCTGTCATTTTACACACTGTTTTTGCTTTTATTTTACTATTTGTATACATTTATTTGCAACTGCTTTTTCTTATCTCTCTCTCTCTCTCTATATATATATATATATATATATATATATATATCACATACATAACAATAAAGTACCTGTCACTGTGTTGACAAAGACTATCATCCATCTACCTATATAATCACCTACACCTGCATAATATTCCATTTCAGTATCTTATTGAATAAGACAGATATACCCACAGTTTCTTAGACTGAACATATTAGTGAATTTCTTATACTACACTTTCATTTTTCAACTCTGATAGTCTTACAGTTATAAGCTGTGTCTTCTACAGAGAAGTAGTATTAACTGCAGTTTATTTT
>NC_056725.1:1467262967-1467340467 GCF_019279795.1 Protopterus annectens
GCACGGACACAGCTTCTGTATGCAAATTACCCCATTTGCAGGTGAAAACCATGCAAATGAGGTGATTTTGTGATCCAGGAAGCTGGCAGCCGGCCGTGCAGGACTTGTTTAATCTGCAGAAATGTACTTGGTTAGTAACCAAGTACATTTCTGCAAACTACAAAACGGAGCCATGACAGCTCCAAAGAAAGGGCGTATATAAAGTGTAAAGTATGACAATGGCCAAATATATGGTCAATGGCATGGAAAATGGTTGAAAAAAAAAAACTTTTATTTTTTTGTCTGATTTCAGCCATTTAAGCGTAGGGCAGCAGAGCACAAATGGGATTGGCCCGAATATAAAGAAAAAAAACTAGAAAAAAGTACTTTATCCAAAATCACAATTTTGCCATTATACTCAAAGGCAGGCAGAGGACAACATGACCAGTGGATAGTGGTTGCTAAGGGGGAAGGCTCAGTGTCAGACCTGTAAGTAGGCATTAGCAGGCAATCCTATGCAAATGAGGGGAATGATACTGAATCCCAGATACCTCCTCATGGCTAGCCTGCACCCAAGCATGTAGGTGGGGAAAGACCATGGTGCAAGCCTAAGAACTAGCTGATATCATAGAGGGGTGTGTCATGCATACAGTAAGCTTACTGGAGCTCTATGGCTCGGGTTTGCCCTTAGCTTAGCAGAGCTAAGCAAGGGGGAGTATCTGAACCTGCCAAGCACTCTTTACATTGCCTAAGTGGGTGTGCGCATGGCGCACGGTGTTTTAAAAGGAAAAAAAAAAGTAAACCAGGAAATAGCAGCTCCATGCACATCTAAGCACTGTGTTTGTGTGGCACGCCTCTGAGTTTAAACAAGAAGGCAATAGGAAGGGAAAACAGCAGTAGGAAGGTAATCAAGGAGAACTAGCATAGCTGGCAGGTGAAATGTATCAGAATCAGCCAATTACACATGCAGCAGACTAGCCCAGCCCAGCACACTACTATGAACTATACAAACACCTTTCCTTCTGGTTTTTCCCATAAACTCTGCACCACCGGTGTACACAAGTGGGGAAATTTTACCAAACAAAAGCAAGAAAATTATAGGGGCTGAATTAGCGCTCATAAATCAACATGTGGAAGAGGCTGAGGGCGATGAGAATGTGAATGCTGATGACCAACCCACAGTGAGGAAAAGGAGAAGAGTGTACAGATCCAGGGTAATCTACCAGGGGCTACATGAGCTGGAGATAATGGAGCACTATAAGGTGGACAGGGACCTCCTACAGCATATTGCTGAGCTGTGTCGGCCATGCCACATGCACACAGAACCAACAGAAGGGAATCCATCCCAGTGAATACCAAGGTATGTGTAGGCCTAAGAATACTAGCCACAGGTACTATCCAAAGGCCAACTGGGGGTATCATGGTGATCTCATAGGCATCAGCATCCAGGGTACTCCACCAGTTCCTGGATGACATGTCAGCACATGCCGATGAGCACATATATTTCCACAACAGCCATGAGGCGTTGACCAGCAATATGCAGCTCTTCCACCAAATAGCAGAATACCCTGAGGTAGTGGGTGCTATAGACTGCACGCACATACACATCAAAGCACCACCCGGTGAGTGGGGTAGTGTCTGCATCAACCGCAAGGGCTTCCCCTCCATCTACTGTCAGGTCGTGTGCAATGGCCAAGGCATTATAATGAATGTGTGTGCTGGCTGCCCTGGAAGCTATCATAACTCCCACATCTGGCATATAACACAGCTGTACCAGAGATTTACCAATGGGGACATCCTTTATGGCCACCTAGGTGGGATGCTGGTTATGCACTGGAGCCATGGCTGATGACACCCATCAGAAATGTACACACACCAGAACAAGAACTCCATAATGAGGCATACGCACAGACCAGAATCATAATAGAGCATGTATTTGGGATGCTCAATTCACGGTTCTGGTGCCTGCACATATCCAGTGGAGCCTTGCAGTACTCACCAGCTACATGTACCCAAATTGTCATCGTATGTGCCATGCTACACAATATGATCCTGCGGAAACAGCTGCAGGAGGAACAGCACAGGGCAGGGCCATACAGCCCCCCACCATTGCCAAGTCCTGCACAGGTGCAGAGTGACTCGGAGGAGGAACAACCTGAGCCTGCACCAGTAGGAAGAAGTAGGCGTGCCCAGTATGCCCAGACTTTGGCAAAGAGGCAACGCATAGCACATACACTGACACGGTAGGAACTCAGGGAAGGACACCTCTCTCTGACTTGCACATACAGTAAAAGGGATGCCAAACATGACATTACCTGTGCTTAACCATGTATAGGGAGTGTACTATGTGCATCCAACATAGTCAGCCCTCCATCACCATCCTCGATACTGGTACAGCCACAAGGTAAGTCACTCTCCCTATCAATTGCTGAATGGAGTAGTATGTTTTGTTACTTGTATCTATGGCATGGATGTGAGCATGCAAGGGAATCAGGTGGCTGAATGGGATGCCAGCAGATAGTAGACACCTATAGTGGCAGCATGATATCTGTAACAAATACTGGTTGTCACCATAGTAGCCAGTACTAGACAAGGTGACAAAACTCATTGCAGGAAATGTGGTTGGCCAAATGTGTGTCCATAGGGCACACACATGCCAGTCAGGGAGGTTCACATGCTCAACAACAGTTTCAGCCAGCAGGACAGGCATGGACAAACACAAACAAAGGCTGTGCCAAGGCCTCTGATTGATGGCTATGGATAACAGCCCCCCTCCAGACCTACACAGGCAGACTACAATGGGTCAGGCAGTGGGATGTTTGTTCTGAAGGGTAAGAAGACTGAAACTGAAATGTAGGTCAATCAAACCTAAGAACTGTAGTGCACTGATATGCCTCTAGTCTGCATGATAGGTTAGAATACAGAATGAAATGGAGTACCTGAAATACTAGTACAATCATACCAAATGTGTACAATTGTCAGGTGTGCTCCCACCCACAATCCTATGTAGAAATGTATTAACATGTATGTGTAGGTATAATAGTGGAGCACAGATTACCTGAGCCGGCCAAAGAAGTAGGATAGATTGTAGCACGTGTACAATATGCAGGGCTGCGTGTGTTAGGTTGGTGCGTGTTGTATATTGTGTGAGAGTGGTCAGCATGTAGGCTTGGTGAGGTTTGTCCTGATGGCCATTAGCCAGTACTGCCGATGACAGGGCCAAGTTCTCACAACTGCAGTGCCAAACAAAATGCATCCCAGCAAAACACATTCTAGCAGTAAGCCAAAGTAAATGTTTGGATGTAATATCTGTCACCATCTGAAAGATGGACATGGCATGAATGTGGGCCCAGACATACAAACAGTACACAGGTGGAAGTACCCCAGACAGACAGCTTTGGAATTGTACATACACGTTAGCAGCACATTAGTTGGGTTTGTAGTATGGAATACCGATGTCGTCTGGCCAAACACTGGCAGACCACAAAGGTCACAGGTATGAAGTATTGAGAAACTGCTGATGTCACTGCACATGCCAGAATAAGTTTAATGTCCTACCTATATCTGTGAGTCAGATGCAAGTAGCGTCCATAGCACACATGCACCCCGCTCACCCCACCATCACCCACAGGTACCTCACAGGTCTTATCCTTGCTGTTGGGAATGAGTACAATATGACCTCTGTCTCTGTATGACAATAGCCACAGAATGCAGCATGCAGAAGAGGTCTCCCATGCAGGTGTGTCCCTAGCTGAAAGCAGCATCCTGCCAGCATTCACACCACTGGAGCAATAATGACAGAAAGTATTGGCATTAACATCTTGCATACCTACCCTGTTACCCCAGGGGAATATAGTGTCTTGCAGTCTGGGACTGCAGGAGTGAAACAATGCAATGGCCTGCTACAGCTGACCTGCACCACTACCAAATCCCCTACAGTCCTCTGCCAAAGCCCTGTGTCTCACCCATACTGCCAATGTATGTTATGTCATGGACTCCCAAATAACAACATAACACAGTCCACAGAACCCAAATGCAATGTCATGTTGACAAATCTCAGTAACATGCCCACATGTACTACTGCATGAACTGTGGACTAACACCAAATTATGCTGGGATGAAGTGATAACTATAGGGAAGTTATCAGATAATGTTTGCATAATGTTTAGAAGAGGATAGAATAATAGGGGGAGGTAGGAGCATGGACGGGATGGAGTGTGTGATGTCTGAAACTCAGTCATGTACACATACTATCCCTGCCTGCAAACACCGGAATGGGTGGCTACAAAGCTGCTCGTAAACCACAATGTGAAGGGGTAATGTCCAGAAATATGACCCCTGCCTCTGGTAACCTGTGTGAATCTGTACAGCTTTGAGGTATGGCCAAAGCAAGATGTGGCCATACTGTTACGTCGATGGATGTACAAGCATGGGATCCTCAGCCACCACTGTACCAAGGTGCTGAACCATTTACACAGACCCATCAGCAAGTGTCTGCAGCTTTCCCTCCAGAATGGCATGATTATGCAAGAATATGTAGGCTGCAGACCACAATACTGGACACAGCTGCATTCACCCTGTGTTCTCCAGGAAATTACTGCAAGAAAATATGTATACCTGACAGTAGATGATGACATAAAACATCACAGTGTAAAACAGTACATATGTCTGAATATCTCTGCTAACACCAAGAGCATGTAGCAGAAGCAGCACAGACACAATTACTTACAGTAACCCACTATCCTTTGCCCATTTTGACCTCATATTGTCAACCAATCTACAGATATCCTGCAGAAATAGGCTGCTAGCTGTAGGTATAGAACACAAAAACCTGCACAGGAGTACAACCTACCTCGAATGGATTCACACATTCAATACAGAAGGTCATACTGGGCATGCTACCACACTTACAGAAATGAAGCCAATGTCTGGCAACAACAGTGGACTATACATTTCTGACAGTCACAGATGTTTGTGCACATACTCCTCATTGCACACCAGTCATGCTTTGCACACACATTGGATAGGAATGCACACATATATCCAAGGACAACACACTATAATAGGCCACAATTACACATACATAGATGTGTGAAAGAGAGTGACAGACAGTGACAAAGAGCCTCCCATCATGAGGCCTGTCCCATCCAGCACACATCCAATTGGCTAAAACCACATAGATAGACATTTGCCTCAGGTATCCCTCAGCACTATAGTGTCTGTGGTGCTTGTGATAACTGTGTAACGTGACTGTACAAGTCAGTTTTTATCTAGCAGTTGTATATACGTACTGGTGAAATATAAACCTGTGTGTGCCTGAGTGTTGTGTGCCTGCTTCCAGATGAATGGGTTATGGCCCATGCACACACACTGAACTCCCTATTGCCCTACTATGGCAAGCCTGCTGATGTCTTCATCTTGAAATATACCTTTGGTGAAGGAGTAGCCCTAAAATCTCTGTGGCATCTGCTATAACTGCATAATACTATAGTGTGATGTATTAGGTAGGAATTCAAATCCCAGACATGGCGACAGTGTGTGTTTAGGGATCAATGCTTTTGTGGCCATTCACAAATACTACACTCCCCATTTCCCTACTTTGGCAAGCCTGCTGCCATTCACCTTGAAATACACCTTTGGGGAAGAAGCACTCCTATAAGCTCAGTGGTGTGTGCTGTTACTGCGTAATGCTGTAGTGTGATGTACTAGTTAGGTAGGAGTTCTCTTCCCAGACATAGCAACTGTAAAATTTTGTCTGTGTGTGTTTGTCTGTGTAGGAATCAATGCTTTTGATGCTATTCACACTCACTACAATTTCCATTGCCCTACTTTGGCAGGGGTGCTGATATGTTCACTTTGAAATATACCTTTGGGGAAGGCACAGCCCAGTAATCTCTGTGGCGCATCCTATAACTGCGTAATGCTGTAGTGTGATGTGCAATTTTGTAGGAGTTTTAATCCCAGACATGGCAACTGTGAAACTCTGTGTGTGTGTGTGTGTGTGTGTGTGTGTGTGTGTGTGTGTGTGTGTGTGTGTGTGTGTGTGTGTGTGTGTGTGTGTGTGTGTAGAAATAATGTTTTTGAGGCCATTCAGAGTCACTAAGCACTCCTAAAAATGGAGAACATCGATACCTGTGCAGTAACAGAGACCTGATCCAAGGCTCCAGAGAGCACTCCTGCAATACCAGGTACAGCTCTCACCACACCTGTCGGCCACCAGACCAGGCCCAAAACACTAAAGGTGGAGGAATGTCCATATTCACCAAGAATATTCACACCACCAGGCTACTTGTCCAACAGAATGCATCTGAAATACCCCCGCTGCAACTAACACTAGGTAAGACTGCAATCCAAATTGTATAGCTTGCGACAGAATCCAACCATGCCCCAAGATTCCCACTACACCTTTTGAAACATACTGGGAAATATTGTGATACAACCAAGTACCCTAATACTGGGTGACTTACAGTACCCAGCCATTAACTGGAAAACTACTTGTGTACCAACACGTGTGCTCAACGGTTCTTGGAAGTCATAATTCCCAATGCCCTGGATCAAGTAACCCATAGTCCCACCAGGGGCTCTAATATCCTAGACCTGGTCATAACCAACATGGGAGATCAATGTTCCATACCTATGGTCACCCCATCGGTGGTCAGGTCTGCCCATAAGCTAATCACCCTTAACATCCACATCCCTCCCCCACACACCAGTAAGGAAACCTCCATCCCATCCCTCCCCCACACCCCAGTAAGGAAACCTCCATAACACACATCTCCAAAGCCAATGTCATGCTACACATGTCAGATATGACTAACATCATGACACCTATATAGACAAGAACTGAAAGGACAACTGCTGAATCCTACATGAAGGCACTGAATGAACACATCCACTTGTGCATGAATCGTGCCATCCATTATAGAACCAAGATGCTCCCCACCAAGAAAAGGAAGCCAATGTGGTGCCTCCCTGCCATAAACATACTGTATAGCAAAAGGAAGAAACTGTTGCAGAAATGAGGGAATTTCCAGGATGCAAAATACTCCCTTACCAGCCTCAGTAAGAAGCTGCGATCCCTCATAACATCCTCCAAAGCTAGTTATGAACGTAATATAGCTTGCCAAAGACAACTGCAAGCCATTCCATAGCTATGGCCGTAATCTAAATGGAAATACTCAGATCTGCTCTGAGCTACAACAGGATGGTATTAAATATACTGCTCCCAAGGATATTGCCAATATCCTGGCAGATCGATTCGGTGCCAACTGCACCCCCCTCCCACCCCCAAAAGGGCCCATCTCAACACTGAAAGATTGCCAGATTCTAGTAATAACAGCCACACAGGTCAAAACCATACTTTCCAGAGCTAAGAAAACAGCATCCATGGGACCAGTCAACATCCTGGGCTGTGTACTATATGAACTACAAAATGAACTGGCATCGCACCTATGTGCCATATCTAATCATAGCCACACCTCAGGCTTCATGCCCACTGTGTGGCGCACAGCTACAGTTAACCTAGTCCACAAGGGGGATCCACCTTGGATCCTGGGAACTACAGCCCCAGCAGTATGACGTGCCTGATCTGCAAGGCCATGGAATGTATTATCAGGGAACTTATAAACAAAGACATTGGCAACCTGCAAACATTGGACCCCACCCAGGCTGGGTTTGTGAATGGCCGATCATGTCTCCTGAACCTGATTGACATCTTTGAATCAGTCTCCAGAGCTGTGGACAAGGGTAAGGCAGTTCACACAGCCTATCCAGACCTCGCCAAGGCCTTCAACACCATCCCCCAGTCTGGAATCGTAGATAAATATACCAAGCTGGCCATTAATCCTTACATCACCCGATGGGCTGCCAACAGTTGTACTGACAGAACCCACACTGTAAAAGTAGGTGACACCAACTCCAGCCCCAGACAAGAGACGGTTGGAGTACTTCAGGGTTCAGTCCTAGGACTGCTCTCATTTGGCATTTACTGCTTTGAAGTACAGGCCAATACTAAGGCACTCTGGCTAACAAAGGTTGCAGGTGACTGCACATTGGGAGCTAATATTGAATCTCCACATGATGTGGATATTCTGCAGAAGGGCCTTACAGAAAGAGATGCTTGGTGCCTGAGCCATGGCCTCAAGCTCATTGCATAGAAATGCATAGTTATCCCCTTTGGGAAGGAACATGTACCTGTGAAGTACCACATAGGTGGCAGTACACTAAAGACCTAAAGTGTGATAAGAGACTTAGGGACACAGGTGTACAGTGGTCTCACCTTTGATAACCACATCACCACAACAGTCAGGAAATCCTCCTATATGGCACATCTTATTAATAAGGGCTTTACATCCAGGAAAAAGAAGGCCATTGTCCCACTGTAGTCATCTCTCAGTAGACCCAGTACAGACTGCAATGGACCATTAGGTATGTACCTCACAAGACATCTGCAGCAACTAAAAAGGCTGCAGACATACCTCACTAAAAGAATCACAGGCCTAAACCAGATGCCCTATGCTGACCGTCTGAAAATCATCCAGCTATACTTTGTCACATATAGTGTACTCAGAGGTGATCTCTGCTTAACATACAATGCCATGTCAAACCCAGAGCTGTTGGACATGCTACACTTAAAGAAATCCAAATCCCTCGCAGCCACATGCTCTAGGGATCCAAACCTTCTCATTACAATGAACAATACATGCTGGAACAATGTGTTCTTGTCAAGCAGAGTGACTCTTTGGCCCTCTTCAAAAGGAACCTTGATGATTGGATAGGAGATAGGAAATTGACCCCAGGGATCATGTCAGTTGCCCTGCTAGACAGGGGTCCAGAGAAGTAAATATTGTGGGATGACATATCCAGGGAATTGTCATGGCTAGGCATGTATAGCCCCTAGGGCCGATAGCCTAGTACCAACCTATAAACATATGAACTTATGACCTACACTTTCTATTGCCTAACTTTGGCAAGCCTGCTGATCTCATTCATTTTGGGGAAGCAGTAGCTCAGTAATCTCTGTGGCACGTGCTATAACTGCATAATGTTGTAGTGTGATATACTAGTTAGGTAGGAGTTCTAATCCCAGACATGGCAACTGTAAAACTTTGTATGTGTTTGTCTGTGTAGGGATCAGTGCTTTTGAGGCCATTCACAATCACTACAACTTCCATTGCCCTACTTTGGCAAGCCTGCTGATGTCATTCACTTTGAATTACACCTTTGGGGAAGGAGTAGTCCAGTAATGTCCGTGGTGCATGCTATAACTGTGTATGCTGTAGTGTGATGTACTAATAAGGTAGGAGTTCTAATTCCAGACATGGCAACTGTAAAGCTTTTTGTGTGTGCATGTGTTTGTTTGTCTATGTAGGGATCAATGCTTTTGAGGCCATTCACAGTCACTACAACCTCCATTGCCCTATTTTGGCAAGCCTGCTGATGTCATTATCTTTGAAATACACCTTTGGGGAAAGAGAAGCCCAGTAAATTCAGTGGCGTGTTCTATAACTGCATAATGCTGCAGTGGGATGTGTTAGGTAGGAGTTCTAATCCCAGACATGGTAATTGTGAGACTTTGTATGTGTGTTTGTCATAAGTATCCTGTGTGGAGGTAGCTGTGAGTGTGTAATAGTACTCATTGTGAAGCGGGTTTTGCAAATTTCTTTTATGGTGGGCATATTATATGTCACAATGTCCACCTTACAATGATAACAGATGTCAAACAGCAGAGAGGCTGTGGTAGATAATCCATACCCCTACATGTGACATCATGTCTTGGGGAACAATATAGCCAACCCTTGTATTACCCAGAGAACACTCTCCACCCATGTCTCATACACAAACACACTTGGCTAGGCAACAACCACTATGTTGGTAGTTCCCTGCATATTGCTCACAGATAGCAACCATGGTGTGATTGCAGTGGACGACAGAGGGCATGGCACCCTGTCCCATCCCTACAATAGGAAAATCATTGCATACAGTGCTCCTTTGCTATGTTCCCCACTGGACGCCTGGAACAACTGTAGAACCAGCAAATGAAACCCACAAAGGACATACCATGCCTTATATACATGCCCTGTATGGATAGATGCCACTGACACAAGTGAATACCTGTATCATGCTGTCAATGTAGGTGCAGGGTCAACCTGGTGTCCATTGCCAGTTCTCACCACATGAGGTCAGGAATGGCAAATCTGATGATAGCAATCTGTCTGCACAACATGTTTCACACACCCCAGGTACACTTCTACATGTCACAGAACATGCATGTGGGATGTGTGCACATCCCAGACACCGTCCATGTTATGTAATATGGAACACATACATGGCAAGCATTCCACAGCATTGGCAATCCACAATAGTAACCCAGTTGAGTGGATGGTGAATACAATACCCAACTGTGTGGGCCAATCCAGACGCTACACCCATAAGCCACACTGCAGATCATTGTCATGTGGCCTGATGCCTAGGTATACCCTTTACCTAGCCTTGTACAGCCTTCTGGCACAGTCAGTCACTACGCACCTGTGAAGCAATGCACCCATGCATGTCAGTACTGGCAAACCTGTGTTTGTGTGTGTATGGAGTATAATGATTTAGATGTCATGCGCACTCACTACACCTCCCATTGGCCTACTGAAGCATGCCCTCTGATGTCAGACACCTTGACATACCCTTTGCCCATATATCAGCCTGATAACCTCTGTGGTGCATGTGATACCTGTGTATTACTGTATTGTGGCAAACTAGCTAGTTAGGAAGTCTAATCCTGGCCCTGCCAACTGTGATAATGTGTATGAGTCCCTGAGATAGTGTGGCTGTGTCGACCTTGACATCTGTTCTTGTGGACAGGCACATGTACTACACCTGTTGCTGATGTCACTCACTGCCAAATATACCTTTGGACAGCTTCCCAACATGTAAGCTCTGTGGTGCATGTAATAACTGCATAGACATGTAACAGCAATACATAGTCAGGCAGGAGTTTGAAACCCTGCACTGGTAAGTGTGTGACACAAACATGCTTAGCTTTTACTCTCCTACCCCCTCTCTCTCTCTTACTTTGTCTCTGTCTGTCTCTCTCACTCCTTCTCTGGTGGATGTGGAGAAGTACACCTGCTTTGCTTAGGCAGCAGCTTGTGTTTTGTAAGTGATGCTCATGATCAGCTGATGGCCTGTGCATGAATTGCAGTCCTCCACTAGCTGACTGCATGTGGAAAAGCTGTGGTAACATTCCCATAGCCAATTGCATGGAAACACACTCCTATAACTAGGAATATCATGTGGGTTTTGGCCCTTTTCATTCACTGTGAGCAGGCCATCATGTCGATGTTTGGCAAACAACATCACAGATGGTAGTGGGATATACCTCTGACAACATACATTGTGGAGAAAGGCTAACAAACAGGAGGGGGATGTTCCAGACATGACTACAAAATGTAATTTTTGCTCTACTGCATTTGGAGTAATGTTGACTTAACAGGGTTTATGTGGACATGTCTGGTCTACATGATTTAATACCTGTTATGACAGTGTTATGTGTTTGAGGAAACTCCCACCTGTAGGGTTATCTGCAGACTGGCCAGTGTTTGGAGTCTTATGTGTCTTGTGTTACTCACAGATTACCTATCTTAGAACTGGAAAGGCATAGTCTGAGGATTGCAGTCAGTACATAGTGACAGCCATGAGAGTTACTATCACTGACTTCATGTCCCTCATAGGACGTATGTCACAACAAACCCTGTTATAACAGTAAATGTATGAGGTTATCACAGCAACATGTATTGGCCCTGTGTTTGTGCCTCCAGCCACAACTCTGTAAACCTTTGTACATATGTCATGCAGTAAGAGGTGCACATGTTCTGTACACCATTATTTATTGACATCATATCTGATAACAAGCCAGTGAGATATACTTTCATAGGTTGGTACTAGGCTATTAGCCCTAGGGCCTATACAAGCCAAGCCATAACAATTCCCTAGCTATTTCTTCCCACAATATTTACTACCCTGGACCCCTGTCTAGCAGGGCAACTGACATGATCCCCGAGGTGAATTTCCTGTCTCTCATCCAATCGTCAAGGTTCCTTTTGAAGAGGGCCAAAGAGGTGCTCTGCTTGACATGTATGGGCAATCTATTCCAAAGTCTGGGGAGTCTCTGGGTCAGGACCCTATCCATCCAGCATGTTTTGTTCATTGTGATGCCAAGGTTTAGATCCCTGGAGTATGTGGCTCTGCGGGATTGGGATTTCTTTAAGTGTAGCATGTCCAACAACTCTGGGTTTGACATGGCCTTGTATGTTAAGCAGAGATCTCCTCTGAGTAGACGATATGTGACAGAGTATAGCTGGAGTAATTTTAGATGGTCAGCATAGGGCATCTGCTTTAGGCCTGTGATTCTTTTAGTGAGGTATTTCTGCAGCCTTTTCAGTTGTTGCATATGTCTTGAGAGGTACATTCCAAACAGGGCATTGTATTCGATAATGGGTCAAATTAGGGATGAGTACAGTGGGACAATGACCTCTTTTTATCTGGATGAAAAGCCCTTAGTGATGAGCTGTGCCACATAGAAGGATTTCCTGACCATTGTGGTGATGTGTTTATCGAAGGTGGGACCACTGTCCACCTGTGTCCCTAAGTCTCTTATCACACTTTCAGTGTTTAATGTACTGCCACCTATGTGGTAATTCATGGGTACATGCTTTTTCCCAAAGGGGATAACTATACATTTCTTGGCATTGAGCTTGAGCCCATGGCTCTGGCACCAAGTATCTGTTTCTGTAAAGCCCTTTTGTAGAATATCCACATCATTTGGGGATTCAATAATGGCTCCCAGTTTGCAGTCATCTGTGAACTTTGTTAGCCAGAGTCCCTTAGTGTTGGCCTGTACTTCAGAGAAGTAGATGCCAAACAAGAGCAGTCCCAGGACAGAACTCTGAGGTACTCCACTTGTCACTTGTCTGGAGCTGGATTTGGAGTCAGCTACTTTTACAGTGTGAGTTCTGTCAGTAAGCCAGTTGGTAACCCATCAAGTGACGTAGGGATTAATACCCAGCTTAGTAAGTTTATTTATGATTCCAGAGTGGGGGATGGTGTTGAAGGCCTTGGCAAGGTCCAGATAGGCTATGTGGACTGCCTTACCCTCAATGACAGTTCTGGAGATTGAATCAAAAAGTCAGTCAGGTTCAGGAGACAAGATCGGCCCTTCACGAACCCAAACTGGTCGCAGACTGCTAGACATGTTATGTATAGTAGGGGTTATATTTAATTACATAACCTGGGAATTCTGTGGTTGTGTGTACAGTGGTGAGGTCTGCGTAATTATGGTGATTGTCGACAGTGTGTGTTTTGTGAATATGTACCTTGGGCTGTGTGCAGACTGTGGTAGATGTCATTGTTCTTGGTCCTGTTCTATCTGATGTTACATGCTGCTCCAGTGTATGGTACCCTATCAGCTTATATGTTTGGTGGGCCAAACACACACATGTAACATACCACAGACCAGCCTCGGACCACACTGTGTAGTGGCCCAGTATATGTAGGGTTAGTGTGTGAGTGGCACATATGAGGATGGTGTTGATTAGACAGTCCATATACTGTAATATAAGCTCGCTTACCATATGTGGCTGTGGCTGTATTCACATTGGTTGTGGGTATGCACTTTCACACAGGTGTATTTTACTCTGTGCCTGTAGAGCCTGCTATATTTGCAGGTACATGTGCATTCCCCCATAAGAAATGTAGGCCAGTGTTGTGGCAGTCTGCCTGTAGTTTGCACAGTGCTTTGTTACATGCCTAGCAGCTTAGTGTACTTACACAGTGTGATGTTATGTCCAGATATTTGCCAGATGTTACGCTGCTAGGCCACCATAACTGTCATGTATTTCTGACAAAGCAGTGGGATGCTGTACAGATGTATGTCACTAACTAGTTGGTAGTATATAGCCATGTGACCTCTGCACCACCAGTTATTATATGTCAGGACAGACAAGAGTGTGTGAATGCATAAACTGTGTGCGCATATGTATACCAGTATTTATGTGATATACCCATTTACATGGCTGTTAACATCCACATTGTCAGCCTTGGTCCATATGTCTTGCACTAAGGGGTTCTGTGTATACCTCTGGACTGGCCAGAGTGTGTCAGACTGTCCACATTTATTGGTCATATCTTTGCTGTATTCCACAGGACCATTACTGTTATCAATGGTACTGTGCTATGATGACCTTAGGATGTCTGTCAGTAACTGATGGCATACATGTCAATAGCAGATGTGACCTCCCACACAAAACATTTCTGTTAAGACAACCCCTGTTACAGTAGCAACAGTCTACATATATACCTGCAATATGTACATGGCATCCTCTTGCACTAAGAGGTTGAGACTAGTGGTGCTGAGGTATGACTTCACTCCATACGCTGGACATATGTTAAACATATATGTGTGTATGTATATATCTATATATATATATATATATATATATATATATATATATATATATATATATATATATATATATATATATATATATATATATAGCCATATATCTATATAGATATATACACATATACATATCTACATGCATATATGGATATATATATATATATATATATATATATATATATATATATATATATATATATATATATATATATATATACATATATACATATACACACACACACACACACACACACACACACACACACACACACACACACACACACACACACACACACACACACACATATATATATATATATATATATATATATATATATATATATATATATATATATATATATATATATATATATATATATATATATACACATCTATATATGTCTACACATATACAGATATATATATATATATATATATATATATATATATATATATAGTTATATATATATATATATATATATATATATATATATATATATATATATATATATATATTATAGATATCTACATTTATATAGACCTAAATATATATATATATATATATATATATATATATATATATATATATATATATATATATCTATATATATATGATGTACATACACACACACACACACACACACACACACACACACACACACATATATATATATATATATATATATATATATATATATATATATATATATACATTAACTAACTAAACTGTATATTCACCTACTCCACAAACTCATTTGGTGTGGTGACATTCGCCCTAACCCAGGGCCCACCACAACACCCTACACAGACTCTAATCAGCCATACCCCCTATACTATAGACCTACCTCCTCTCTTCTCCTCATTAACATAAATCCAAGAAGTATACTTAACAAAATCCAGGACCTTCACACCCTTCTAACTGTATATGAACCAGAAATAACAGTGCTAACTGAAACATGGCTTAAACCAGAACACCATAATAATGAGATTACAGTCCCTGGCTATAACATAATACACAGAGATAGAGTAGAGAAAAAGGGAGGTGGCCTAGCGATATTGTTCCAAAATCATCTCACCATTGAACAAATTGATTATAACACCCAAGAAATCAAAGATGTTGAACTAATCCTTGCCAAACTAAAACTAAACTCAAACAAACATATCATTATTGCAGGTGCCTACATTCCACCAGGCAATACTATAATGGAAAACCTGCTAAACTGGATCTCAAACTCCATGCCACAAGAAACTTTGCTATTAGGTGACTTTAATATTGACTGGCTGAACTGCTCTAGCCACACTCCAGCTACCCACATTAACCTCCATAGATTTACCCAAATTATATCCACCCCAACCAGAACAGACAAAACCTCAAAACACGAATCCATCTTAGACTGGATTCTGTTATCTGACCCCTCTCTAGCATGGCACTCTGGCTGTCTACCTGACAGTCTAAGTGATCATCAACCAACCTACCTAATTCGGAACAGACCCCATTACATAAGCCAACCCAACCTCAGAGTAATACATAATAAAAAGACCTTTATAACTACGGACTTCATCAATTCACTACAAAGATGTAATTGGACACCCCTAAAACTACTATCTCTAGATGATGCCGTACAGTACTTTAACTCCACTTTCCCGAAATCCTAAACTGTCATGCCCCCTCCAGAACTATAATACTAAAAGCTAACTATGCTCCATGGCTAACTAAAGATGCTAAGACTACAATGAAAGAGAGGGATCAGGCCTGGAGTCAATATCAAAAGAACAAATCCAGTAATCTGAGGCAAACCTACCAAGAACTTTGAAACAAAGCCAAAAAACAAATCAAACTAGACAAAAGTAACTACTACAAAAACATACAGGAAAAATATGCCAGCAACCCTAAGAAAATTTGGGCTACAATAAATGGCATAATCCACCCAGGTAAAGCCACCACCCCAATCCTGGTACTACTAAACAACCATGACAATATTCTAACACAATTTAACAAGTTCTTTGCTGAAACAGTCCAAACCTTTACCAATGCCCTCAATACCACTAGCAGCCCTATACCAGATGCTAGCAAAACCCACCCTACTACTCAAAACAATACCACCAACTTTTCCCTACACCCTGTACCCACTAAAAGTATTTCAAAGCTCCTTAAGAAACACAAATCATCCACACTAGCTACTGACTCCCTACCAGCTGAATTCCTTCAGATAGCAGCAGACGCCATAGCCTATCCCATGTCCATCCTCATAAACAGGTCACTTGGAGAATTCAAAGTCCCAACCCTGTGGAAAACATCACACATTATTCCACTGCACAAAAGGGGCAACTCTTTAGTACTTACCAACTACTGCTCAATCGTAATACTCTCACCTCTATCCAAGATATTAGAGAGAGTTGTACATTCCCAACTACTTCGGTACCTCTTACAAAACAACTTAATCTCCAAAACCCAGCATGGCTTTAGACCATCCCACAGCACCACCACAGCCATTACTATCATTTACAGATATAGTTAACCACAATGGAATCAAGGGACTATTTGTATCTTCCATTTTCTTAGACCTATTTAAAGCCTTTGACATGGTAGACCATAACATTCTTCTCCAAACTTTATCTACCCTAAGCCTCAGCCCCTCCACAATATCATGGCTTACTAGCTACTTATCTGGTCGACAGCAGGCAGCCCTATGGCATGACCAGATGTCCCCCCTGCTACCAGTATCCATAGGTGTCCCTCAAGGATCCATCCTTGGCCCACTATTGTTTTCACTATTCACCAACCAAATCAATTCCTCCTCACTCACAGCATCTGTAGTACAGTACGCAGATGACACCACCCTTATAAGTGCCCCAACATTAAAGAAACTGCAAATCCTCAACCAAAACACTTTTACTGTAGCTGAAACATGGTTCCCAATCATCAAATTTATTCTTAACCCCAAAAACACTAAATTAATTATTTTTGGCCCAGGACATGCCCCCCCCCCCCCTTCAACAACACTTTCACCATTCACTCCAAAGATAACATTCAAATCACTCCAAATACACATACTAAACTGTTAGGTGTAGAAATAGACAACCTCAAATTTGACATCCATATAGCACAAACCATTAAGAAAGTTAATAAAAAACTAGGACTTCTCTATAGGGACAAACACTTTATAACTAAACAAACCAAAGCTACTATTGCAAGAACTCATCTTTTATCCATCCTTCTCTATGCCTCTCCCATCCTTATTCATCTCCGCCAGAGTGATCTGAACAAAACGGAATCTTGTTATAACAAAATAGCCAAGTGTGTAAGCCCGATAAGGGTGGGGGGGCTGTTATTTTTGACCAGGAGGATCATTTTGATAGAATGACCAAACTGGTAGATGATGATGCATACGAATTTAGTTCAAGATCTGAAGTCAACAGAGCTTATACTACTATTAAAACTAGTATTGAAGACATGTATATTGAAGGAAGGTTAAATGATGATCGATACAATTACATGCTCGTATTGCATCCTAAATATCCCAGGTTATTTGGCATACCCAAAATCCACAAGAACATCAGCGAACCTCCGATGCGGCCCCTAGTGGACAGTAGGGGTTCACCAACTTACACATGTGCGAAAGTGGTGGATTCCATTCTTAAAAAATATTTATCCGATGAGATTTACATCTGTAAAGATTCTTGGTCCTTTTTGTCCAAGATCAATACAATAGAATATCAATCCAGCTACAATTTCCTTACAGTGGACGTTAAAGATCTTTATACGTGTATACCCTATGATGTAGCCCTGGAGTGGGTAGCAGCCACATTAAAAGAAAAAAATGCCACCAGTATTGAAATTTCATTAGTGATCGAACTTCTTGAAATAATTTTGTATAACAACTTTTTCAAATTAGGTGACAACTTTTATCATCAGAGAGTTGGGGTGGCAATGGGTTCCCCATGTGGGGCGAGTCTAGCCAACATGGTAATGGCTTTCTGGGAGAAAAATCATGTATTCAAGAATGATATGCTAAGTCCGAGAATACAATTCTACACCAGATTCTTGGACGACATTTTTATTATGTTTGATGGGGATGAAGTATTTGGTCAAAATATACTGAACATCTTTAACGCTTCTACATCATTCTTGAAATTTACATCAACCTTTAGTACACAAGCCATAGCTTATTTAGACATATGGCTTGAGAAAAGGGATGATTTGAAAGTTTTTGTGTCCACTATTCACAGGAAAACTACACATTCTAATTCATTTTTGCACTTCACCAGCTGTCACCCTAACTTTCAGAAAAGATCAGTAGTTAAGGGACAGCTGGTGAGGGCAGCTCGCATTTCAAGTCTTGATTCAGACTTTAATACTGAATGCGAACTTCTGAGAACCATGTTCACATCAAGAGGTTATCCAATGTCACTTTTAGATGACCTAATAAGAGAGGTCTCACGTAAGAGACAAATGGGAACTTTTAAACCCTTGCTAAGTGGTAATTTGGATCTAGTGGCTAACAATTTGGAATTAGACCTAGAGAACACTACTACAGTGATGGTTGATTGTTACCCTAAGGAAACAAGACAAAGTCCTTTAGTTAAAGACAACTACCCCAGACTTACTCTTACCTATAATGTTAATAGTTATGGAGTAGTAGACATTATTAAAAAGAACTGGGACATTTTTAAAACAAACCCATTCCTATACCAAAAGGTTGGCATTAGGCCCCAAATAACATTTAGAAGGGGGAATAACTTGAAAAATTTACTTGAAAGACATCCAAACCAGTTTGTTAAAACACCTGGCACTTTTAAATGTCAGAGTTGTAGTAGGTGTAGTAGTATCTATGAGACCAACAAGTTTATTATAAATGGAAGAACATATAGAATACAACATAGAACTAATTGTAACACCCGTAGGATAGTTTACTTGGCTTTATGCCAACAGTGTCCTGGATTCTACGTAGGTAAGACCGATCGTAGACTCCAGGACCGTATATATGAGCATCTTTATGCCATAAAAAAGAACAAGCAAGAGAATGCGTTAGCCAAGCACATATTTATGAACGCTGAACATCGTTTCAAATTTGTGATTATTGACCAAGTTTTTGAAAACCAGCAAGGGGCACCTTTATCTTTGCTTCTAGAGGAAAAAGAATTGAAATGGCAAATAAAGTTGAACTCTTACTCATTTCCTGGTTTGAATGACCTATGTTCGATCAGCTGTATACTTAAACTTAGAAGTTTAAGACGATAGAATTTAGTAGAACATAGTTATATTTTATTGCATTTTTTAAGTAGTATAGGTTTATTTAGTAATACTGTTGCATACTTATGTGTGTTTATTAGAGTATTTGTGGCACTGTATATATATATTTTTCAATAACAACTTTTAGTATTTTGTTGTGTATTAGTAGCTATTTGATTTGTGTCTTGTAAGTTTGTATAACATTGAAATGAGTATACTACACACAAATACATTTTTATGGTTTATATATAAGTTTAGTTTTATGATAGTGTATAAATACACTATTTTAATTATTATGTATAAGTATTTTTATTTTTATTTTTATTTTAATTCATTTCTATGAGATACTTAATGGTTGATGCTATGGACGATGGGTGCTTTTTAAGAGCTAACTAACAGAACAGAACACAGTGTTAACCACTTTTAAAGTATGTGAAAAAACAGCTTGAATCGTTAATTGATGATGATTGGTTTCATTAATTGAAGGTATAGGACTATTTAAGATGATTGTTACTGGTTTGTATTAGTTCTGAGGAAGTCATCCTATTTGGATGACGAAAAGCGCTTTAACTTCTTGCAATAAAGTGTCTGAGTCCAGTTATACAGTTTCGTGATTTTGAGTATTCTCATATTGGCAGAAGTGCCGCGTACGTTTTGAGTGCTTAGTAACCAGTTTTCCAAGTTTTTGTGTAAGTCGAATTTGTTTTAAAATAGCCAAGTTTGCTACTGAAACCTCATACAAATCCCACCACTGTCTCACCCTTAACCAACTCAACTGGCTCAAGCTACCTCAACTACTTCTGTTTAATCGACTCATATTAGAACATAATCTCTTCTACCTTCCAGAAAAAAAATCCTGCACTTCAAAATATAATTAACCCCCACATCCCTACCAGAGCCTTACGATCGAGTTCTCAGAACCTAGTAAGTGTTATCAGACACAAAAATGATGCTGGTAAATCTCTCTTTGCCTGCACTATTGCCAAAATCTGGAAGGCACTACCTAGCCAAATAACCTCCATTACCTCCACTATTCAATTTAAGAAACTCCTGAGAACCCACTTCTCAAACAATTGGCTTTGTTCATGCTACCCCCCATGTTAATTTGTACCAATACCATGTTCAAGGATTCTACTAAATGTCTCCTAATTCCTTTCACTGTAAAGCTTAATAATCACTGGTTATTTCTGTAACAAAATATTGAGAGTACTCGTAATTTAGAAAGAAAAAAAATATTTGTTCTTGTGTGTTTATATTTTATATTCTATATAAACCCTACTAGAATGCTGTATGCTGACTTTACTAAAGGAATTGTTAATCTATACATAACTTATGTTTCTAAGGAACCTATATCTCTGTATGATATTCTTGTGTAATTTCTTTATGACATGCTATTGGAGCTTTTCTTTCAGGGCCTACGCTGAAAATGGATATGTGTCCAGTCAGACTTTCCCGGTTAACAAATGTAAAATAAAATAAATAAATATGCAGAGAGATCTATATATGGCCATATGTATGATGCAATATACAGATGTATATAAATGCACATATATGAATATATATGTGTATGTACATGTACACATATATCTACATATTTATATACATATATCCATATCCTTGTCATGTGTAAACATTACTGCTGTCTATACCTTCCAAGATGTATCACACGGTATCTGATATGTGTATATTTAGATATAACAACATATGTGATACAACAGTAATATCACTAACAAGTACTACACAATTGTAGAAATCACAGCAATTGTTCAATACTATTCAATATGTGTACTGACAGATATATTGGAAAAACAGCTATTTTTTACTGCTGTCATGGCATAGTGCTTAACTGCTGTGACTATAGTGTACAGGGTCTTGGGTTCAAGGGCTGTTTATTTTATTGCTGGGCAGAACAAGGATGGTTAGATACAGAATGGTTAAGGCAGTTTTGAGCAGCTTTAAGCACGTTTGCATGGGTTTACGTGAAGCTAAGCGGTGCTAACGTACAGTTAAACGTACAGGCACTTACACCGTATAGGCTTTGCTTACCAGTGTGCAAATGTGCTTAGCCATAATATTGCAGCAATGCTGACACTTGCAAAGCATGGCTCAGCCCTGGTAACCAGTGCTCACATTCCAGCCTGATAACATAGCAGGGTAATGACATCTGTAATAAGTGTATGTAATGCCATGTACACAACATGCGTCTATGTGTTGTCTTTACAGTAGCAAGGGGTGTGAGTCTACTGTCTGGGACACTTGAGTATATATGGCTTGTACAACACTCTTATCCATGTGAATGTGTTATATACATGGGTAGTGTCCCAGGTTATATTTAGTCACACTGGCATGTAGTGTATCATTATGTTACTATTGTTGACAGTGCTTTCCCAAGTAAGAGTAGATTGCTAATTGTAGTACAGGAAACAAACACACCTGCATGCAAAGATGGAGTCTGAGTCCTCACTGTCATGTTCCTGGTGTGTGACCTGTGTCTCATTAAATATTTTCTACTGGATAATTATCTGACATGTGGAAAATAACTGTAGACTACTGTGTGCATAGCACATGTCAGTGAGGGTGCCGTCATATAGTAATGGTATACATATCGGTGTCAGACTTCATCCTAATGCATCCTAATGCATAGCTAGTTTTCTCGCTGATGTCTGTCAGTCCTCTGTACAGATATGCAGATATCAGGTATTCATCTTGGATACTTACAGGCAATCTATGCTTGACTGACACTGACATGTCTGCCCAGCTGTGTTATAAATGCCACAGATAGGACTCCACACCATGTATGCACCACATGCCATGGATACTGGAACTACACTACCACAGTCAACAAAACATGCTTGGGTACAGGTCTCCAAGACAGACGCTAACCATGTTATGTAATACATGTTGCATACATGTCAACTGGAGCACCTCACCAGCCCTCTGCAGAGGCACCCAGAGAATTGGCTGATGCATGTCACTCTCACCCTGAGGATCATCCCAGTGGTGTCTGTTGATAGATGGCCTGCTAGCACATGGCAGGTGGCATGATACCACTGTACATACGTCCCCTACACTTCCCATCTCTCCATGGACAATAGCCTGGTACACACCTATAAACACCTGCACCGATCACCCCAGTACTGAAAAATGTGTACATGTGCATTACTGAGAATATCAGTGTTTGTGTGTTTGTAGACCTGTAGTTGGGAATACTCTGAGGCCCTTCACACCTACCGCACCACTCATAGCCATTGTTAGAAGTGGCTGCGGTTGTATTGGACATTACATGTACCTTCTTACACTCTTCTGTTTAAGGACTACCTGGGCATTGCAGTACCAGCACAACACTGTTGTACTAATGGATTGATAGGCATGGAATACCCACTGAGTTCGGGCAAGTGTCTGTATGTGTGCATGTGTGTATATATGCAGGGTACTGCATTCCGAAGGCCACATACTTCTATTACAATACGCATTGCCACACAGTATTAGGGATAGTGATGTTGCTACCCATAGGGGAGGCATGACAATGCATCACCCTACTATGCCTTTGGCATGTGCATTAGATGTATATCCCTGTAGTAGCACTCTTGGGATGGACAAGGGGTTGTATTGCAGTCCTGGTGGGTATGTCAGAGTGTTATCATGGGTTCCAGTGCATACAATATCCACAGTGGGGTGTGAGTGCTGGGTATACTGTCATGATACCATGGTACCCCCGGTACATGTCCGATGTACCATTGTATGGTGACCAGTGTCACCATCAACCATACAAGTAACAGATAAAATGATCCAGCCCAGTTATACATGTGCTGTGTGCAGTCTACCTGTAACACAATGGACACACTGACAAGGTAGTTAGCACTGAAAGGCCCATGTGTCTCAGCTGTGTGTCTGACCGTTATGTGTTTGTCAATGTGTATATGAGGGTATGCCACACTATGTATTGTCCATAAACAACCATTACATCCCCATTACAATACTGTACATGCCTGGGGATGTTCTGCATGTAACGTAACCTGGAACACACCTCATCCTAAAATCTGTGTGTTGTGTGCAATTAAAGCCACACACATCAGTAGCAGTACATACCTAGGTAGGGATCTAGTCCCAGTGTTGCCAAGTAAGAGTGTGTGTGTATGTGGAGAGATCTACTTCAGGTTGCAGAATACACATGTCCCAGGGGTCATCTGTCCAAGAACTGCGTGGCATATGCTAACATTTCACAGGTATCAGCCTGTGAACATACATTCCATCACAACTAGTGTTAGATGTGTAAATGGCCTCTTCCTCACTGTATATGTGTGCAGCGATACTGGGGTTGGTATATATAGCTAGGTGTGGCTGTTGTGAACACAGCCAACATCATTGCAGTTACTGTTGAGTGTATCCCCCCGCATAGCTGGCTGTAATACTGTACAGTTCATGTTAACAGGTCAGGTAGTTGTCTATCACATTATCTGTGGTTCTACAGCTCCTCTCATCCTCCAAAAGGTAGGGGTGTGCCATCCACACCAGCACACATATGTTTACTGAGTTAAGAATTGCACTACATTGGGGAAGAGGGCATATATCTTGCCGGTACCATCTTTAATGACATTAAACTAGCGGACTGCTTATTCCACAATGTGTTGTTCTACGTAGTCTGGCTTGATGGAATTACATAGACTACAATGGGTTCCTTGCCCAGCTACATACATCCATGTGTACAGTATTCTCTGTGTAGTGCATCAACACCAAAGCCTGTGTGTGTGTGTGTGTGTGTGTGTGTGTGTGTGTGTGTGTGTGTGTGTGTGTGTGTGTGTGTGTGTGTGTGTGTGTGTGTGTGTTATACACAAACATGTGGTGTGTACCACCCAGTACAACTACCATTGTCCACTATAGAAAGGTTGCTAACAGCAGCCATCATGCACTCATCTGTATACACCACCCCCAGACCGATCAGCCATGTGGCACAGGCAGTAACTGCTATACAGACCTGTGACGTGTTCACCTGTACCCATGATATGGCACAGCCAAGGTGTCACCACAGTGCCATACCCCTTGTGAGATATGACAGCAGACCATCTTCCTGCTGACACATGGACACCTACAACACAAACGGATAGCATTATGCAGACCACAATCATTCAGTGTTAATAACAGCTATAATGCATCATGGCTGGACAGATACACTTCCTGACATGTAAGCATTAAACATTACTGCTGACAACATGTTACACAGAAGTACATTGGTACACTGTAGTACAGTCACCGTGTGCATCAGAACCATATTAGCCTGTCCCTCCATCAATGTTATGGATGACAGGGATGTGGCACAGGTATCATCATATGCACAGGGTTTGTTGTTGGTTTGCCAGAGACCTATGCTGGGCCATACGTTTGACACCATGTGAGTGAGTGAGGAGTTTTAATTACTGATATGGCCGTGATGATGTGGTGTGTGTAGGCATGGGGTTGCCCTAGGTGTGTTTGTATTGTGTGTATGCATGCACACAGTTCTGCCATGTGGCTGTCCTATGCAGGTGTTTGTTGGACAGCTGCAGAACATACCTGGCAGGGTGTGCAGTTCACCACCTCTGGCCATGGACACAAGAACTGTACCTGCCAGGGGTTCCATGGACACATCCAGGTACAAGCCATGATATGGTACTCTCCCCTGATGATGACATATGTCCAGTGGAACCAGGTCCATCCTGGGATTGGCCAGTGGTGTGGTGTGGACAGCACCCCCTGCAGTGCTGGGGCTAGTGCTGCTACCCCGGGAGTGGCTTGGTGTTCTTGCACGTCCACGTCGACCTCCAGCTGTTGGTGTTGATGGCCTACATCCATATGGCCATCACACGTCTACCACCACCTGCTCTAGCACGGACAATCCACTGTCGATAAGTTCCACCATCTCACCCCACCATCTATCCATGACCTCTGTAAAATAACGGAGGGCACCTGCAAGATCACAGATGTTGTCAGTTACAGCTGAAAGAGTAGCCCTCTGCAGCCTCAGACCCTGTCTGGTGTACCATTCCATACATGCCTGCACCTCCATGACAGCCTGAAACATGCGTCTGGTGGTACCAGATGTGGCACTTCTTCCAGGGGCATGATGACCAGCAGCCCTCCAACAAGCACCCCTGTACATCTGCCTATGTGCTACCCTGCCGGACATCCAGCTATGGCTGCTGTGTCCAGACACACCAGCCAATAGATACAACACTGTCCTGTGCACTGCCACCAACCAACTGTCCCTCTGCTATGGCCACTGGTGATGGGGTATCTATAGGCACTGTGACAGTGTGTGGGAATGGGGTGGATAACAGAGGGATGTCAAATGATGGTGCAGTTTTGGCCTCTGACAACCTCACCTGTGCCTCAGCACACCTATCATCATTTTTAGTGTCTGTATGGACACCAACATCAGATTGCCTGAAGGAGGGACACTGACCCACCTCGCCACCTGTGAGGGGAAAACAAGAAATGCACTTTAAGGCCTGTATGTCATTGCTTAACAGCACACTCATACACACACACAAACAGACAGACAGACACACACACACACACACACACACACACACACACACACACACACACACACACACCCTGACATTCCACCATAATACTTACCTGTCCTTGAGTTTACAGACTGTCCCAAGTTTAATCTCTTAAGTTCCCCATCCTGCATCACACTTGGAAACTTACACTCATTAATACAAATCATTAATGTATCATTCTTCTGATTGCATAGACAAGTGATCATAAAACATGACCGTTACTCCATTACCTCTTTGACTTGATTGGAGTCGATTTTACAAAGACTCACTGCTGTCATCCAGAGCTCACCCTGGGTTTGTCCAGACATCATAAGCATGGCCCCCATATGTTAGGGGCTACTACAGTCACTCAATAATGTCACACACCGGAGTGTCATATGTAACTATTGCTCAGTAGATGCAAGATGTGTTGCTCTATTAACTTATTATGTGGACAACAGTAATATTTGGAAACACTCACTGGTGTTGTCTAATAATTCTCCAATCCATCTGTAGTGCTGCATACATGGGTATTCTTTCACCTTTTTGATGATTGCAATTATAACAGTATGCCTGGTGTCTAGTTTCCCTCCCAATGCATGTTCCATGCTGCAGACCTTATTATACTAGCAGCTGTCCTAAGATTACATGTCAGACAAGTATTCCTGGTGTCTCATGTGTCTGTCCATGTCCATGTACTGCACAATTTCAAAGGGAAGTTGAGAGGTATGAACAACCTCACAATCACACATATGCGTACATGGACACACACACACACACACACACACACACACACACACACACACACACACACACACACACACACACACACACACACACACATCCTACATACATCAACCCCCCTCCACTACACCAGATTGCACTTACAGACAAGATAACCCCCACCCCCCCACACACACAGTTACAGGTGAGGTTGCACAAAGAAATTACACACAGACCTCCCATTACCCATCTGTCAACATGCATTACATATGGTACTCAACAGCATGCAGTGCAGCTATAGTCAATCCATGCTAGCAACAGTATACATGCATGTGATGCTTGGGCTGTGATAGTAGGTGATGCCTCTTCCCCTGGAACACACTGCACCCCTGTACACAGTATTGCTGTGCACCTGTTCAACACCCTGGCATGTACTGTGCACCATACCTCACAGGTGTACACACCATTGCTGAATGTGTATTACTATGTCAGTTATATCTGCTCTGCTGCTCACAGCCTTTATGTGTTTGTTCGACACATACCTGGGTTGATATGTGGACAGATGTCATTTGTGAATGCCTGATGTCTGATTTACAGACGTCATCATCAGTGGTGCATGTATGGTGAATACAATACAATTACACTGACAACTGTCAAACCTTACCGTGGCTATGGGGGAGTGTACACACCCTTATTGATATGACACCCTCTTCCTTGATATGCCATGGGACCACATTACTGCATATGTTAACATTACATGAACCTGATATGTGACATATGACCTGTACAATCAAATTTAGTGCCAAACAAATGTTAGTTGTGCTGATGCTGATTGAGATGCATACACTTTGTGGGTGCATATGTGTGCATGCCCCTATCATGATGGTTTGTTGCACCTACTGTTATGTGTACTACAGCAGTCACTATTCCTGGAAGGGGTATACTAGCATGGGCCATCTGCATTTGCCAGTATTTGGTCAATCTGCCCTACACATGTCCCCCAACTCTGCATGATTGCAAGATCAACTCATGTGTACATCCCTTGGAGTTCACTCACTACTGTCACTATTGCTGTGGAGTCAGGGTTATGTCTCCCACAGTTCCTGACCCTGACTGTGTGCAGATACAACCATTCATAGTATCCTTTGGATCCCTGCTGCAGTGCCCTCCCCACCTTCAGCCTTTTTGCAGATGCTTGACAGCTATGGCCTACACATGTATCAGTTTGCATTGTCCCAAACAGTGAACACCATGTGTAGCAGCCTAGTCTCAGCTAATGAATGGCAAACATACAGGTGTACGGTGGCACTGGCAAGGTACAGATGGGGATGTTGTGCCTGAGGTGGGGTGAGGTGTTGGTTGTGCAGCACATGTATCCTACTTGATACTGTCTGTATGTTAACAACCTGGTCTTGATACACCAGTACACAATGCAACGCATGCTTTTTGGGGACCTTATCTGTTATGCATACTCTACCTGTAGAGAGGTCTGGCTGATGTTTCCTGTGGTACAACTGTCTGATCTGATTACCCTAACCCATGGGCCACATGTATGCAGAGTCCAGGCAATTGCTGACACTGGTACTGCACAGCTAGTACTTACTAGACATTCCTGCAACACCCTCAGTTTTGTGGCATGTTACCAGGCAGCCTGCATGACCAGTTTGCTACATCTGACATCATCTGTCTTGGATGGCCATCTGTTATTTCCTACATTATTCCTGTCCCATACATCCTCGCCACATACATGAATGTCTGCACTGTTTGCCATGGTATATGCAATGGTGAGGTATGGCTACATGTCCAACTCCTGGGTACTACATATTGGGTATGGGGTCCACACCATGGCATGTATGATGTGTGCAAGCCAAGGCTGCCTCTTTTGCAGGTAAGTGGGCACATTTGATGGCCAAACGTCTCGGACAGCAGACCATTTCTTGATGTGACATTGGGGACGTGTACTTGCTGGAAGGTGCATTCTTATGAAGAATACATGCAGTCAGTACCTCAACAGCTGCTTCCACTATATTTTATCTGGAGTGTGTGCACACATATGCTTCCATTGTTTGTGAAGGTATGTATTCCCCATATTTGCTGACCTAACATAAAATTCCATATTACACACTTATTGCTCATGTTAGGATCACATTGCAGGTTGTAAGGGTTGTGGACTGCAGTATTGTGATATGCCGTAGTGTAGATCTGTAACAGTTGCCATTGTAATACTGGTGTATACACTGTTGTAGCACCGTATAATGATTACGTTTCACACATCTCCCTACTGTAGGCCATTTGTCCCTCCATTATGTTCATCTCTGTGCACACATTTTGCAATGACAGGATATTAGTTATATTGCAGGAGTCTGACATACCCTTCAGATACACCATCATGGTGATCACTGTGATGCAGTGCAGTTAACAGCAACAAAACGTGAACATGTATGGCATGCATTATGGGTAGGTGTCTTAAATGTGTGCATGGAATATACCATGGCCATTACATGACCAGTGTATTGGCAAACTTGAACAAACACCATACTCACCAGCTACAGGCTGCTGCCCTGGAGGTATACCAGAGAGACCTACATAAGTGTGTGAGAGATGTGATGTCAGTAGCCACAGCTGTGGCATTGGTACAGGGTGGATGCAGCATTATAGTACATCAATAGTACAAGCCCACAATAGTACAGATTATGCACATCTGTTTATTACTTCTATGCAGCAACAGACTATATATATATATCTATATATCTATATATATATATATATATATATATATATATATATATATATACATGTCATCTCACATATAGGTTCATAGGTTCATAGGTTCATACTAGGCTATCTGCCCGAGGGCATTTACAAGCCTAGCCCATCGTTTTGTGGCTTCTGCCACCCCTTTAGTATGGGGAACTATACCCATTATTTTGCTGTGCCTCTGTCGAGCAGTGACACTGAGGTAATCCCTGGGGTATATCTGCGATTTCCCATCCATTGGTCAAGATTTCTCTTGAACAAGGCCAGCGAGGTGCTCTGCCTCACATATACCGGGATTTTGTTCCACAGAATAGGGAGTCTTTGGGTGATGAATCTATCCCTCCAGCACGTCCTATTAATAGCGTGTCGAGGTTTAAGTCTCCGCCCTTGTGGCTCTGATGGATCTAGATTTTTTGAGGTGAAGCATATTCATCAAATCTGGGTTTGACATGGCCTTGTATGTTAGGCAAAGGTCACCTCTGAGCAAGCGGTAAGCGACTGAATAGAGCTGGAGTTCTTTCAGTCGGGCAGCATAGGACAGATTTTTGAGAACCTTTATCCTTTTGGTGAGGAACTTTTGTGGCCTCTCCAGCTGCTGCAAGTGTCGGGTCAGATACATTCCGAATGGGGCATTGTACTCAATCATTGGTCTGATGAAGGGAGACTATGACCTCCCTTGATCTAGATGAGAATCCCTTCATGATAAGGTGGGCAATGTAGAAGGTCTTCCTAACTACTTTAGCTACATGGGTGTCGAATGACAGACTACTATCAACCTGGGTCCCCAGGTCCCTGATAACTTCTTCTGTGCTCAGTGGATTGCCACCTATTTGGTAGCTAGGGGTAACCTTGTTTTTCCCGAAGGGTATGACTATGCATTTTTTGGCATTTAACTTTAGGCCATGGCTCTGGCACCAGTTATCCATTTCTGTGAGACCCTTCTGAAGGATATATGTGTCAGATGTGTTTTCTACTATGGCGCTCAGTTTGCAGTCATCTGCAAACTTTGTCAGCCATAACCCTCCTGTGTTTGCTTGTACTTCGGAAAAGTAGATGCCAAACAAGAGTGGGCCCAGGACTGAGCCCTGTGGGACACCACTTGTGACAGGCTTTGAGTCTGACATGGCACCAGCAACTCTGACCCTGTGGGTTCTGTCACTCAGCCAGTTTGCAACCCATCTTGTGATGTATGGGTTAACATTTAAGCTGATGAGTTTTTCAATGATACCCGAGTGGTATATGCATGATCTAACTGTACAGATGCAGATGGATACGCCACAGTGGTTTACTGATGTGCCCTGTGGCCTTACCTGCACGCTCCTCTGCCATTGTGTGGGTAGCACCCACCTCCACTATGCTCTTCGCCAGGTGTTGTGTGTGTGTTGGTGGGCAGGTGCCCTGAGGCTGGCAAGGAACTCCTCAACATTTGTCGGTGGGCTGGATGGCATGACCCCCCCCCTTGTTGAAAGCTGGTCCCCACTGACTGCAGCAGCACACCGACGGGCATGGAGCAGTAGGTCTGTGCAACGATGCCAGACCTGCTCATAACTGCAGTTATGCAGGCCGACATCATTTGTCCTGTGGACAAGATCGTTCCACAGGGCGGTCTGCTCCTGCTGATCATGGGCTGTTCAGCTGAACAGCACTTGGTAGTGTTGCACCAGATGTGAGATGATGATATCATTCTCCTCTGCTGTATAAATGGGCAGCCTCTCCCTGGACATCTTGCCTGCAAGACATAAAGATGGAAACAGGTCTGAGGACCTCATACAGCAAGGTTATCATAGTTTGTAATACACATCTCTTCCCCCCCACCATATCTGCAACAACAATCTGATCACACAACTCAACAGGTATGTCTACAGAATACCTATCATTGGGGGTTACCTATCAAAACATCTACTCTTCATAACATCTAAACTCAAAACATCAAGACCATAGCATCTAAACTTCAAAACATCTAATACTCATAACATTGAATCTCAAAACATTGAAAACTACAAAGCAACTATCATAATAACATCCCACACACTATTTGCTACATTTATGGAAATTAACTTTTAATTAAAAAATCAACTTTTTCCCCTACTGTAGTACAACCTTGGGGTTGGTATATTTAATTTATGGGGGGGGGGTTGGGGGGCAGAGCCCCCTCACATGGAGGGTGCAGCCCCCCTGCATGAACATAGTAAAAACTCTGCGGGATGTTATTTATAGTTGCTTTGTAGTTTTCAATGTTTTGAGATTCGATATTATGAGTTTTAGATGTTTTGAAGTTTAGATGTTATGGTCTTGATGTTTTGAGTTTAGATGTTATGAAGAGTAGATGTTTTGATAGGTAACCCCAATGGGACATATATCGTATTGTACAACACTTTGTGCTATGTGTTTGTAGTCATGTTCCCTGTAGGGAAAGTATCATTGGTGGCCTGTTATGGACAATGTCACCTGGATGGCATTGAAAGGGCCACTATGGTTCCATATATACATGTGTTCTGTTTGCTATGTGATTGCTGCACATCTGTTGTTTTGTTTTATTGGGGATATCTATGCATGCTGTTGGACATGATCCAGGAATGTGTGGACTATTACTACCCACATAAGTTCTATAACAGTGACACAATAGCATATTTAGGGAAGAGTTGCCAGCAGAACCATCTCTCCCACCTCAACTGGCCATGTTACCAGGCCACATCACATGTGGGACCCACCCTGGGGCCTCCTCATCTACTTGTCCTGAACTACCTTCAGGTGAAACCACTGCAGGGGATGGTGTTCACCACCCCAGGAGTACACACAGACACGATCCTGTCACCTGAGGTCAGGTCCAGGGTCTGGTGCACAGGGAGCTCCACAGAGACTTGGGGAATGTGCTACAGCAGTCATATCCTTTGACTTCTCTGTGAGTATATGTTTCATGCAACAATTGTCTTTTTTATGAGTGAATCATACACTGTCCATTGAATAGGTGGAAAGTGTAGAAATACTGGCTGTTCAATATGCTGTGCACTCTCTAAATATGTATCTTCCTATACATATATATGTATATATATATATATATATATATATATATATATATATATATATATATATATATATATATATATATATATATATATATATATATATATATATATATATATATATATATATATATATATATATATGTGTGTGTGTATCTGCGTATATGTGTGTTTGTATATATATCTTTGGAAGGTTTATTGCTTCCACATTGTACATTCCCTATGGTAGCCTGACTGTACTGCATGATATGTCATTGATACCATCCTGACATCATACAGGTGGGATGGATTCCTGTTAACTTTTTGTGGCTATGTTGTGTAGGTCCTGGGTTTGGGACTTGCAAGTGTTGGTACTGTGTTGCAGGGCAGATCTGTTTGGCTGTGGGGGAGGGGGTGATATCAATACTTACAAGAGGTACTTAGCTTGGGCTCCCTCACCCTCATTAACCCCCATTAATGGTGCCTTTGGTCATATATGTATTTATTATGTTCTCTATTATATCTATAGATATATATCTGTACATATATATATATATATATATATATATATATATATATATATTTACATCTGTTTACATATATATATATATATTGCTATATATAGGTTCATAGGTAGGTACTAGGCTATTGGCCCTAGGGCCTAGATAAGCCTAGCCAGAAAGGTACCCTGGCTTTTGCCACCCAAGAAAATTATTTTCCTGTGCCCCTGTTGAGCAGAGCCACAGAAGTGATCCCCAGGGTGAATTTCCTATTTCCCATCCAATCATCAAGATTTTTCTTGAAGAGTGCTAATGAAGAGCTTTGTTTGATATATATAGATAGTTTGTTCTAGAGTATGGGAAGTCTCTGGGACAGGAATCTATCCCTCCAGCATGTTCTGTTTATTTTGGTGACAAGGTTTAGGTCCCTAGAGAGTGTAGCTTCGGGGTATTGGGATTTCTTTAAATGGAGCATGTCCAACAGCTATGGGTTTGACATAGCTTTGTATGTTAAGCAGAGATTGCCGCTGAGTAAGCAATATGCGACAGAGTAAAGCTGGAGTTTTTAGAGACGGTCTGCTTAAGGCATCTGTTTGAGGCTGGTAATGCTCTTTGTGAGGTATTTCTGCGACCTTTCCAGTTGTTGTTGATGTCTTGTGAAGTACACACCAAAAGGGGCGTTGTACTCTATAATGGGTCTAATGAGTGACAAGTAGAGGGGAACAATGACCTCTTTTTTCCTGGGTGAGAAACCTTTTATGATGAGGTTTGCCACGTAGAAGGATTTCCTGACTACTGTGGCGATGTGATTATCAAAGGTGAGACTACTGTCCACCTGTGTCCCAAGGTCTCTTATCACACTTTTGGTGTTAAGTAGACTACCACCTGTGTGGTAGCTCATGGGTAGAGAGTTTTTATCAAAGGGGATGACAATGCACTTTTTGGCATTGAGCTTGAGGCCATGGCTTTGACACCAGGCATCTGTCTCAGTGAGGCCCTTTTGTAGGATGTCCACATTGTTAGGAGTTTCGATTATGGCTCCTAGTTTGCAGTCATCTGTGAATTTCATTAGCCAAAGACTTTCTTTGTTAGCCTGTACTTCAGAAAAGTAGATACCAAACAGGGGAGGACCCAGGACTGAAACCTGTGGTCCTCCAATTGTCACTGGTTTGAAGTTGGATTTGGAGTCTGCTACTTTCACAGTGTGGGTTCTGTCAGTGAGCCAGTTGGCAACCCATTTTGTGACATAGGGATTTATACCCAATTTAGTGAGTTTATCTATAATTCTAGAGTGGGAGATGGTGTCAAAAGCCTTGGCGAGATCTAGATAGGCTGTGTGAACCATCTTACCTTCGTCTACATCTGTCAGGTTTAGGAGACATTATCTGCCTGTTACTAACCCAAACTGGGTGGGGTCCAGAGTTTGGAGATTACCAATGTCTTTGTTTATACATTCCATGACAATACGTTCCATGGCCTTGCAGACCAGGCACGTTAGATAAATGGTGCGGTAGTTCCTTGGGTCTGTGGTGGCTCCCTCTTTGTAGAGTGGGATAACCGTCACTATGCACCATTCAGTGGGAACAAAGCCTGAGGTGAAGCTATGATTGAACATGGTGCTTAGGTGGGGTGCCAGTTCATTCTGTAGTTCATGTAGAATGCAGCCTGGGATGTTGTCAGGTCCCATGGATGCTGTGTTCTTGGCTTTGGAGAGTGTGGTTTTTACCTGTGAAGCCGTGATTACAGGAACTTTGAATTCTTCCAGTATAGAGATGGGTCTTTTAGTGGATGAGAGAGGGGTAAAGTTAGCACTGAACCTATCTGCCAGGATGTTGGCAATATCAGTTGGTTCTGCATATTTAGTGCCATTGTTCTGTAACTCAGAGCAGATCTGAGTGTTGCCATTGAGATTCTTGACATAGCTATAGAATGCTTTGTGGTTGTCTTTAGAATCAGTGGCAATTTTGTTTTCATAACTAGCTTTGGAGGATTTTTTGTGGGATCTCAGCTTCTTACTGAGGCTGACCAGGGAGTTCCTCCAATCATGAGATTTTACTCTTTTTTGCAACAGTTTCTTTCTTCTGTTGTAAAGTTTGTTTATGGCAGGGAACCACCAGATTGGCTTCCTTTTTTGGAGGAGAGTGTCTTGGTTCTGTTAGGGATAGAATGATCCATGCACTCGTGTAAGTGCTTATAAAGTGCATTTGTGTAGGATTCAGCAGTCGTACCTCTATTGTCCATCTGCATGGGTGTCGTGAAGTTTGCCACTTCTGTCTTAAGAAGTGTGAAGTTGGCTTTGGAGAAATATTTTACTGTGGTTTCCCTAGTGGGGGTTGGGGGCGGGATGTGGATGTCTAGGGTGATTAGCTTGTGGTCAGATCTGACCAATGAGGAAGTGACCTCTGGTATGGAATGCTGGTCACCCATGTTGGTAATGACCAGGTCTAGGATATTGCTGCCCCTGGTGGGGGTGTGGATAAGTTGATCCAAGGCATTGGAATTTATGAATTACAGAAAACATTGAGCAAAAGAGTTGGTACATGGGTAGTTTTCCCAGTTAATGTTGGGGTAGTTAAAATCCCCCATTATGAGGGTGTTGGGTTGTACCCTCATATTTTCCAGTGTATCAAGAAATGAGGAGTTGGAATCCTGGGTCATGGTGGGGGATCTGTAGCAAGTTACAATTTGTATTGCGGTCTTACCCAGAGTTAGTTGCACTTGAATAATCTCGGATGCATTATGCTGAGCAACTAGCCTGGAGGTGTGGATATCCTTAAAGAATATGGACATGCCTCCATCTTTAGTCTTTTGGTCCAGGTTAGTTGGCCAAAAGGTGTGGTATGAGTTATAGCCTGGTAATGCAGGGGTGCTCTCTGGAGCCTTGAACTAGGTCTCTGTCACTGCACAGATGATGATGTTCTCCATTTTAAGGAGTGTCTCAAGTGAATGCATTTTGAGGTTTAGGCTTCTAGCATTGAGTAGCATTACCTCCAGATTTTGCTTGCTTGTAGCTGTTATGGTGGTGGATGTGTCATTTGAACCTTGTCTAAAAAGGCACTATATGGGTAGCAAGAGCCTTAGCCAGTTTCCAGAACCCCAAGGGCGACAGGTGCAGGCCATCTCTGGCAAAGCATCGTGGTCTGTTGATCATGTCATCCCAGGCAGACAGATAGTGGATCCCCTTAGAATGACACCAAAAGCATAGCCAATTGTTGAAGTCAATCATTTTGTCCTTGTACTGTGGTATCATTCTGGGTGACGGCAGGATGCTACTCAGGGGTAGGGTCATACCTGCCTGGGCTACAAGATCGGAAAGCTCTTCCATGTCTCTTTTCATGGAGTCCAGGGAAGTATGTCTCAGGTCATTCACATCAACATGGACAATGTCAGAGTCATATTTGTATTTGTTATGGAGTGACCTGAGTGCGTGCATTATGTGGTGGATCCTGGCACCTGACAGGCAGCTGACAGTAACTTTCTCGTTGTTTAGCCTGATGAGTGGAACATCAGTGTGCCTGACTATAGAGTCCCCTATGACTAGAGTGTTGGGTATGTTGTTATGCCTTATGGGCTGTGGTTGAGTGGCACACTGAGTTTGTGGGCTATGTGTCATTTGGGTTGTGTTGGGGGTTGGAGGTTGCTTGCGTTTCTCCTTTGGAAGTCTCTGTTGCTTGAGCAGATTTTTATTGAGTGCCTCTGTGACTGTAGGTGTGTGTTTTGTGTTTCTGTGTGTCTGTTTTGGTGGTGTTGGTTTTGAGGGACTATATGATAAGTGTGGTGTGGTGCAAGTGTTTAGCTACTTTTCTTGACTGTCTAGTCCAGTCTTGGGTGAAGAGAGCTTTGCTTCCAGTTTGGCTATATAAGTGCATCTTTCACAGGTTGTAGTGTTGGGTGGTAGGAGGAGAGGATTGTCTGTGTACATGAAGCAATTGCTGCATTGCTCCAAGATGCCAAGATTCATCAGGTAGACAGGAGAAAACACCAGGAGCTGACGCTTAGACATGCCTGGATAGGTGCTTATTTATTAAGTACTAAAAACTGTTTTCCTCTGGACAAGTGAGGAAAGTTGAGTGCTTATATATATCTATAGATGTATACACATATATATATATATATATATATATATATGGGTTCCTATGAGTTCATCGAAATGCCAAAACATCGACGCTCACTTCTTCGACACGAAAACATCGACCCTTCATATCATCGACATTTCACGTAAGCGATCCTCCCCCTCTCAGGACCCATGGTAGCACTTGTGTGTGTATTGCGACGTAAATTACAACGCTGTCAAGGGAAATTGTAGGTAGTGACTTGAACCTTATGCGCTGTAGCAGACAAACAAGTGCTACCATGGGTCCTGAGAGGGGGAGGATAAACTACGTGAAATCTCGATGATATGAAGAGTCGATGTTTTCGTGTCAAAGAAGTGGCGTCGATGTTTTGGCATTCCGATGAACTCATAGGAACCCATATATGGATATATATATATATATATATATATATATATATATATATATATATATATAGTTTTATATATATATATATATATATATATACATATATAAAATATATGTGTGTATATATATATATATATATATATATATATATATATATATATATATATATGTATATATATATATATATATATATATATACACACACACACACACACACACACACACACACACACACACACACACATACAGCTACATGTATAAATGCATTTCCTGTACTGTGGAATGACTGCGCTGGATGATATTCTTGTGAAAACATCAGGGCTATGTATATCTGACACGGCTTAGTGTTAAATTAATTTGGCTATGGTGTGCAGGGTGCTGGGTTTGAGCCTTGCAAAGGCTGTTTATTTTGTTGCTGTCTAGAACAAGGGTCACTGGATACAGAGTGATTAAGGCACTTTTAAGCAGTTGTAAGTGGGTTTGTGTGAAGGTAAGCATTGCTAACTTCTGGTTACAGTTTCTTCTACTCAGTTAGCTTCTAAATTGCTTAATGTGTGTAGGCATTGCTTACCCCCGTGCAAACAGGCCTAAACCCACTTATTGCTGCTTAAAGGTGCTTACTCCCACTTACCCCCGTGCTAATTTCTTTAGAAGAAAAGAAAAAGGTTTGATAGGAAAGTGGTTAAAAAGGGGCACAAAGAGGGAAAGACAGCAGGGAAAATAGCTTGGGATGTGCAGGAAAGTTGGAGGGAAGGTCCATAGCTTCCCATTTCTTCTACCGCAACAACTGTGCATATACACTGATTTGGAGGTAGATTTGACACTCATACCACTGAGAGAGGGGTGAGGACAACAGTAAAATGTTGTGAAGCCAATTAGACCAGATTACATGTGTTCAGCGGACATTTTTTATTTTTTTTTTATTTTATTTTATTGTATGCGAAATGGACAGCTATGTATGGGACGAGATTTTTTTGGGAACAGATTGCCCTTTTTTTTTAAGGTGAGAGTGGGATGTTGGGGAGGGATAGTAAGTATATTTGCGGAGGTAGGCTGGGTAGGATAACAGACAAGACAGACAAGACAGCATACAGGGGCGGTATATGACACATGTAGAGGGTAAACACCTTGGATGGGGAGGGGTGTTTAGAAGTCTGAAGCCCATGAGACCCCTACACAGTGGGACTGAGATCTCCACCCGTGGGCAGTCACCACTGCACCTTCATGGCCCCCGAAGGTGGCTGTGCTGGGGGCTGAGTAGGAGGGCCAGGCTGACCTGACAGGGGCAGGCTGGTGTGTGTGTGTGTGTGTGTGTGTGTGTGTGTGTGTGTGTGTGTGTGTGTGTGTGTGAGTGTGTGTGTGTGTGTGTGTGTGTGTGTGTGTGTGTATATATATATATATATATATATATATATATATATATATATATATATATATATATATAAACTAACATAAAAGGCACAGTAGGCAGTAAACACAGCACTAACCAAAATGCAGGAAACAAAGCTGAAAAAACTGCTGCTTCATAAACTTTAAAATTCAGATTTATTTTGATACAAACAGGAGACGTGGTAAGCGCTTCACCTGGATAGGCTTCTTCAGACCAAAAGAACCCCCCCTCTTGTACACCCTTATATGACAAAAAAGGCACCAAAAACAAATGAACCATTAAAGGCACAGTACAACTATCATGGTGCATAACATAAATAAAGTGCTTACTCTAAAATACATTAACCATAGTAAAATAAAAACCTATACCACTCATAAAACACTAATAGAGATGTATAAAAACAAAAAAACTGCAAAAATTCATACTAATTGCATGACACTAACAATAAATCCTCTCATACAAATGCTCTCATAAAAATGCTCTCATAATATATGTAAAAAGCACAGTCATACATATCACTTCAATCTCCTGGACTTCAGGAAAGGTCTCAATGGTACTTTCTCATTCAGTCCAGGAAAAACATCTGCTCTAAGTCTAACAATCCATTTAGATTCAATACTCTCAGTTCTAGCCCTCACACCCCCCCCTGTAACTAGTGTGTGTAAGATCTAATACTTTAAAATGAAAAAGATGTGTGGAATCATTAGGCAAGACATGTTTGGACAGAGCATTGACAGTGGAATGAATCCTGATCTGGTAGAGATGTTCCCTTATTCTGTCCCTCAGCCTCCTGTCTGTCTTGCCTACATAAAACGCAGCACAGGCTCCACAGGAGGCCAAATAAACAACATGTGTAGATTCACAATTTGCATGAACTCTAACTTCATGGTTAGTGCCATAAAAAGGGTGATAGAAATGGACATCAGTGTCTATGGAGCAACAATAGTTGCAACTACCACAGGGTACAGTACCAGCAACCCTATCACCTCCACCATCCATAACAGGATAACACAGCAATTTCTTTAAATTGGATCTATTCTTATAGACAAAACCTGGGGCAGCACCCACAATTTCCCTCACATTCGGGTCCAGTGTTAACACACCCCAGTGTGATCTAATCACGTCCTTCAACCTACCTGCATCGTTAGTATAATATAAGGGCACTCTGAAACCATGATTTCTACTCCCTGCCAGAACATCCTGGGAGGGGCCATCATGGTCCACTACAGTTTCAGAGAAAAAGGGTGCAGCAGCTTGTTCCCTCAAATTAATGAGGTCTGCCAGTCCTCTCTCCATATCAGATGTCTGATATTCCCTGCTCTTAAACCTCTCACATAAATCCCGAACATCTGCCTCAAAACTATCCTGACTGGGATTATACCGTGACGTCCTATATACCTGACCCCTCACAATATTACCAAAGATGTAACCTGGATGCATACTGCATCTATGGAGTATGGAATTGCATTGACACTCCTTTCTATACACTCCTGTGTTCAATAGGCCACTTTCCAATCTCTGAACGTAAACATCCAAAAAGGAAATCCAATTCTCAGAAACCTCATGGGTAAGTTTCAGATATTGCGTTAAACCATTAACTCTCTCCAAGAACAGAGATAACTCATCTTTCGTGCCCTTCCAAAGGAAAAACACATCATCTACAAAATGCCTATAAAACATCGCGTTCCTCAAAAAATCACCTATAGCAAACAAGAACTTGGTCTCCCATGCAGCCATAAAGAGGCTGGCGTAGCTATTGGCACAAGAAGTGCCCATAGCCACACCATCCATCTATCTGTAAATAGCACTGAGAGCCAAAACAAAAAATGTTGTTCTCTAACACAACTTCAAAAAACAAAGCTAACAGATCCACTGCATCACTATCTAATCCAGATTTGTCCTTCAAGTAATCAGACACCAACTGCACCCCATCTCTGTTTGGTGTCACAGTGAATAGGGACTGAACATCCATTGTGACTAAGTAATATGGGAGATCAAAAGGGGCAGATTTCACAGACTCATACAAATCCAACAGGATCTGTACCGTGTCCCTTAAAATATAAACATTTGCGTCAACCACTGGGCGCAGGAACATCTCCATGGTTCCATGATCCACCCCTTGGCCGCAACAATGGGCCTCATGGGTGGGCACACACTGTCCTTATGGATCTTCGGAAGCCCTGTATCACTGGAAGGAGGGGATCACCAACAAACAAATATTTATATAACTCATTCGTAATAACATTTGTCTTAATCAAATCATCCAAAACCATCTGTATTCTATGGACATGTATATCCACCATCTTATGTTCCACCAAACTGTAAAACCTTTGGTCTGATAACATAGACATCATTGCCTCATCATAGAACTCAGAATCCATAACTACCAGGGCACCCTTCTTGTCAGCAGGTCTAATGACAAGGGAGGGATCACTCCTCAGTTGTTGTAGGGCTCTTCTCTGTGCATAAGTTAAATTGCCCTTTCATTTACTAGACTTACCCACTTTCTTTTCCATGTCATAGAGATCATTCTCAACTAGTTTACTGAAGGCAGCTACTAGCGGTGGTACCATTGGCATGTACACACTAGGCTTCTTAAACGATACCGCATCTAGCACCTGCATTATATCCTTAAACTCCAATCTAAGGCACAGATTCCTAATAAATAACTTAAACTGTACTAGGGTATCAACATAATTACTGTCACAACTAGGTATAAAAGTCAATCCCTTTGATAGTACCCCTAACTCATCTGACAAGAGTGGACGGGAGGAAATGTTATGCACTAACGTCTCCCATTTTTCTCCCACATTTTCTTGAGGTTTTGGTTCACCTGGGTATCTGCTGACAACTTCCTCTTCGTCCTGCCCCTGCTCATGGATCTCGATCTCCCCCTCCCCTGTGAACTACATTGATGGGGAAAGGGCGATTGACAATTGCAGTGCCAACATTGTCAAGACTAGAACTATGTGCAGCATGCATAGTATGATGGGAATCCTTCCTCCTAACCACCGGTTCCAGATTCAGATTTATTTGATCCACACACCCCAACGGGTCAGTACTAATGACAGATTGGTCCTCTGGGGGGGCAGCAGTAGAACCCACCCCCACCACAGTCGAACCCTTGAGCTCCAACACAGCAGATACAACTGCATTAGAAAAAGCCCTATCAAGGACATTTGAACCCTGGTGCACATTACTCATAGAAAATACATTACTGGAGCCATCACTCATACTTGTATTACAACAGTTACACTCTAAGGCATATTAAAATCCACATTAGTATCATAAATTTGTCCTTTAGGTGCATCAGTCTGTTGAGTAGAAATAGCAGCATTAGGTCCATGCACATTACTGTATGTCCTCGGCCAAGAGAAGACCTAGCCTAACATAAAGTCATCTATGTCCCTCTTGAGCTTGTGCTGTTTTTGTGCCAGTAAGTGCTTCTCATATAGCTGCACAGTATCCAGTGTAGAGTCAATAAGTCTATCAACAACATCAGCCGGAAAATGACAATACAGCTCCTTCTGTTGTTCTCTAATACTTTCTCTTTTCTCAGATTCTTCCGGTAGGAAGAATTAATTCAAAAGTGACATATGCATTAGGCTTACCTCTATGTTAGCCTGCGGATCCTGGCACCTGACAGGCAGCTGACAGTAACTTTCTCCTTGTTTAGCCTGATGAGTGGAACATCAGTGTGCCTGACTATAGAGTCACCTATGACTAGAGTGTTGGGTATGTTGTTATGCCTTATGGGCTGCGGTTGAGTGGCACACTGAGTTTGTGGGCTATGTGTCATTTGGGTTGTCTAGGGGGTTGGAGGTTGCTTGCGTTTCTGCTTTGGAAGTCTCTGTTGCTTGAGCAGATTTTTATTGAGAGCCTCCGCGACTGTAGGTGTGTGTTTTGTGTTTCTGTGTGTCTGTTTTGGTGGTGTAGGTTTTGAGGGACTATGTGATAAGTGTGGTGTGGTGCAAGTGTTTACCTACTCTTCTTGACTCTCTAGTCCAGTCTTGGGTGAAGAGAGCTTTGCTTCCAGTTTGGCTATATAAGTGCATCTCTCACAGGTTGCAGTGTTGGATGGTAGGAGGAGAGGATTGGCTGTGTACATGAAGCAATTGCTGCATTGCTCCAAGATGCCCAGATTCATCAGGTAGACAGGAGAAAACACCAGGAGCTGACCCTTAGTAAGTACTATAAACTGTTTTCCTCTGGACAAGTGAGGAAAGTTGAGTGCTTATATATAGACATATATATATATATATATATATATATATATATATATATATATATATATATATATATATATGTATATATATATATATATATATATATATATATATATATATATATATATATATATATATATATATATATATATATATATATATATATATATATATATATATATATATATATATATATATATATATATATATATATATATATATATATATATATATATATATATATACATATATGTATGTATATCTATATATATATATATATATATATATATATATATATATATATATACACAAACACACACACACACACTCTCACACACACACACACACACACACACACACACACACACACACACACACATACAGCTACATATACAAATGCATTTCCTGTACTGTTGAAAGACTGCGCTGGATGATATGCTTGTGAAAACATCAGGGCTATGTATATCTGACATGGCTACTTGTACATGTGCTTTGTCCATCCAGTTAAGGTAGCAACATATTTGCGCAACCACAAATATAGTATGATTAAGTGAATAAGTATGGAAAGGTGATGTCCCTTCCCTATGACAGTTTCAGGAATGTTTGCCCCTGGCAAAAAAGCAATATTTTACTATTTGATTTGGGGAGGTCAAGAATGATCATTTATGATTTGGCAACTTGTTTTCTTTTTATTTTTTCCCTGTGTGCCAGCCAACCATCAAGCATCTGGGTTTTGAGGTCATTGACTCCTCTTCTATTGTGAAGTCTTCAGTGTGAGGGCAGGAGCTGATCTGAAAGGACAGTATCCAGCCAGCTGTGAAGGTTGTATGAGCACTTACCTGCATCTAATCATGTGGCCATTTTAGAAAGCCACTAACTTCAGCTCTAGGGTTTGATATGTGCAGCTACTTTGCAGGCAAGGCCTTCTTTGCCCTCTGTGTGTAGGCCACCCAAATGCAATACAGACTGCAATCACCAACATGGCAGCTCCAAACCCATTTCCGTACTTGTGGATTTTTAGGCATGTTGCCATTCTCCTTTTGCTTTGTGCTGACTGCTCAGTTAAAACCATTATTCCCTTCCCTCAAGATTGGGAAGCCAATGTCAGCATGATCTTGTCTGTTCTCTTCTATCTCTGCCTTCTAGTATCCAAGACAAACTCAAAATCAGGTAAGCTGGGTCATAGTTAAGCCTCCATCCTTTTCAGCTACTGGGACAGATTCATTCGGCAGCTTATATTCTGCATGTTTTCCGCTGATGTTATGTAACAAAACTAAAATCAATTACTGCCACCCAGTGTTACGTACCTTGACTCTAGGTGATTGTCACTGTTGAAGCAGCACCGCAACCCAGTGTGCAGAAATGGGGAAAAAGGGTTGTAGATGGATGGATGAGGAAATGGGATAGCTGCATTACTAAAAAGTTACGTTAGCAAAATCCAAATGCAATGAACCAGACAAATGATCTTTCATGCAGTCATGCTTATTAAGAGACAGATGCTTGCTTGATTGCCACTGACTACATAGCTCTTTCATTTCATTCTGATAAATTAATGCTTGCATTTTCTTCCAGTGAAAGCTCAGAGTCTTTAATGTTTGATAACAAGTCTGTTTGTCTGTTAGTATATCTGAAAACAGAGTGTATAATGATCAGAAAGTCTACCTTTGTCTGTACGATGTAGGGCCTAGTCATTTATTCTTGTCTGTTTTCTTTTGCATCCTCAGCATCTAAAATCTGTTGCCATTTCCAGAATATCCACATAGTTCTAGCTCAAATATAAAGTTATGCATCAACAGAAGTGTCTAGTACTATCTCTACATATTTCAGGCGGGTCCATATCAGTTCAGCGAAAAATCAGTTCAGCGAATGGCATTTTCAGTGCATTTACATCGAACATGCCATTCGTTGAACTATTCATACTGAGATCGCTGTAAAGTGAGGATTAGGAAATTTGCCCTTTCCCAATAGTATAATCTCAGCGTTAGTATATATATATATATATATATATATATATATATATATATATATATATATATATAAATTAGTGAGGGTGGTGTGGTACACAGCCACCCACATGAGCTGAATTTGATGAACGGCATTTCCGATGAAACAACACATCACTGAACTGAGATTTTAAAGCCTTAAATAAATCTACACAAAGACCATCCAGTCCGGTGCTTTTACCAGCTGTTAGGTCATCAATTGCTGTCCTTACCTCCCCTAGTGAAAGTGCTCTTTGAAGTACACCCCTATTCTTTTTGGATTCCTGATTAAGATTGCTCTTATTAATATATATATATATATATATATATATATATATATATATATATATATATATATATATATATATATATATATGTGTGTGTGTGTGTGTCTGCACCTTAGTATGAATGCACGTTTGTGCGTGTGTGTGTCTGCACCTTAGTATGAATGCACGTTTGTGTGTGTTTCTCTTCCGGTGTCTGCAAATATATGTATGAAAGGGTCTACCTGATTTAACCGAAAGCTTCAAACACTGACAACGAGAACACTGACACCGGAAGATCGACAATGGAGAAGATCGACAGTTGGGAATCCCGATGTTGAGAACACCGACATGTTAAGATAAGTGTGCGATAGGGATGGACGTTAGGGTCAGGGTGTGGGTAAGGTAAGTGTGTGATATTGATGGATGTTAGGGTAGGGTGTGGGTCAGGTAAGTGTGCGATAGTGACGGACTTTAGGTTTAGGGGCGGGTTAGGTGAGTTAGGGTTAGGGTGCGGGTAAGGTAAGTGTGCGATAGTAACGGATTTGAGGGTTAGGGGCAGATTCAGTGAGTTAGGATTAGAGTGCAGGTAAGGTAAGTGTGCGATAGTGACAGAGTTAAGGGTTATGGCTGGATTAAGTGAGTTAGGGTTAGGGTGCGGGTAAGGTAAGTGTGCGATAGTGACGATCCTTAGGGTTAGGGTTAAAGTTAGTGCATAGATAGTTGTGTATGTATGGTTTAGTGTAGGTTTGTAAGGTTTTTGGTGTGCTTGTGTTTTGTGTGTTTTTCAGGAAAGGTATTTGTTTTGTTGATTGTCGGGATTGTGGTTTGTCGGGCATGTGAAGTTTCGTGTTTTTGAACTTTCTTTTTTTTCGGTTTTGTCGTGTCAGTAATTTCGTTGTCAGTGTTTCGGCATGTCGGTGTTATCAGGTAGACCCGTATGAAAGCATATGTTTGTGTCTGTGGTTATAAATGCTCCATAGATATAAATGCAGAGGTATCTATTTTTATCCCATCTATATTGCTTAACAAAATCAGATACATGTGTTAAGGCATTTAAATCATTCAGAGATCATTTATAAAAAGTAAAAACCTACATATCTTTTATGAAATAACATATTGGCTTATATCCTCTACAAATGTTCTATTTACAGCTTCTGTGTTGGTATAATAGCTCTTAATACTATTGTTTGACTGATTTTCACATGACTGCTCAAAAATTGATTTATGAAATCATGTATCTCCTTATGTTTTGAACATATTCCATTTACAGCATCTTGGTTTGTATACTAGCTGTTATTACTACTGGTAGACTGCTTTTTGACATGAGTTGTAAACAGATCAATGAACGTCATAGGCACTCAACTTATGATACTTACATTTTCCTGAGAAAATGTAAAATAGAACATTGCATTGACTAATTCATTTAAAGAGCCATTATAAATGCAAAAAAAGTCAATAGTCTACTGTTTCTTAATTGTGAATTATTTCTCAGTGGACTTCAGTGCATCTAATTGAGAGAAATGTCATATTCAATTAATGTCCCTTGTGTCTCACATTGATGTTAAAATGGTTACCAGCTCATCTGAGAATTACAGAGGTAATTCGTCCCATGAGATATTCATGTGGTCTCAGCTGTCCACTCTACTCAAAGCAGTAAATGCTCTAATATACATGGACTCTTATTTCCATAGCAAGTGACTTCCTGTGATTAATTAGTTATTCAGCATGAAACACAGCACCAAATGAATATTTCAGTGCTAAATATCCACAAAGAAGATATTTTGCTTCAGGTCAGCATCCGCAACATTTGCATTGCAGAACTAATTTTATTTGTACCTATTTTTGTTGCAGGTATGTCAAAACCAGCTGACAGCAGAATTTTAAAATGTTTCATGTTTAATTGCTACATCTTTTTTGCAGTTTTACAAATGTCTGCCTTCATTTGCACATTGCCTTCATGAGACACCATCTAATTAATTGTAACGGGTCCACTAATTTAACAGAAGACTATGAATAAAAATGGGAACATTGTAACAATAATAATTTGACAAAAGAGCAGAAGCTATTAAAAAGGCATCAAACTTCATTAGAGAAGATTGTGTCTTACTGGTCAAAATAATGCTTTCTGTTGACAAGTACAAAGTATCATTAATGTCTAAAACCTGTTTAACTTTTTTTTTTTTTAATTTCGTAAATTGAATGCATGATGGTTCATATATGTTGGTATATGATGGTTATGTGATATTGAAATGTGTCACAGAAGTAGTTTAAACATTCCCTTTATTGTGCAAAATCGTGTCCATTTTATTAAATACACATCTGTTTTTGTAGTTTGGATGCTTTATTTATTTATTTGCTTCTAAATGTTCTGCAGTTTCCAGTTTTAATTCAGTAAGACTTTGTTTTCTTTCTTCTTCTTCTTAATATTATTTAATTCTTCATACAGAATATTACTTATTATCAGTGCTATCATGTTCAGTTTCACTATAATTACTTTTATTGTTTTAATTATTGTGTTGTGCTTTTCATTATTTGCTTATTTCATTATTTTTATGCATGCTGTTTTTGAAAACATATGTCCTTGACTCATAGTTTGCAGCTAAGATTAACAGACTAAAGACTGTGTCATAAAGTAACTTGGTACACACATGTTAATGCAAGACTCATACCAGAATAATCTGCTTTTCTTTAATGGCTTCAGGCAATTGATATGGACCAGGTAACACCACCATTTAGGTGTTCATCTCTTCGAATGTCCTTCTAGTGTCTAGTCCACTCTTACATTCATTGCCCTAAAGAAAATTGTTTAATTAGATTATCTCATATTTAAAAACAATAATAATTTCCAATGTACACATAGTACCTATCGTTATCTTCATGATATCAGGTATCACCATAGTGACAGTATTCTGATGACCAAGTTTAAACATGTCTGAGGCTATCAGTACTGCCCTGAAAAGGAATATGAAATGGTAAGAAAGAAAAAAAATTGTTTTGTTGGTACTTATGGACAAGATCTTCATGTCAGCATGATGCTGAATGTAAAGGATCCCATGCAGCAATGTGTTCTATTGCTGATTAGATGTAAAAGAAGAATTATATAGAACTAGCAGCAGGTAAAATGGAGTGTATAGTATCTTAATTAGGCCACTTTATATGGACAACTGGCATTATACAGGCCCACTGAAGGACTTGTGCTATCAAAATGTATGTGACCATAATTGTCAGGGTCACAGGAAATGTGACAAGTATGCCTCAAGCTAGGAATGCTTAGGAGTAAGAGTATCAGATTGCTGCCACATATGCAGGCCAAAGAGAATGACCACATTGTAGGGCCATTCCAGTGCATTACATAGATGGGTAGGAAAGGTTTAGGTAGGAAAATTAGAAAAGGTGGCATTGCAAGCCTTAGAAGAGAAATGTCAGAGATTGGAGCATAGCAAGCAATGGAAAAGACAAGACAAAAATAGCAGCATAGCAAGCATTGGAAAAGAAATGCCAAAATGTGAGCATAAGAAGCACTGGAAATGAAATATTAGAAAAGGGATCATAGCAAGCATTGGAGAAGATAAGTTATAAATGGGAGCATAGCTAATGGGAAATTACTCAAGTGTAAAGATAAGGAAAAAATGGGAGTGAGGTATTTTTTTTCACAGAAAAGGCACCATTTTCATATAATAAGAAGAGGGTAGACGAGGAACGTAAGGTTGTGAGAGGAATAGTGGGAGAAAGGAAGGCTACAGCAGCACAAAAACATAAAATGCAGATACAGACAGAGCATGGTGATATAAACACAACAAGCTGAGATAATAGTGGGTGGGATACAGAGAGACACTGGTGGGCACTTGGTGAGGCAGAGGACTAGATAACAAAGACAATGTGAGAAGTGACTCACTAGGTGGAAGAACACAGTAATGGGGAAAGAAATAATACATGGCACACACTACAATGGCCAAGAGGCCAACTCACATAGGCATCAGATACTTCTGTGGATAATGTCATTTACAGGCTGGATCTTTGGGGGGCAGAAAGGTAGATCCTGCTTGTGACATAATTCAGTCAGTTATGTCAAGAAGTTCTCCATGTTCATGAGACAGGCGTCCAGTTGTCAATGAGCCTTATACATTACCAGCATATACAGCCGATGCCTGATGATCATGGGGTTCCCCTTCCAGTCTGCTATCAGAAGACTGTCTGTTCCTCTTTTGAATAATGGAAAAAAGGGCCACCAATGAACCATTCAGCAGGATGGCTTCTGCCCCTTTGCTGAAAGGTAGGCCCAGTGACTTCTGGCAATATCTGCATCAACTGTCACAGGCTGAAGTGACTACTGCCAGTCCTCTGTCACTGTTACAACTGGCCCTGTACAGGGAAGAGAAAACAAAAAGGGAGCACATTGCTGTACAGTATAGCAGTGTATGTGGCAAGTGGGCACTTGTTTCATGCAATATCCTTCCACTCTCTGCCTCTGCTCCTCAGCTGCTGTACGACACAGTAGGAAGAACTCTGTTTGTTTGCCTGCCTGCCTGTCTATCTCTAATGACTGCATCTCACTGGTTTAGCAGTCTACACCCCTCACCAGAATGGGTGATGTCAGTGGCATCACTCATTGTACTGACATGTTCATATCAGGCATCAGCATTTTGCAAAGGCCATGATACAGGCTCAGCAGGTGCTCCTGAAAGTCCCTGTCCAGAAAGAACAAAAAAAACTTTTTCTTCTTTGGGCATCATGCTGGAGCTCTGTTGTTTCTTATACCTGAAGCAACTATGTTTACTCTGACAGGTCTGCTCAAAGAACAAAATGGTATGTCTATATGTACAGACATATATTTAGATAGCTTATAACATGGACTACAAAGCAGGTCCAACAAAAATGCTCCATTCTGCAAATGATCATTGAATTTTCACACAGAAGAAATTATCTGTAAGGCATTAGTTTGTGTCTAAGGGTGACGAATAATAATTATACAATATAAAGTAATTAACATGCACATTGATTGGACAGACCATTTGGTATATACTCAATGTAAATCGAGCATTGCTAATGCAAACAAATCCCACTTTTAAGGATGCAAATTCAGGGGGTGCTCACGTGGCATCTGAATAAACATGTACTGGCTTCATTTACACCAGTAACCAGAAAAAATTTCCATAGAATATCCAGCCCAGTATCTCTATAAAAAGTGGTTATGGCACAGTACTGTCATTCTCTTAGTATTGACATTCTTTCATTTTGGCATTTATTTTCATTCATTTAGAGCATCAGCTCTCCTATAGACCAGAAAATGTGCATTTATATGGTCATCACATTTCTTCTTGGGTTACTTGCATAATCTGGGTACACGTTATTTGTTTACATTTATTGAACAAGAAAGTTTAGCTGTCCATACCTCTCAACTTCTTAGAACAAGAAATCTTGACAAAGCCATAAATAAGGGGGAGGGGGGCAAAGGTCCCAAAATAGGGAACATTTTTAAATATTGCTTTTAAAAACTTAGAGAGTTGATATAATAACAGGTTGTGCATTAGCATGAATTTTCTGAAGTGATGAAGTCTGAAATTCAAATGTCTGTCATTTTCTGACTTCAACCCTGAATGATTTTCCAATTATTTGCCAAAAAACACAATTTTAAAAGAAGCAGAACAAAAATATGAGGCAAACGAAAATCTGTACAGTTGAAACTTGTGCCTAGTTCATTTTCAAGATGAGACCTAGAAAGAAAATTCTTTTCATTAGCAGATACCATCTGGAAAGAAAAGGAAATAGTTTACAACCGTAAATGTTCAACAGATAATGTAGTACAAAAATATGTAAATAGTATATTTACAATATGTGACAGCAATAGAAATATTCAGCTAAACAATAGATATGTTACAATTTATGAGAAAATATACTTTCCTTTTTGTCTACAAATGAAAGATCACTGGAGATTTGTAATCCTGGAGCTACTATAGCTGACTAGTGCATGGAGGTTGGGCTACATTTTAGCTAAGTAATACTACAGGTCTGGCTATATTTTAACTGCTTGCTATAGTTATTTTGGAGCCTTTTCAAATACTTTTTAAGGAGACATTTCCTAAATTTTCTTGTAACTTATACCATAATTGAAGGTACGCTACTGAAAGGTAGGTTATTCATTAATGAGGAGCAGGTGTGAGGGAAGGTGAGTTGAAGCAGGGATTGCAAAGTGAGTCAAACCAGTGTGTATAGTGGTTGGATCATTGTGGAAGGATTAGGTGAAAAGAGGATAGAAATGGTTTGTCTCAGTTGTATGCTTACATTTTCTCTGCATTCTTACAGACATAAAATGATTGTCTTGCATGAATACTTTGCTTATAATCTTGTTACACTTTTTTACACTTGTTCTATTGTAGGTAATACAAAAATAAGATTAATAAGTATACGAGGAGCATATAGTAAACTAGGTAAAGGGAAGGTATGAGCTCTTCCAGTTTGAAAAGAGTATGTTAAAATCCCTTCACCCTGTAGAGCAGCCCAGGTTTCATGTTGGCCTTGGGGACTTCCTTATTGTTATGGTATTCAAAGTTAAGATAAGTGTAGGTGCATCTGATGGTGCTCTGGCTAGCTCATCAGGATTTATTAATAAAAAAAATTGTATAATGGGCAGTCTTCAGGGTGTGGCTCTTGGAACGAGTCACTATATTTTAGGGTGATACACATAGTAAGGAAGTATTTGTTCATAACTAACTAATTAATTAATTAATTAATTAATTCATTCATTCATTCATTCATTCATTGTCCAGTTAATGTTTTTTAAGGTCAATAGAAAGCCAGACCATATCCTAACACTCAGTGGGTCAAGGCAGAGGAAGTAATGGTAGATGGGTGCCAGCCCATTGCTGGTTGCAAATACACACACACACACACACACACACACACACACACACACACACACACACACACACATCTTTAGGATGTGGGGAGGAAATGGATCAGCCAGTGAAATCACATGTGGATATTTGAAAGATATATGGTCTACATGAGACACTTTCCTGCAAGAGGTGAACTGCAAAACTGAGCTCTATGAGACAGGAGCATGGACTTCTGCACTACTGTGCCATCCAGGCAGGGGATTTGTTTTTAGATTTTTTTTTTTTTTTTGCTGGAATGAGAAGGCATATTATACTGTATCAGTACAGCTATAAGTTATTCTTGTGCCTATTTTTATTGTAGTGTTTATCAGTTTAAAATTTTTGAATAGCTATCTGTTTTAAACTACTCATGTTATGCTTTCCATTATGAGAGCTTTTAAGCACTACTTCAGTGAATCATTAAATATTTTATTTCAGAATTATCCAACACAGTTTTTGCCTTGAGTTTTCTTTGTTCTGATGGGAGCCATGTTACTAAATATAGCTAGGAATGTTTCCTTGAAGAATTCAACTGCAGAACTGAGGTCAAGAATTTGAGAATATAACTATTGTCTTGCTTAAGTGTGTCTATAAAGAGAGAGGACTGAAAAGCCCTTATTTTCCTCAAAAGGCTGACACACTATTTATTCACTTTTTAATTTGCTATATCATCAAACCAGGGAGATGGGTAAATGATCACTAAAATATCTTGATGTGAGACGTCTAATTGTGACATTACTGGTACCAGAAATGGGAGCGCTACAGAATCCTGAAAGCCCAAAATCCTGAAGACCAAAATCCTGAGACCAAAATCCTGAAAGTTCAAAATACTGAAAACCCAGAATACTGAAAACTCAAAATCCTGAAAACACACAGGATACCAACACTTACTATATTACAGCACAAGTACATACAGAAACATATTACTCTTCAACTATATGCAGGGGGCAAGCCCCCCTGCACTTCCCATGTGGGGGGCTGCAACCCCATACCCCCTGCTACTTAAATAGATCAACTCCGAGATTGCACTTCACTACACTGAATGCAATCTTGGAGTTCATATATTTAAGTAGCAGGGGGTGTGGGGGGAGCAGCTCCCCACATAGGTGATGCAGTGGGGCTTGCCCCCCTGCTTATACTTGGAGAACAGTAATATAGTCTGTGTTTTATTTGCTTCTGTATGTACTTGTGCTGGAATATAGTAAGTGTTGGTATCCTGTGTGTTTTCAGGATTTTGAGTTTTCAGTATTTTGAGTTTTCAGGATTTTGAACTTTCAGGATTTTGGTCTCAGGATTTTGGTCTTCAGGATTTTGGGCTTTCAGGATTCTGTAGTGCTCCCACCAGAAAGATGTATTGAATCTAGGGTGCTTTCTACACTGGTTACTTTATCTGTTCTGGCGGTGACTGTAAAACAAAATTATGAGTCTGAAATGGAATGAGACAGCAAGATCCTGACTATGCCGCCTGTTAAACCATTATGTCCTCTGCCAATTCTATCTGTTGTTATTTAATACCTATTTACTTTGGTGACCCTTCTGAATGTTAAATTTAACAGTTGTTATGATGTTGTAATATTGATTATTATACAATAACCCTCCATTAATATTCCAAAACATGCATGCTGATTGGCCAGCGTGCCCGTTGTAAATCCCACAATATACCAACAGAAAAAGGTCTGGTCGCCCAGACTTTTTCTGTTGGTATAAAGTGCTCAAAAACATCTTTTGTTAACAAATAAAATAAAAAAAAGAAAAAATGGAGCAATGGTGACTTTCTTTTCTCCGTTGCTTCCATTTTAAAGCATTGATGTACTGGGTATGCATGGGAAGCAAGTTCCATATTCATGCTCAGAACATCAAAACAAGGAAGCAATGTAACACAACCAGCGGAAGAACAGTAATGCACCATTTTAGAAAGACATTATTTAAGAAAAGTAAGTATTTTTTTCTTAAATAATGTCATTGTATAATAGCAATAACTGACTCCATGGTTGTGGTATATTGAAATTTACCCACGGTTGGCTTTATTTAATCACTCAGACTTCGTCCTCGTGATTAAACCACACCAACCATGGGTAAATCTTCATTATACAATTCTTCCTCTAAAACGTGTACGCTGATTGGCCAGCCCAACCAGCGTGCCCGTTATAAATCCCTCAATATACTAACGGAAAAAGGTCCGGTCGCCCGGACTTTTTCCGTTAGTATAAAACACTGTCTCGCTATGTTAAAAGAGTTTAACATAGCGACACAGGTTTAAAAAAAGCAATGCAGATCTCCGTTGCTTTTTGTAAAGCTGTCTCGCTATGTTAAACTCCTTTAACATAGGGACACAGTGTGTAAAAAGCAACAGAGATCTTGCGATCTCCGTTGCTTTTTTTTTTAAACCTGTCTCGCTATATTAAATGGGTTTAACATAGCGAGACAGCTTTAAAATAAGTAACGGAGATCTCCGTTGCTTATTTTAAAGCTGTCTTGCTATGTTAAACCCATTTAACATAGCAAAACAGTAAAAAGCAACGGAGATCTTGCGTTCTCCATTGCTTTTGCCCACAGCTCTGATGTACTGCATAGGCATGCGCAGTACATCAGAACTGCCGTGGATACCAGACAGCTGCGGAAGGGCAGCAAGGAGGCATTATACAATGCCATTATTTAAGAAAAGTAATTATTTCTTTTCTTAAATAATGTCATTAGATATAATAACTCCCACTTCTGGGTGTGGGTAATGCGGGATTTAACCACGGTTGTCTTTGTTTGGTCCCTCGGGCTTCACCCTCGGGACCAAACCATGCCAACCATGGTTAAATCCCGCATTACCCACACCCAGGCGTGGGTTATTGCTATAATATACCACACCACATCATTGGTTATTGCTTTAATATACCCTCAAAGAAAAGAAAAAAATGTGATATGAATGGATTATTTAAGAAGAAAATCTCTTTTTACACATCATTCAGTAATAGTGAGGTAATATTGTTATCACTTTACTAGAAATATGATAATTTAAACATTATAATTATCACTGTTTATATAAGGAATCTACAGGTTCTGGTGGATATGTTTTCTAAGGTTGTGCATTGTTGTCTTTTATGCAAAGCACACCTCTAAAAGAGCTGGCAAGTACGACTGGTGCACAGCATGCCCAAACTAGTAAACAAAAAAGAAGCCAGCACTCAGAGGCAAACAATGTTTATTCCTTCCCGTATTGAAATACGGGAAGGAATAAACATTGTTTGCCTCTGAGTGCTGGCTTCTTCTTTTTTGTTTACTTTTATGCAAAGCACTCAGTAAAAAGAGTAAAATAAAAATAAGAATAGATAATATAATTCCAAACAGTCATCCAGGGTGATAGTCAGTTTGTTTTGCTAGTGTTCATCTTCTGTGAAACTGCTATTCTGCTGGATATAAACATAACCAGTGATGAGTTTTTTTGCTAGGTTCTGTTTGAAAAATGCAGGTTTTGTGACTGAATGTATAATTTTTGGGAGTTGCATGGTGATTAAAATTTAGTGTTATGGAAGTATTGACTTGCTGTCCTCCCTCTTTTATGTCTTATGTCATAGCTACATATACCGTGATAAGCTGAAAATATTTTATTTTCCCTTAACACTTGTTCTGATTCTGCTTTCTTTAATGACTGGTATGTTTAATATATTTACAAAACTACAAAAAAAAGCTGATTTTGTTGCTAGCTTGCCATCGTATGGTCATTACTTTTGACTGTTCTCAGCCAATGTATATTCTCACACTTACCATAATAAATGTTGTGAAGCTAACAGTTATTTTGTGTAGGTATTAGGTTTGGATATGCATTTCCACATAAAAGTGGAGACTTACAAGACAATTTTCTTTCACATAAAAAGTATTTCTTGAAAATGTGACATCCTTTGATACATCTAAAGAATGGCCCTTAAGTGAAATGTATGGCAAAGAGACAGTTGATGTCTAGAGATCTTAAGAAGAGCTCAGAAGCTATAGAGGTAAATGATGAAGGAAAAGAAAGGTAGAGAGCAGGAATTTAATAAATAAAAGAGGAACAGACTAAGTAATGCAAAAAACAATTACAGAGCAGAGGATTAACTGCATGCATGCTAAGAATGTCCAATGCATGCTATGCCGTTTGTGTTTAGGAAGTGATGTTACTGATACATGATTAATTGCTAAAATTCAAGCACAGTAAGACACCACATATAAGGCCACTCTTTTGGCATGGGGGAGAAAACCTTGACTACAACCCAGTGAGCCGAGTTTGATTGGTGGCTTGAGCATTTGATGGCGCTGGCAGGAAGAATGAGGCATTCCTATCCTGGGAGTAAGTGTGCATGTTGACGTCTCTCTAGTGGCGTTCTAGCAAAGGTTGGAACTCAGAGAGACTACACATGAGGCTAGGGGTGGGGTAGATGACTTGGTACATGACCTTTAGGGTATAGGAGTGGAACACACCGCCTGGGGGCAGAGCACTCAGTAATTCCCCAAGCCCCACCTGTCATAGCTTGATGCTAGGCATGTAGTAGAAGGGCTATATGGCAGTAAAAAATCTCCCCAGATCCCATGAATGATGGCAGCACTCCTGACACTTAGTTCACACCTCTACTGAGTGAAGAAACAATGCCAGAATATAGGCCTCAATCAGGTGAAAGTTGGGTGGGCTTACTAGGCAGAGAGAAAACTAGAAGTAAAAAGGTGTACTGAAAGAAAAACATAAGACTTCATAAATAAGCTGATTTAACTTTAAAAAAGAGAGTGTCATGAGTGAATATATCTGCAACATTCAATACGTTATAGCTGTTGATTTATACTATATAGGAATCTTTACTGAATGAACTTAACTTATTATTTTATACAACATACCTCTCACTCTCCAATGATTAAAAATCATAGCAGCAGTTCAGAAAGAGGAACATCTTCTTATTTTTCATAGTAACAGGCCTTTATGTACTAGACTCAATATAGTTAGTAGTAGTGAATCTTTGTATAGGCTTTGTTTATTTCATCAGGTATGTACCCATGAACAGGTCTAACTTTATGAGTATCAGTAAATATAGGTGGTGAAAGAGTAAAGCTGACCAAAATCATATTCCTATGTCTACATCATAGCAGTTAGGAGATATGTGCAGTGCCATCAGTGACAACTGTTAAAAGTGGCTTAAAAATAATGCTATATATTGCAATTGCTGTTCTTTATGATCATTAAACCATCTTAAAGCATATTTGGTAGCCCTAACCCCCAAAATAGGGGCCACAACTTTGGCCGGCTAAGACCTGCGTGCAGTCAAATAAACGCATAAGTGAAGTTAAGTAAATTTTTATCTGCACTTTTATCAAATAATACACAATTTAAAGTAATTTGTTTGTGTTGCATTGAGCAATATCTAGCTGGAAGCTGTGACTGTTATTTTCAGTAGGTCTTATACAAGTGGTATTTTCAGTTAAGGCTTGTTAAAAAACCTGCATAGCCAGTGATAAGTGGGGGCAGTTTCCTTCATTGTTATTCAGTTTCTGTCTTATACAAGTGGTACAGTGAATTATTTTCTGTTTAAACTGTAAGCTTTGGCCAGCTAAGCCCTGCATGCAATCAACTGAACGCATAGGTGAAGCTAAGTAAACTTTTATCTGCACTTTTATCAAATAATACACAATTTAAAGTAATTTGTTTGTGTTGCATTGAGCAATATCTAGCTGGAAGTTGTGACTGTTATTTTCAGTAGGTCTTATACAAGTGGTATTTTCAGTTAAGGCTTGTTAAAAAACCTGCATAGCCAGTGATAAGTGGGGGCAGTTTCCTTCATTGTTATTCAGTTTCTGTCTTATACAAGTGGTACAGTGAATTATTTTCTGTTTAAACTGTGAGCTTTGGCCAGCCAAGACCTGCATGCAATCAACTGAATGCATAAGTGAAGCTAAGTAAATTTTTATCTGCACTTTTATCAAATAATGCACGATTTAAAGTAATTTGTTTGTGTTGCATTGAGCAATATCTAGCTTGAAGTTGTGACTGTTTTTTTCAGTCGGTCTTATACAAGTTGTATTTTCAGTTAAGGCTTGTTAAAAAACCTGCATAGCCAGTGATAAGTGGGGGTAGTTTCCTTTGTTGTTATTCAGTTTCTGTCTTATACAAGTGGTACAGTGAATTATTTTCTGTTTAAACTGTGAGCTTTGGCCGGCTAAGACCTGCATGCAATCAACTGAAAGCATAAGTGAAGCTAAGTAAACTTTTATCTGCACTTTTATCAAATAATACACAATTTAAAGTAATTTGTTTGTGTTGCATTGAGCAATATCTAGCTGGAAGTTGTGATTGTTTTTTTCAGTAGGTCTTATACAAGTGGTATTTTCAGTGAAGGCTTGTTTAAAAACCTGCATAGCCAGTGATAAGTGGGGGTAGTTTCCTTCATTGTTATTCAGTTTCTGTCTTAAACAAGTGGTACAGTGAATTATTTTCTGTTTAAACTGTGAGCTTTGGCCGGCTAAGACCTGCATGCAATCAACTGAACGCATAAGTGAAGCTAAGTAAATTTTTATCTGCACTTTTATCAAATAATACACGATTTTAAATAATTTATTTGTGTTGCATTGAGCAATATCTAGCTGGAAGTTGTGACTGTTTTTTTCAGTAGGTCTTATACAAGTTGTATTTTCAGTTAAGGCTTGTTAAAAAACCTGCATAGCCAGTGATAAGTGGGGGTAGTTTCCTTTGTTGTTATTCAGTTTCTGTCTTATACAAGTGGTACAGTGAATTATTTTCTGTTTAAACTGTGAGCTTTAGCCGGCTAATACCTGCATGCAGTCAACTGAACGCATAAGTGAAGCTAAGTAAACTTTTATCTGCACTTTTATCAAATAATACACGATTTAAAGTAATTTGTTTGTGTTGCATTGAGCAATATCTAGCTGGAAGTTGTGACTGTTTTTTTCAGTAGGTCTTATACAAATGGTATTTTCAGTGAAGGCTTGTTTAATAACCTGCATAGCCAGTGATAAGTGGGGGTAGTTTCCTTCATTGTTATTCAGTTTCTGTCTTATACAAGTGGTACAGTGAATTATTTTCTGTTTAAACTGTGAGCTTTGGCCGGCTAAGACCTGCATGCAATCAACTGAACGCATAAGTGAAGCTAAGTAAATTTTTATCTGCACTTTTATCAAATAATACACGATTTAAAGTAATTTGTTTGTGTTGCATTGAGCAATATCTAGCTGGAAGTTGTGACTGTTTTTTCAGTAGGTCTTATACAAGTTGTATTTTCAGTTAAGGCTTGTTAAAAAACCTGCATAGCCAGTGATAAGTGGGGGTAGTTTCCTTCATTGTTATTCAGTTTCTGTCTTATACAAGTGCTACAGTGAATTATTTTCTGTTTAAACTTTGAGCTTTGGCCAGCTAAGACCTGCATGCAATCAACTGAACGCATAAGTGAAGCTAAGTAAATTTTTATCTGCAGTTTTATCAAATAATACACGATTTTAAGTAATTTGTTTGTGTTGCATTGAGCAATATCTAGCTGGAAGTTGTGACTGTTTTTTCAGTAGGTCTTATACAAGTGGTATTTTCAGTTAAGGCTTGTTAAAAAACCTGCATAGCCAGTGATAAGTGGGGGTAGTTTCCTTCATTGTTATTCAGTTTCTGTCTTATACAAGTGCTACAGTGAATTATTTTCTGTTTAAACTCTGAGCTTTGGCCAGCTTAGACCTGCATGCAATCAACTGAACGCATAAGTGAAGCTAAGTAAATTTTTATCTACACTTTTTTCAAATAATACACGATTTTAAGTAATTTGCTTGTGTTGCATTGAGCAATATCTAGCTGGAAGTTGTGACTGTTTTTTTCAGTAGGTCTTATACAAGTGGTATTTTCAGTTAAGGCTTGTTAAAAAACCTGCATAGCCAGTGATAAGTGGGGGTAGTTTCCTTCATTGTTATTCAGTTTCTGTCTTATACAAGTGCTACAGTGAATTATTTTCTGTTTAAACTCTGAGCTTTGGCTGCTAAGACCTGCATGCAATCAACTGAACACATAAGTGAAGCTAAGTAAATTTTTATCTGCACTTTTATCAAATAATACATGATTTTAAGTAATTTGTTTGTGTTGCTTTGAGCAATATCTAGCTGGAAGTTGTGACTGTTTTTTTTCAGTAGGTCTTATACAAGTGGTATTTTCAGTTAAGGCTTGTTAAAAAACCTGCATAGCCAGTGATAAGTGGGGGTAGTTTCCTTCATTGTTATTCAGTTTCTGTCTTATACAAGTGCTACAGTGAATTATTTTCTGTTTAAACTCTGAGCTTTGGCCAGCTAAGACCTGCATGCAATCAACTGAACGCATAAGTGAAGCTAAGTAAATTTTTATCTGCACTTTTATCAAATAATACATGATTTTAAGTAATTTGTTTGTGTTGCATTGAGCAATATCTAGCTGGAAGTTGTGACTGTTTTTTTCAGTAGGTCTTATACAAGTGGTATTTTCAGTTAAGGCTTGTTAAAAAACCTGCATAGCCAGTGATAAGTGGGGGTAGTTTCCTTCATTGTTATTCAGTTTCTGTCTTATACAAGTGGTACAGTGAATTATTTTCTGTTTAAACTGTGAGCTTTGGCCAGCTAAGACCTGCATGCAATCAACTGAATGCATAAGTGAAGCTAAGTAAATTTTTATCTGCACTTTTATCAAATAATACACGATTTAAAGTAATTTGTTTGTGTTGCATTGAGCAATATCTAGCTGGAAGTTGTGACTGTTTTTTCAGTAGGTCTTATACAAGTGGTATTTTCAGTTAAGGCTTGTTAAAAAACCTGCATAGCCAGTGATAAGTGGGGGCAGTTTCCTTCATTGTTATTCAGTTTCTGTCTTATACAAGTGCTACGGTGAATTCTTTTCTGTTTAAACTCTGAGCTTTGGCCAGCTAAGACCTGCATGCAATCAACTGAACGCATAAGTGAAGCTAAGTAAATTTTTATCTGCACTTTTATCAAATAATACACGATTTTAAGTAATTTGTTTGTGTTGCATTGAGCAATATCTAGCTGGAAGTTGTGACTGTTTTTTTCAGTAGGTCTTATACAAGTGGTATTTTCAGTTAAGGCTTGTTAAAAACCTGCATAGCCAGTGATAAGTGGGGGTAGTTTCCTTCATTGTTATTCAGTTTCTGTCTTATACAAGTGCTACAGTGAATTATTTTCTGTTTAAACTCTGAGCTTTGGCCAGCTAAGACCTGCATGCAATCAACTGAACACATAAGTGAAGCTAAGTAAATTTTTATCTGCACTTTTATCAAATAATACACGATTTTAAGTAATTTGTTTGTGTTGCATTGAGCAATATCTAGCTGGAAGTTGTGACTGTTTTTTTCAGTAGGTCTTATACAAGTGGTATTTTCAGTTAAGGCTTGTTAAAAAACCTGCATAGCCAGTGATAAGTGGGGGTAGTTTCCTTCATTGTTATTCAGTTTCTGTCTTATACAAGTGCTACAGTGAATTATTTTCTGTTTAAACTCTGAGCTTTGGCCAGCTAAGACCTGCATGCAATCAACTGAACGCATAAGTGAAGCTAAGTAAATTTTTATCTGCACTTTTATCAAATAATACACGATTTTAAGTAATTTGTTTGTGTTGCATTGAGCAATATCTAGCTGGAAGTTGTGACTGTTTTTTCAGTAGGTTCCCACCCACCCTCCCTGTTTTTGTCTTGGTGTTAATCTTGGTGGCTTTGAAACTGCCCGCCCCTCTTGTAAATTTGCACTTGGATACTCCTCCTGGGCCCATCTCATTTGCTCACTCAAAAAAAAAAAAAAATGTATCTGCTTTTACTGTATTTGTGTTTCTTCCTACTTTGTTTTGCTTTTGCATCATCTTAAAAGTACTCAATTGTATTTATTACTGCTTGGTGTAACTCATTCTAATCCTTTTAGTTTAGGCACATGGGCTTCAGACCAGTTGTTTTACATTAAGAAGGTTTGTGGTCTGCACTGTAGTGGCAGAACAGGTAGCTTACATCCTTCTAAGTTGGGAACTGCTGATTGAGGGCTCAGTGTTTGTTATTCTAAAAGTGTATTAATTCTGGTTTAAGCACTTGGGCTTCTGGCCAGTTATTTTACATTAAGAGGGTTCATGGTCTGCACTCTTGTGGGAGGAGAGGCTGGACTCTGCCTTTCTGAGCTGGGAATTTCTGGTTAAAGGCTTATAGTGCCTGCATACTTGAACTGCTTCTTACTGACATTGGTACACCTTGTTTGCTGTAGCATAGACCAGATCCAGGCCTGCTGAATCTAGCTTTGTTTGTATAACTTGAGCACTAATCCAGGCATTCATTAAACTGTTCAATTGTATTTATTACTGCTTGGTAGTAACTTGATTAAAGTGTAGCTATCTTTCTAAGTCTTTTGGATTAAGCACTTGGGCTTCAGACCAGTTGTTTTACATTAGGAAGGTTTGTGGCCTGCACTGTGGTGGCAGGACAGGTAGCTTACATCCTTCTAAGTTGGGAACTGCTGATTGAGCGCTCAGTGTCTGTTATTCTAAAAGTGTATTAGTTCTGGTTTAAGCACTTGGGCTTCAGGCCAGTTATTTTGCATTAAGAAGGTCTGTGGTCTGCACTCTTGTGGGAGAAGAGGCTGGACTCTGCCCTTCTGAGCTGGGAATTTCTGGTTAGAGGCTTATAGTGCCTGCATATTTGAACTGATTCTTACTGAAATTGGTACACCTTGTTTGCTGTAGCATAGACTAGATCCAGGCCTGCTGAATCTAGCTTTGTTTGTATGCTTGTTTGCTTGTTATTTCTCTGAAACGCTAATTACACCTAAAACGTGGCTTTTCAGTGGTTCTGTGGATCCCTAGTGATATCTGCATTGCTTACTGTACTTATTTCCTTGTTTCACTTGAAAGAAAGTTACTGTTTGTTGTTTTGCATTTAAGTTACCTGTAACACATTGCATTTAAGTTACCTGGCACTTGCTCACTAAAGCAATTATATAAGTCAGCGCTAAAAAATTAAAAGCACTACACCCTCACAAACTCCCCTTGAGTACCTTGCTCCCCATTGGCCCTTTTTTCAATTATAAAGGAATTCCCAATACTATTCTAGCATGTCCAAAGGTCAGTTGTCAATCTCCTCTCCGGTTCAGCTGGTGAATCTGGGAATCTTGTGGCAATGTTACAACTGCCTCATGTACACAGACAACCCTCTCCTCCTCCCAACAAATTCCAACACATGTGAGAGATGCAACTATATAGCCAAACTGGAGTCTAAGCTCTCTCAACTCAGTACTGGCATAACCAGTCAGGAGGAGAAGGAATCCACACTCACTACAATTCCAGTCTCACATAGACCTACCATGACAGCAAACCAAACACATAAACACACAAAAACATTCTCGGAGGCTCTAAATAAAAATCTGCCTAAGCAGCAGAGACCTCCAAAGCAGACACCCAAGCAACCTCTACCCCAAAACAAAACACTTGCAACACATAGCTCACAAAGCCAGTGTGCCAAACAGTCACAGCCCTTAAGGCTAAACAACACACCTGATACACTTGTAATAGGTGACTTTATCATCAGGCACACTGACGTCCCACTCACCAGGCTGAACAAGGAGAAGGTCACGGTGAGCTGCCTCTCAGGCGCTAGGATCCGCCACATAACACAAGCACTCAGGTCACTCCAAGGCAAGTACAAATATGACTCAGTCATTGTCCATGCTGGTGTGAATGACCTGAGACGTACCTCCCTGGACTACATGAAAAGAGACATAGAGGAGCTCTCTGAGCATGTAGCCCAGGCTGGTATGACCCTGACCTTGAGTAGCATCTTACCCTCACCAAGAATGATGCCACAATATGAAGACAAGATGATTAATTTCAACAATTGGCTTAAGTATTGGTGTCATTCAAAGGGGATCCAATGCTTGTCAGCCTGGGATGACATGCTCGACAAGCCACGATGCTTCGCTAGGGACGGCTTGCACCTGTCACCCCTGGACTTTTGGATATTGGCAAAGGCTCTTGCTACCCCCATAGTGCCTTTTTTAGGCAAGGCTCAAAAGACAAACCCACCTCCATAGGTATCACAAGGGATAAGAAACTAAGAGTAATGCTACTCAACGCCAGAAGTCTAAACCTCAAGATGCATGTACTTGAAACTCTCCTTAGCATGGAGAACATCGATATCTGTGCAGTAACAGAAACCTGGTTCAAGGCTCCTGATAGCACCCCAGCACTACCAGGTTATACCTCATACCATGCTTTTCGGCCCCAAACCTTGGACCGAACCAGAAAAGGAGGGGGAGTATCAATATTCATCAAAGATACCCACACCTCCAGGTTGGTGGCAAAGCACGAAGCATCAGAGACTATCCATGTGCAACTAACAGTGGGTAAAACTGCCTTCCAGTTTATAGCCTGCTACAGACCACCCTCCCAAACCCAGGAACCCTACTTGGCCTTCCTGAGAACACTGGAAAATATGAAGGTCTCTCCAAACACCATTATATTGGGTGACTTCAACTACCCAAACATAGACTGGGATCATTACTCTAGCTCCAACACCCTAGCTCAAAGGTTCCTAGAATTTATAAACTCAAATGCTATGGAACAACTTGTTACCACTCCCACAAGAGGGGAAAACATACTGGACCTGATCATCACCAACATGGGGACTTTATGGTCCAGACCAGAAGTGTATCCCTCACTGGTAAGATCAGACCATAAACGAATCTCACTGGATATTCACATTCCGACCCCACCCCCTGCCCAGAAAACCACAGTGAAAAACTTCTCTAAAGCAAATTTCACACTCCTCAAAACCGAGGTGGAATCCTTCAAAGCCCCCGGGCCTGTGGAAAATACGGCCCAGACTGCAGAATCCTTTATAAACGCATTCTATGAACACCTTCAGGAATGCATGGATCATGCAATCTCAAATAAAACCAAGACCCACTCCTCCAAAGGCAGACGTCTTGTCTGGTGGACCCCAGCCATAAACAAACTATACAATAGAAGGAGGAAGCCACTACATGATAAAGCAAAATCCCAAAAAGGGAAGGCACCTCTGATCAGTGTTAGCAAAAATCTACGGGCACTCATAAAATCGTCTAAGGCCAGCTTCGAGAGAAAAATTGCACAGGACACTAAGGATAATCACAAGGCTTTCTTTAGTTATGTTAGGAACCTGGGTGGGAATTCACAGATATGCTCAGAATTAGTCCAAAATGACAAAAAATACACCAAACCCACAGACATTGCCAACATCCTAGCTGACAGGTTCAGCACAAACTTCTCCCCCCCTCCCCACCAAAAGGACAAATATCTATCCCAGCAGAGTGCTGCCCCCCTGACTTCTCAGATGCTCAGGTAAGAGCCGCCCTCTCCAAAGCAAAAAACACAGCATCAATGGGACCAGACGGTGTCCCGGGCTGCATCCTACATGAACTCCAAGAAGAGCTAAACCCAAACATAAAACTACTGTTCACTCTCAGCCTTACTACAGGATATGTACCCAAAGAGTGGCGTACAGCAACAGTGGTCTTTCTCCACAAAGGTGGTGCCTCAACGGATCCTGGAAACTATAGCCCCATAAGCCTGACTAGCTTGGTCTGCAAAGCTATGGAAATGATCATCATGGACCTCATAAATAAAGATATTGGGGACCTACAGACACTGGATCCTACCCAGTTTGGCTTTGTTAAAGGCAGATCCTGCCTCTTAAACCTGGTTGATTTCTTTGAAACAGTCACCAAGGCCATTGAAGAGGGGAAGGTGGTCCACACAGCCTACCTGGACCTCGCAAAAGCCTTCGATACAATACCCCACTCGGGCATTATAGATAAGCTCACCAGCTTAAATATAAACCCCTATGTCACTAGATGGGTTGCAAACTGGCTCAAGGACAGAACCCACATGGTTAGAATTGCTGGAGCCATGTCAGACTCCAAACCAGTTACAAGTGGCGTCCCACAAGGCTCAGTCCTGAGACCTCTCTTGTTCAGTATATATTTCTTGGAGGTACAGGCCAACACTGTGGCTGACCAAGTTCGCAGATGACTGCAAACTGGGCGCCATAATCGACTTTCCAGCCGACACAAGCATCCTCCAAAAGGGCCTCATAGAAACAGACAACTGGTGCCAGAGCCATGGCCTCAAGCTAAATGCCAAAAAGTGTATAGTCATCCCCTTTGGCAAAAACAAAGTGCCCACAAATCACCATATAAGTGGTAATCCATTAAGTACAGAAGAAGTAATTAGGGACCTGGGGACCCAAGTTGATAGCAATCTCTCATTTGACAAACTCGTGGCCAAAGTGGTTAGAAAAACATTTTATATAGCCCACCTAATCATGAAGGGATTCACATCTAGATCAGGGGAGGTCATCGTGCCTCTTTACTCATCCCTCATCAGGCCCATAATTGAGTACAATGCCCCTTTTGGGATGTACCTTACCAGATACCTGCAGCAACTGGAAAGACCCCAAAAGTACCTCACCAAGAGGATCAAAGGGCTCAAACAGATGCCATATGCTGCCCGGTTAAAGAACTCCAGCTCTACTCAGTGGCATACCGCCTTCTCAGAGGTGATCTGTGCCTGACGTATAAAGCCATGTCCATCCCGGAATTAATGGACATGCTGCACCTCAGAAAATCCAAATCCCATTGAGCTACGCGCTCAAGAGACTTGAACCTCAGCACTGAAATAAATAGGACATGCTGGAGGGACAGATTCATAACCCAGAGGCTCCCTTCACTCTGGAATAAAATCCCAGTCCAGGTTAGGCAGAGTCCCTCATTGACTCTCTTCAAGAGGAATCTTGATAAGTGGATGGGGGATCGTAGGTTTACCCGGGTATCACTTCTGTGTCACTGTTAGACAGAGGCACAGTATACTAACCTCGAAAAAGGGCATAGCAAAATTAATTTAAAATGGGTGGCGAAAGCCAAACACACTCTGGCTAGGCTTATAAATGCCCTAGGGCAGATAGCCTAGTATGAACCTATGAACCTATGAACAACGTCATAAATAAGCAGGAAAAGAGACTCTGCAACTTGCATTTGTTAGTGTATGTAAATGTATGTGAGTGATACTTATTTATGTATTTCTGGTTTGTGTGACACTAACAGGCTGTACTGTTATTCTACTCTGTGCATACAGGGTTTTTTTTTTTTTGCAAGGGGGGCTGTTGCAATGCCACACTGAAAGTGAATGGACACAGTGTGATAAGAAGAAAGATGGCAACCTATAACAGAATGCTATACATGCACCAAGTTGCTAGTTCAGAAAATAATTGTTTTTTTATTTATTTATTTTTTCTTATGTAGAAATATTATGAATGTAAGTCCTGAGTTTCCATTTAACACTTTACAGTTGCTGGGTGCAAGAAAAATGAATTAACAGAAATGCCATTTACTAGGACAAAAACAGGGTACTGAAGTGACAAACAGTGGTGTAAGACATGCAAAGTTATAACAAGTTATGAGAGAAAGAAAATAACAGGGTAATAGAAGCTGGAAAAAATAAGAACAGGTGCTATACATAATTAGAGTTGTCTTGGAGAAATATAAACAACTTGAGTAACATCAGCAGAAGCAGATTTGTGCAGCAGAAAAAAGACCGCTATTGTTTAGATGAGGTAAAATACAAAAATAAAAGGTTTTATGGTTGCAGGATTAAACGTTTCTGGCAAGCAACTGGCATTGCATAAGATTCTGTAAGCAAGTTACATATCATGGTTCAGAGAAATATTGTATAGGTATGTTATACATTTTTTTAAATCAGAAAATAATGTTAGCAATACAGACATTCTGCATTTTTTATTTAGTGCAATACAAACCAGATCAGTTACAAATGTCTTAAGCATGTCATTTGATGTTGCTGCAATTTCTTTTTTAAATCATGAATTTGTCATGTGCATTTTTTGTGGCTACAAGATGAAGTGTTCAGTTTAATAAATAAAAGTGGAAAATAGATCTTACTCCTACTCCATGTTACTTTTCAGGGCTGTGATGTTTTGGAGGGCAGGTGCTGTGGTGCCTTTTATCATCGTCATCATTGTCTGCTAAATACCCATCCCAGTAAGCGTTATGATGGTGGCAAGCTTATCTGTATCCCCAGAAACGGTCTCCAGCTCATCCTTTGGGATATCCATGCATTTCCTGGCAAGCAAAGAGATATAATTCCTCCAGCATCTCCTGGATCTTCCCTGAGTCTCCTTGAGTCAACTGTGTCAGTTACGGCTATCATGGGAAAGTCTCAGCAAAATCCTTACAAGCTACCAGATCACATCAACTGCCAAAGCTCTTGTACTACCATGGAGACTGACCCCAACTACCCTACTATAGACACTTATTTCAGACACTTCCTAAAATGTGTAACCACTGGTGAGGTTCACAATAGCACCTTTTCATATATGTAATGGGAACATGATGAGGAGTGGAATCCCTCAGTTATCTGACTATATCATCCTGCCTTAACTTTTGAAAATAGAAACCATTATCTGAGTCTAACAATCTAGTTCTTCCACCTTTATACATACTATTAAAATGGCTAACCATAACACCTCGGTCAGGCCCAGTGCTTTCAGTATTTCTTCAGTGATATCACCCTTTCCTGCAGCCATCTTGTTTTGGCACTTCTTTCATAGAGGTGAGCACATCCATTGTGCTCCGGAGATTTTCAAAGTGCTCTTTCTGTCTGTATACAATATCCTCAATTAAGATCAACATTCCAAAGAACAGGTTGTGCTACATCCCACCTCCCCTTTCTGAGTTACCAGATGGTTCAGGAGAACATTTTGAGGCCACACTGAAGTCATTTTCCTCTGTCCTCACAGACCTGTCCTACACCTACACCATTTCTTCTCTAATTACCACAGCTGCTACCTTCCTGGTTTGCTGGTACCTATCACTCAAATTATGTCATTCCCTGCCCCTTTTAGTATTGCACATCAGATCTCTTTCTCTAATTTGAAAGCACTTTATTAACATTACAGAATAATTTTGCATGAAGGCAACCCCGCCCCCATTGGTCCATACAGCAGACTGCACCTCCTGTACCTATTGTACTCTTGTAACTATAATAAGCTTGGATTGATGAAATAGTTAGTTCCTTGAATGGTGCAGCTATGGCTGGCCTTTTCTCCTATTCTGGCTGGAAGTTAGGAAGACCTGCACTACTGTTGCAAATAGTAGAGCAGACAAGGAGACCAAACACCATACTGGAGTGCCTAGCTTACAAGAATGAGGAGAGATGACATTGCACACCTTCAGCGTAGCACTTACAGAAACACGGGACAGACAACGGATTTTACCTGATTTTCCATCCTTAAGAACTAGAGGATGGCTTAAGTATGTGCCTATCCCTTGGAGTATATTACAGACTTACCCAGTCCATAAGGGACATAGAAGCCACCCCAGGAGTGAATTTATGATTCTCTAGCCATTGATCTAAACTGGGTTTGAAGACATTTTAGGAAGGGCTCTGCTTTACATGAATAAGAAGCTTGTTCCAGAGAAGGGATAATCTCTAAGACACATATCTGTCTCTCCAGCATGTTTTATTCATGTCACAGATCAGGTTTAGACCCTTAGAATGGGTAATCATCATGCAGTTTGTCTTGTGAATGTGTAACAGTTCCATCAGGCTGGATTTGTAGGTCAGACATAGATCACCTCTGAATATTCAGTAGGAGGCACAGTAAAAAAATAGGGTTTTATTCAGTTCACATAGGATATGTTATTTACACCCTGAATTTTTTGTAAGGAACCTCTGAAATGCTCCAGATGTTGCAAATGTATGGTCAGGTACATGCTGGAAAGTGTAGTGTACTCAATTTCTGGTCTGATGAGGGCCAAGTACAGTGGGACTATAACTTATTGGATCTGGATGCCATACCTTTACTTATAAGCTGTGCTACATAGAAAGACTTCCTCACCACTGTGGGCACATGGAAGTCAAGGTTCAGGCTACTGTGTACCTAGATCTCTCACATCTGGGTCCATTCTTATGGGTGTGATATTAATGTTGTAATTTGCAGGGGTATTTGACTTCCCAAAGGGTATAAATATGCATTTTTTTTGCATTTAGTTTTAGGTCATGGATATGGCACAAATCATTTGTCTGAGTCTGACCCTTTTGAAAGATATCTACATAATTGCAGGATTCAGTGATTGCCCCCTACTTGCAGTCAAGAGAAAACTTGTTCAGCCAAAGGTCGTCTACACTAGCCGTGGCTACAGAGAAATATATTCCAAATGGGAGAAGTGCCAACACTGAACCCTGTGGTAAACCACTAGTAAATGGCCTCTTGTTGGATCTGGATTCTCCAGCTCTAACACCATATGTCCTGTCTGTGAGCCATTTTGTGACCCATCCAGTGATGTAGGGATTTATGCCCAATTTTGTGAGTTTATCTATAATACCTGAGTGGGGAATTATGTCAAATATCTTATCCAAGTCAAGTCAAGGTAATATACACTGTTTTACCCTCATCCATGACCCTAACAACTTTCTCAAAGAAGTCCAACATATTGAGCAGGCATGACCTACCCTAGATGATACCAAACTGGGTTGGATCCCGTGTTTGAAAATTTCCTATCGCATTGTTTATCAGATCTATGATATTTCTTTCTATGGTCTTGAGTAAAAGAATAGTCAAACTTATGGGTCGGTAATTTCCTGGGTCTTTTGATGGTCCCCCTTTAAACAGAATGATGACTACAGATTCCTTTCACTCCCAAGGGATAAAGCCAGTGTGGAGGCTGTAAATAAAGAGAGATACTAGTGGGTCTGACAGTTCATGTGTCAAGTTATTTAAAAAGCATCCTGGGATATTTCCAAGACTCATCAAAGCTTTATTTTAGCTTTAGAGAGTGTGGTGGTAACCTGTTCTTTTGTGATAACTGGTAGAGGAATGGTGGAGAGTATTTCTTGGGGGGTAATCAGAGGTAAAGGGAGGTGAAATCTGAGCTGAATTTATCGGCTAGCAGATTTCTTATATCATCTGGCTGGGTATAGGTGATGCTGTCTACAACAAAACCCACATGCCTGTGGACATTACTGAAAAACGCCTTATGGTTATCCTTAGCTTGGGGGGCTAATTTTGCCTCAAAATTCAATTTTAAAGACTTGACCAGTCCTTGGTTTGCTTGTTTTGACTAATGAGGTAGTTTTAGTTCTGTTGTGCATATTTTCCCTTACTTATCAACAGTATTTTCTTTTTTATTTTGTTGTTGTACAACCTTTTTATGCCAAGGGTCCACCAGGTTGTCTTGTCTTTGTGGTTTGTCCTAGGCTTATTTCAGTCTGGTACTGCCATGCCTATTAAGTTGATAATAGGTCATATAGAGCTTTTGCGTACACATCTGCATAGGTTTCTCTGTTCTTTGGGCTTGGGAGAGCTTGGAATTAGCTATGCCATTGCTTAATTGGAGGTATTTTACCATAGAAAAAGTTCTTAAAGGTTTTGGGGTTAGGTGGGGGGGGTTCTAGTTTTATATTTATTTAAAGGGATACCACTTTGTGATCTAACCGGTGAGGACATTACCCTTGTGGGGTATGCAATGCTCTCCGATATTTCTATGCACCAGGTCTAGGATATTTGTACCCCTAGTGGGAATGCAGAGTAGCTGCTCCAGGGCATTTGTATTGACAAAGTCTTGAAATCTTTGAGCTTGGTTGTTAGTGGCCTTCTATGCTTCCCAGTTAATGGAGGTGTAGTTGAAATTACCCATGAGTATGGCATTGGGCTGAATGGCAAGTGAGTCTAATAAATTCAGGTATGAGGTATGGTTTTCCTGGTTCATTGTGTGGGACCTGTATCTAGCAAAGATGTGTTAAGGGATTTTTTCCAATGGTTAGTTAAACATGGAGTAGCTCAAGCATGTTTGATCAGTTTTGAGGTGCACTTATCCTTTATGTAGTTGGCTAGATCTCCTCCTTTTGTCCTTGCCTGTAGACTGGGTAGTCTGAATTTGTGAAAGGCAGTATAGCCTTGCACTGTTAGGGTGTTTTCTGTCACTTTGAACCATGTTTCAGTAACTGCACAGATGTCAGCATTCTCCAGGGTGAAGAGTGCTTCCAGTGAGTATAGTTTCTTCCTGAGACTCCTAGCATTGAGCAGTAAAACCTTTAGAGTATCACAAGTAGATTTTGCTATGTTAGAAGGTTTATCTGTTGGATAATGCCTAAAAGAGCAACTACAGGGGCAGATAATGTTTTGGCAAATATCCAAAAGCTAGTGATGACAGATGAACACCACCCCTGGCACAGCAACATAGCCTATTACTTATGTTCCCCCAGGATGACAAATATTGGACCCCCTTGGAGTAAATCCATAAGCTAAGCCAATTATTAAAGTCAATCATTTTCTGTGTTTTTTTAATTTCTCCAAGTCTTTTGGGTTTCTAATACCATGATGGGAATGGACCGCATTCCTAAGTCAAAGTATGATTAAAGTTCATGAAATTAGTATTGTTTCACTCTTTGATGTTAGCCAGAAGTGCTCTTCGCAGCACCTGCAATGTGCCCAGTAATGACTCCTTTTGCAATTCGTACGGTGTTACATGAATTGGTAACATAGGTTCATAGGTTCATAGGTTCATACTAGGCTATCTGCCCTAGGGCATTTATAAGCCTAGCCAGAATGTGTTTGGCTTTCGCCACCCATTTTAAATTTATTATGCTATGCCCTTTTTCACAGTATACTGTGCCTCTGTCTAACAGTGACACATAAGTGATACCCGGGGTAAACCTACGATCTCCCATCCACTCATCAAGATTCCTCTTGAAGAGAGTCAATGAGGGACTCTGCCTAACCTGAACTGGGATTTTATTCCAGAGTGAAGGGAGCCTCTGGGTTATGAATCTGTCCCTCCAGCATGTCCTATTTATTTCAGTGCTGAGGTTCAAGTCTCTCGAGCACGTAGCTCGATGGGATTTGGATTTTCTGAGGTGCAGCATGTCCATTAATTCCGGGTTGGACATGGCTTTATACATCAGGCACAGATCGCCTCTGAACAGGCGGTATGCCACTGAGTAGAGCTGGAGTTTCTTTAACCGGGCAGCATATGGCATCTGTTTGAGCCCTTTGATCCTCTTGGTGAGGTACTTTTGGGGTCTTTCCAGTTGCTGTAGGTGTCTGGTAAGGTACATCCCAAAAGGGGCATTGTACTCAATTATGGGCCTGATGAGGGATGAGTAAAGAGGCACGAAGACCTCCCCTGATCTAGATGTGAATCCCTTCATGATTAGGTGGGCTATATAAAATGTTTTTCTAACCACTTTGGCCACGTGGTTGTCAAATGAGAGATTGCTATCAACTTGGGTCCCCAGGTCCCTAATTACTTCTTCTGTACTTAATGGATTACCACCTATGTGGTAATTTGTGGGCACTTTGTTTTTGCCAAAGGGGATAACTATACACTTTTTGGCATTTAGCTTGAGGCCATGGCTCTGGCACAAGTTGTCTGTTTTTATGAGGCCCTTTTGGAGGATGCTTGTGTTGGCTGGAGAGTCGATTATGGCGCCCAGTTTGCAGTCATCTGTGAACTTGGTCAGCCACAGTCCTTCCATGTTGGCCTGTACCTCCGAGAAATATATACCGAACAAGAGAGGTCCCAGGACTGTGCCTTGTGGGACACCACTTGTAACTGGTTTGGAGTCTGACATGGCTCCAGCAATTCTAACCATGTGGGTTCTGTCCTTGAGCCAGTTTGCAATCCATCTAGTGACATAGGGGTTTATATTTAAGCTGGTGAGCTTATCTATAATGCCCGAGTGGGGTATTGTATCGAAGGCTTTTGCGAGGTCCAGGTAGGCTGTGTGGACCACCTTCCCCTCGTCAATGGCCTTGGTGACTGTTTCAAAGAAATCAACCAGGTTTAAGAGGCAGGATCTGCCCTTAACAAAGCTGAACTGGGTAGGATCCAGTGTTTGTAGGTCCCCAATATTTTTATTTATGAGGTCCATGATGATCCTTTTCATAGCTTTGCAGACCAAGCTAGTAAGGCTTATGGGGCGATAGTTTCCAGGATCCGTTGAGGCACCACCTTTATGGAGAGGGACCACTGTTGCTGTACGCCACTCTTTGGGCACATATCCTGTAGTAAGGCTGAGATTGAACAGTAGTTTTATGTTTGGGTTTAGCTCTTCTTGGAGTTTATGTAGGACGCAGCCCGGGACACCATCTGGTCCCATTGATGCTGTGTTTTTTGCTTTGGAGAGGGCGGCTCTTACCTGAGCATCTGAGAAGTCAGGGGGGCAGCACTCTGCTGGGATAGATATTTGCCCTTTTGGTGGGGAGGGTGGGGAGAAGTTTGTGCTGAACCTGTCAGCCAGGATGTTGGCAATGTCTGTGGGTTCGGTGTATTTTTTGTCATTTTGGACTAATTCTGAGCATATCTGGGAATTACCCCCCAGGTTCCTAACATAACTAAAGAAAGCCTTGTGATTATCCTTAGTGTCCTGTGCAATTTTTCTCTCGAAGTTGGCCTTAGACAATTTTATGTGTGCCCGTAGTTTTTTGCTAATACTGATCAGTGATGCCTTCCCTTTTTGGGATTTTGCTCTATCATTTAGTAGCTTCTTCCTTCTATTGTATAGTTTGTTTATGGCTGGGGTCCACCAGACAGGACGTCTGCCTTTGGAGGATTGGGTCTTGGTTTTATTTGGGATCGCATGATCCATGCATTCCTGAAGGTGTTCATAGAATGCATTTATAAAGGATTCTGCGGTCTGGGCCGTATTTTCCACAGGCCCAGGGGCTTTGAAGGATTCCACCTCAGTTTTTAGGAGTGTGAAATTTGCTTTAGAGAAGTTTTTCACTGTGGTTTTCTGGGCAGGGGGTGGGGTCGGGATGTGAATATCCAGTGAGATTAGTTTATGGTCTGATCTTACCAGTGAGGGATACACTTCTGGTCTGGAGCATAGAGTCCCCATGTTGGTGATGATCAGGTCCAGTATGTTTTCCCCTCTTGTGGGAGTGGTAACAAGTTGTTCCATAGCATTTGAGTTTATAAATTCTAGGAACCTTTGGGCTAGGGTGTTGGAGCTAGAGTAATGCTCCCAGTCTATGTTTGGGTAGTTGAAGTCGCCCAATATAATGGTGTTTGGAGAGACCTTCATATTTTCCAGTGTTCTCAGGAAGGCCGAGTGGGGTTCCTGGGTTTGGGAGGGTGGTCTGTAGCAGGCTATAAACTGGAAGGCAGTTTTACCCACTGTTAGTTGCACATGGATAGTCTCTGATGCTTCGTGCTTTGCCACCAACCTGGAGGTGTGGGTATCTTTGATGAATATCGATACTCCCCCTCCTTTTGTGGTTCGGTCCAAGTTTTGGGGCCAAAAAGCATGGTATGAGGTATAACCTGGTAGTGCTGGGGTGCTCTCGGGAGCCCTGAATCAGGTTTCTGTTACTGCACAGATATCGATGTTCTCCATGCTAAGGAGAGTTTCAAGTGCGTGCATCTTGAGGTTTAGACTTCTGGCGTTGAGTAGCATTACTCTTAGTTTCTTATCCCTTGTGATACCTATGGAGGTGGGTTTGTCTTTTGAGCCTTGCCTAAAAAGGCACTATGGGGTAGCAAGAGCCTTTGCCAATATCCGAAAGCCCAGGGGTGACAGGTACAAGCCGTCCCTAGCGAAGCATCGTGGCTTGTCGAGCATATCATCCCAAGCTGACAGGCATTGGATCCCCTTTGAATGACACCAGTACTTAAGCCAATTGTTGAAATTGATCATCTTGTCTTCATATTGTGGCATCATTCTTGGTGAGGGTAAGATGCTACTCAAGGTCAGGGTCATACCGGCCTGGGCTACATGCTCAGAGAGCTCTTTTATGTCTCTTTTCATGTAGTCCAGGGAGGTATGTCTCAGGTCATTCACACCAGCATGGACAATGACTGAGTCATATTTGTACTTGCCTTGGAGTGACCTGAGTGCTTGTGTTATGTGGCGGATCCTAGCGCCCGACAGGCTGCTCACCGTGACCCTCTCCTTGTTTAGCCTGGTGAGCGGGACGTCAGTGTGCCTGACGATAGAGTCACCGATTACAAGTGTATCAGGTGTGTTGTTTAGTCTTAAGGGCTGTGACTGTTTGGCACACTGGCTTTGTGAGATATGTGTTGCACGTGTTTTGTTTTGGGGTAGCGGCTGCTTGGGTGTGTGCTTTGGAGGTCTCTGCTGCTTTGGCAGATCTTTATTTAGAGCCTCCGTGTATATGACTGTAAATTCTTTTTTATAAGACCAGTTTCTCCTGAGTACTACTACTACTGGAACTGTCTGAGTATCTTTCTTCCATGTGGCTCTCATTTCTGCCTGCCTATTGAGGTATTTTATGACTTTGTGTCTCTCTGTACGCAAGACACTGTAGTCACTAGTTGTGGCGATTTCAATGATCAGTGCTACTTTTGTCTTCTTTTCTTGGACCACTATATCCAGTTTTCTAGCATCTATCTTTTGGACTGTTGGTATGATACATATTCTGTGAAATCAATCATATTTCTCATCATATAGTCCAAGGAGGTATGTCACAGGTCATTTACACTCACAGGGACTATGACAGAGACTAAGTCATACTGATATCTGTGCTTGCATGATCTGGCAAATCCTGGCCCCTGACAGGCAACTAATTGTAACCTTCTCTTTATTCAGCCTGGTGAGAGGGACATCAGTGTGTCACACAGTGGAGTTTCCTATGTCCCAAATATTGTGTTGTGTGGTGTTAAATCTTATTGGCTTGATAGCTGATTTACTATGAGATGTAGGTTTATTTGTTGTGGTGAGAGTTGTCTTTTTTGTGTGTGCACAGAGTTTCTGAATGCTGTGACTGGGACGCCTTTGAGGTTGGAGCAAGTTACATATGAGTATCTCCACATATGGGGGTCTATGTGTCTGGTTCTTAGTAAGTGTGGTAAGTGTTTTGTGTGTGTCACTGACATCTTGCTTGTCATCTTTTGTGTCTGTATGTGAGAGTCTTGTCTCTAGTGACAATGTGTAACTATATTTCTTACATACTGTATTCATCTGTTTCAGAATTAAGTGGTTGTCAATAAACATACTGCAATTTCTATGTTGCCTAAGGATGCCCATATCCACCAAGTTGGATGCAGAGATAGCAGGAAAGTGCCTATTCATGGTTGCATGTACTTAATATGAGCTTTACAAGGGACT